>NW_004444017.1:1063377-1070330 GCF_000243295.1 Trichechus manatus latirostris
TTATTTCTCTAGGATATATTCCTAGGAGTGGGATTGCTGGATCGAATGGTATGTCTATTTCTAGTTTTCTGAGGAAACGCCATATCATTTTCCATATGTCAGAATTCTTGAACTTAGAATGTCAGGTGAAAACACTAAACTCGACTTAGGCTACACAGCAGTCATTTGATTCGTACTGCAGAGGCATCCTGCTTGATAGTGAGGGGAAGGGGAAGAGTAGAGGCGGTAACCGGTTTTCCTCTTTGGACAAAGCTCAGGTCAACAGCTTCATTAGGGGTCATTTGTTTCAGATACGCATCCTGTGTACTCTAATAGAATCTAAGTTTCCCGAGAGCAGTCACTATTTACAATTCAGCGGCTACTCACTGCCTGTAAAAGCTGCTTTGTCTATTGTTAAAGTTAGCTACGTGAGACCAGAGCCACAGATGTAGCTGTATTTGGGGTTGAATATTTTGAGGTCTGACTATCAAGCTGGATCTTTCAATAGAAAATTTGTGGGAATGAAAGTCGAGGTTTGCAAGGGCTTCTACTTAACGGAAAATGGACACTTCACCACCTAGGTTTTTTTCTTTAAACATTCAGAATGAAGAGAGGGAAGAGAAGTGGGAAAGTGTTCCCAGCTCTCACTGCAGGCCCTCTGCATTCTGGCTCTCAGAAGATCTTGAGTGGTCCTGGGTTCTAGGCCTCATTTGGTCACTGACTTGCCATTAGATGGCCCCAGATCTGTAACATGTGACCCAGGTGAGAGGCCTCAACTTTCTGAGCCTCAGTGTCCTGGCATGTAAGATGAAGGGGTTGGCAATGTCATCGAGAAGGTTCCTCCCATACAAACATTCTATAACTTACTTCTGTCATTCATGTTTATGAAAAGTGGAGTTTTGGAGAGTTACTGATTGGATTGGACTTTTCCTGCTTATAAGATGCCAGTATACCAGAGGTTTCTGGGTAATGTGTACCTCTCAGGGGATTGAATCTGCCCCTTTCAAGTCAAGCCCTGGATTGTTAATGATGTAACAAGGTCAAGAATTCATGGGCTGCTAACTTCTTAGGTTAGACTGTTCAATACTACACCATGGACCAACATCTAAGGAGCCCTTCAGGACTGGCTAGGGAGGAGGTCAATCCCTTGCTTAAACATATTACAGATCTGGGGCCATCTAATGTTTTATCTCTGCAGGCGGCTTCTATGGTTTCTACGGAGACCACAACTCATTCCTTGTCCCAGGGGTATTCCCATTAATAAGTAGGAATTCAAGAACCTATTATCCTATCCTCATGCCTACAAAGTCACTGAAAATTAGATAAACCAGAAATGCCTTAAGGAAGAAAGTACCTCCATAAGGCTGAATGCTTACTCTTCATTCATTCCACAAATACCTATAGAGCACTGACTATGTGTTAGGTCTATGCTAAGCATTATCAATTCAATAGTGAACACAAAACAGACACACTCTTTGCTCTTATGGAATTTATAGTCCAGGGGGAGACGTTAATAAAATACTCAAACCCTCAAACTAATGAATGTGTAACTGTAAACTCAGAGAAGTGATATGAAGAAAAGCAAATTGTTCTGTGAATGTGTATGTGGCAGAGGTTGCTAATTGCCTCCTCCATAGCCAGCCTCCCCTCTTCTTCTTCTTCTTTTTTTTTTAAATTATTTATTGTGCTTTAGGTGAAAGTTTACGTTGCAAGTTAGTTTCTCAATCAAAAATCTATACACAAATTGTTCTGTGACATTGGTTGCAATCCCCACAATATGACAGCACCTTCCCCCTTTCCATCCTGGGTTCCCCATGTCCATTTGTCCAGTTTTGCTGTCCCTTCCTGCCTTCTGGTCTTGCTTTTGGGCGGGAGTTGCCCATTTGGTCTTGTATATTTGATTGAACTAAGAAGTACGTTCTTCCCGTATATTATTTGTTTCATAGGCCTGTCTAATCTTTGGCTGAAAGTGGACTTTGAGAGTGGCTTCAGTTCTGAGCTAGCAGGGTGTCCAGGGACCATAGTCTTGGAAGTTCCTTCAGTCTCTGTCAGACCAGTAAGTCTGGTTTTTTTTTTTTTGTGAATTTGAATTCTGTTCTACATTTTTCTCATGCTCTGTCTGGGACCCTATATTTGATCCTTGTCAGAGCAGTCGATGGTAGCCGGGCACCATCTAGTTCTTCTGGGCTCAGGCTGGTGGAGGCTGTGGTTCATGTGGTCCTTTAGTCCTTTGGGTTAATATTTTCTTTGTGTCTTTTGTTTTCTTCATTCTCCTTTGCTCCAGATAAGATGGGACCAATAGATGGATCCTAGACGGCCACCTCCCCTCTTTTTTACTCATTAAATCCCTATTTGGTTAAGAGGTATACCAGGCCCAGCTAGACTACTGCATTTCCTACCCTTCCCTGAAGAGAAAACCACTGGTTCCCGTGGAGTCGATTCTGACCGATGTCACCCTCACGTGTGTCAGAGTAGGACTGTGCTCCGTAGGATTTCCAATGATCAATTTTTTGGAAGTAGACCACCAGGGCTTTTTTCCAAGGTGCCTCTGGGTAGACTAGAACCTCCAACCTTTGGCTAGCTGCATTAACCTTTTACATCACCCAGGGACTGCTCTTACCAAGTATGTTATTGTTAGTTGTCATGGCCTCGATTTCGGCTCATGGAGACCCCACGTGTGTAGAGTAGAACTCCTCCATAGGATTTTCAAGGCTGTGGACTTTTGGAAGCAGATCGCTAGGCCTTACTTCCAAGTTGCCTCTGGGTGGGTTTGAAGCGCCAGTCTTTCAGTTAGTAGCTCAGTGCTTAACCATTGTGACACCCAGAAGGCCCTACCGAGTATAACCTCCATTAATAGTTCGGAAGAAATAGATTAGAAAGGGAGGGGATTAAAGCAAGATTCAAAATAGATTGAATTTCACTTCTGTCCCACACTGAAAAGTTTCTTAACTCTCCCAGCCTCAAGTGCCTCATCCGCAAAATGAGGACAATACTTACCTCACCGGATTGTCATGAAAATAAAATAAGATGATGTACATAAAGCACTTAGCACAGTAGCTGACACTTTGTTGTTGTTAATCAGCCCCCGACTCATGGTGAGCCCACTTAAAATGGAATGAAATGCTGCCTGATCCTGTGCCATCCCCTGATTCGTTGTGGTTCGGATCATTGTCATCCATAAGGTTTCTACTGGCTAATTTGCCAAACCTTTCTTCTTAATCCATCAGCACTCAAACTGTTATTAAATTGCATTACAAATTATAAAATAGTGGGCTAATGAAAGGAATTATTACACAGATAGTGGTAGGCTACCCAAAGGCCTAGGAGAGGACCCCTCCCCCAAACTCACTCCTCTGGCCCTACCCAGATGCTTGACATTCCAGCCACTGGCCCTTTAGGAACCCCTGTTTAAATGCAGATTTTATCTGGTACTGTTTAATGGCATTCATTCAAGTTATTAGCACCTCAACTCTAATCAGATTAACCTCTGGAGGAAAAGACCTCTTGGGTCTGGACTTGTGGAGTGAGGGAAAAAGGTAGTTTTCAGGGGCTCACACAACTTGAGGGTCCTTAACCCTTAGGGGCATGGAGGACTTGGAGGGAACTTTGACACTGTGAGCACAGGCAGCATTGTCTGTAGACAGAAGGAAAATAGGACTTGCACATGGATGCAGCAATGTTATCTTTAGTGTACGCAGATGCTGTTGGGACTAACAGACTACCAATTTATTGAAAACGCTTAAGGAGTTTACAGTGACCTGGGTCATTCAGTAATTTCTCAATCAAGAGATCTTGAAAGTTCAACTACTGTCCTGGAAAGGCAGGGGCGGGGAGGCTTGAAGGGTCTTTGGAATATCTTTGATGTTAAGGGTCGTTATCCTCAAAAAGTTAGTTTGGAGTTGGGCCTTGTTGGAGTGAGTGAACTTGTAGAGAGATCCACAGATGGAGCCGTGGCTGCTGGGGACAGACACAGCCCAACAGGTGGGGTCACTTCAGAGTAGGAGATTGAATATGGGGCTGGTCTCACACCCATGGGACAGGATAAACAGCTTCTTTTCTTCCCTTTCCCTTCCTTTCCTCCCTCCTTCCCCCACACTCCCTCTCTCCCTCTCATACCTCCTTCTTCCTCCCTCCTTCCCTTTCTTCCTCTTCTTTTCTTTTTGCTAAGGCTTTTCTTATTCAGGTTTGAAACCTTTGGTAGGCCCTTTATAAAAGACTCAGAGGTACTTTGTTAGTGGTTCTCAACCTTGACTGGATATTTGAATCACCAGTGGAAATTAAAAAAAAAAAAAAAAAATCCTAGTTCCTGGGACCCACCCTGGTTCAGTTTCATCACATATTCTGGGGTGCAGCCCAGATATAGGTATTTATTAAGAGTCTCCCCAGGTGATCCTAAAGTGCAGCTGGAGTGGAGAACCATTGTCCTAAGTGATGTACCTATGTTGGTATTGTGTGCCCTCAAGTCGATTCCAACTGATAGCAACCCTATAGGACAGAGTAGAACTGTCCCACAGGGTTTCCAAGGCTTAATCTTTAAGGAAGCAGATCGCCTGGTCTTTTCTCTCTCAGAGTCCCTGGGTGAATTCTAATCACTGACCTCTCAGTTAGCTGCCCAGCACTTAACCATTGCACCACCCGGGCTCCTTAACGTGTCTATGTTTTTAGGTGCCATGGAGTTGATTTTTGACTCATCGCAGCCCAATGTGACGGAGTAGAACTGCCCCATAGGGTTTCCAAGGAGCGGCTGGTGAATTCAAACTGCTGACATTTTGGTTAGCAGCCGAGCTCTTAATCATTATGCCACCAGGGCACAGCCTTGGAAACCCTATGCGACAGTTCTACTCAGTCCCATATGGTTGCTATTGGTCAAAATAGACTCAATGGCAACAGGTTTAACATTCCATACTTCACAGAGTTGTAGTGAAGATTAAATGGATTGAGATATATGATTTTGGATATGGATAAAAATGTATACCTGAGAAGGTTGTGGAAAAGGTGACCTTTCACCACTGGATGAAAGTAGAAATGATATCTCGTTAGTGATTTCCCACTGAGAATGAATTAAAACAATCAATATGAAATGCATGTAAAAAGCTCTATACCAATGGGTTGTTGTGTTGCTGGGTGCTGACTAGTTGATTCTGACTCACAGCAACCCTATGGGACAGTGTAGAACTGTCCCATAGGCTTTTCTTGGCTGTGATCTTTTTTTTTTTAATTGTGCTTTAAGTGAAAGTTTACAGTTCAACTTAGTTTCTCATGCAAAAATTTATATATACATTGTTATGTGACCCTAGTTGCTCTCCCCATATACTGTGCCAGCACGCTCCTCCTTTCCACCCCAGATTTCCCATGTCCATTCAACCAGCTCCTGTCCCTTTTGCCTTCTCATCTCACCTATGGACAGGTGTAGCCCATTTAGTCTCATGTATCTACTTGAGCTAAGAAGCACTCGCTTCACGAGTATCATTTTATGTCCCACAGTCCAGTCTAAGCTTTGTCTGAAGAGTTGGCTTCAGGAATGGTTTCAGTTTTGGGCTAACAGAGAGTCTGGGGGCCACGTCTTCCAGTCTCTATCAGTCCATTAAGTCTAATCTTTTTTACCAGAATTTGAGTTCTGCACCCCACTTTTATGCAGCTCCATCAGGGACTCTCTGTTGTGTTCCCTGTCAGGACAGGCATTGGTGGAAGCCAGGCACCACCTAGTTCTTCTGGTCTCAAGCTGATGAAGTCTCTGGTTTATATGGCCCTTACTGTCTCTTGGGCTAATATTTTCTTTGTGTCTTTGGTGTTCTTCATTCTCCTTTGCTCCAGGTGGTTGGGACCAATTGATGCATCTTAGATGGCCGCTCGCTAGCTTTTAAGACCCCAGACCCTACTCACCAAAATGGGATGCAGAACATTTTCTTAATAAACTTTGTTATGCCAACTGACCTAGATGTCCTCTGAAACCACGGTCCCCAGACCCCTGCCCTGCTACTCTGTTCCTCAAAGTGTTTGATTGTACTCAGGTTTACTCCAGTTGTGCTGACTTCCTTTGTAGTGTGTAATGTCCTTCCCTTCACCTAAGATAATTCTTATCTACTATCTAGTTAGTGAATAAACCCTCATCTTCCCTCCCTAAATCAAAGAATGTTTTCTTCCGTGTTTAAACCTTTTCTTGAGTTCTTATAACAGCGGTCTTATACAATATTTGTCCTTCTATGACTGACTAAATTCACTCAGCATAATGACCTCCAGCTTCCTCCATGTTATAAGATGTTTCACGGCTTCATCATTGTACTTTTTCATTGCGTAGTATTCCATTGTGTGGATATACCATAATTTGTTTATCCATTCATCTGTTGATGGGCACCTAGGTTGTTTTCATCCTTTTGCTATTGTGAACAGTGCAGCAACGAACATGGGATGGCTCTTATTTCTCTAGGATATATTCCAAGGAGTGGGATTGCTGGATTGCATGGTACTTCAATTTTTAGCTTTTTAAGGAAGTACCACATTGATTTCCAAAGTGGTTATACCATATTTTACATTCCCACTAGCAGTGTATAACTGTCCCAGTCTCTCCACAACCTCTCCAGCATTTATTATTTTGTGTTTTTTGAATTAATGCTACCCTTGTTGGGGTTAGATGGTATCTCATTGTAGTTTTGATTTGCATTTCTCTAATGATCGTGGGCATTTCCTTATGTATCTGTTAGCCACTTGAATGTCTTCATAGTGAAGTGCCTATTCATATCCTTTGCCCATTTTTTAATTGGGTTGTCTTTTTGTTGTTGAGGCTTTGCAGTATCTTGTAGATTTTAGAGATTAGACCCTGATTGGATTTGTAGTAACCAAAAATTTGTTCCCAGTCTCTGGTTATCTTTTTACTCTTTTGGTAAAGTCTTTTAATGAGCCTAAGTGTTTGATTTATAGGAAGTCCCAGTTATCTAGTCTCTCTTCTGGTGTTTGTGCATTGTTACTTATGGTTT
>NW_004444017.1:1071636-1074009 GCF_000243295.1 Trichechus manatus latirostris
TGGCTAGAATTTTTTTGAGGATTTTTGGGTCAATGTTCATCAGGGATATTGGTCTGTAATTTTCTTTTCTTGTGGTGTCTTTACCTGATTTTGGTATCAAAATACCTTTAATAGTAGTTGTATTAATTCTTGCTGAAAGTTGGTAGAATTCTCCAGTGAAACTGTCAGGTCCAGGGCTTTTTTTTGTTAGGAGTTTTTTTAATTTCCTTTTCAATCTCTTCCTTTGTTTTAGGTTTATTTAGTTGTTCTACCTCTGTTTGTGTTAGTTTAGGTTATCTCTAGAAATTTGTCCATTTCCTGTAGGTTTTCAAATTTTTTAGAGTACAACTTTTCATGGTATTCTGTTATGATTCTTTCAGTTTCAGTTGGGTCTGTTGTGATATCGGCCATCTCATTTCTTATTCAGGTTATTTGCGTCCTCTCTTGTTTTTCTTTTGTCGGTTTGGCCGTTGGTTTATCGATTTTCTTGAACTTTTCAAAGAACCAGCTTTTGGTCTTGTTAACTCTTTCAATAGTTTTAATATTTCATTTATTTCTGCTCTAATTTTTATTATTTGCTTTCTTCTGGTGCCCAAGGGCTCCTTTTACTGCTCTCTTTATATTTGTTCGAATTGTAGGGTTAATGTTTTGACCTTGGCAATTTCTTCTTTTCGTTTTTTTATTTTTTTTATTGTTGTAGTTTAAATGCAGTTTACATTTCAAGTTAGTCTCCCATACAAAAATCTATACACACATTGTTATGTGACCCTAATTGTTCTCCCCACATAGTGACAGCACACTCCTCCCCTCCAGCTCTGATTCCCCTTGTCTATTCTAGCAGCTCTTAACCCTCTCTGCCCTCCCATCTCACCTCCGGACAGAAGCCAACCATTTAGTCTCCTATATCTACATGAGCTAAGAGGCACACTCCTCACGAATATCAATTTATGTCCCACAGTCCAGTTCAATCCCTGTCTGAAGAGTTGGACTTGGAAATTGTTTTAGTTCTGGGCTGATAGAGAATCCAGGGGCCATGCTTTCCGGGGATTCTCCAGTTTCTGTCACACCATTAAGTCTGGTCTTCTTACTAGAATTTGAGTTCTGCACACCACATTTCTCCTGCTCCATCAGGGACTCTCTGTTGTGTTCGCTGTCAGGGTGGTCACTGGTGGTAGCTGGGCACCATCTTGTTCTTCTGGTCTCAGGCTGATGAAGTCTCTGGTTTATGTGGCCATTTCTGTCTCTTGGGCTAATACTTTCCTTATGTCTTTGGTGTTCTTCATTCTCCTTTGCTCCAGGTGGTTGGAACCAATTGACGCATCATAGATGGCCACTTGCAAACTTTTAAGACCCCAGATGCCACTCACCAAAGTAGGATGTAGAACATTTTCATATTGTTAAAAAATTTTTTTAAATTTTTTTTATTGTTGTAATTAAATGAAATTTACATTTCAAGTTAGTCTCACATACAAAAATTTTTTTTTACATACATTGTTATGAGACCCTAATTGCTCACCCCATTCTGCGACAGCACACTCCTCCTTTCCGCCCCTGATTCCCCATGACCATTCAACCAGCTCCTAACTCTCTGCCTTCCCATCTCACCTCTGGCCAGAAGCTGCCCCTTTAGTCTCTTGTATCTACTTGACTTAGAGGCACACTCTTCACAAATATCACTTTATGTCCCACAGTCCAGTCAGAACACTTTCTTAATAAGCTTTGTTATGGCAATTGACCTAGTTGTTCCCTGAAAGCATGGTCCCCAGACTCCCTACCCCTGTTCTCTGTCCCTCAAAGTGTTTGATTGTATTCAGAAAACTTCTTAGCTTTGGTTTAGTCCAGTTGTGCTGACTTCCCCTGTAGTGTGTGCTGTCCTTCCCCTCACCTAAGATAATTCTTATCTACTATCTAGTTAGTAAATAACCCTCCCCCTCCCTCCCCACCCTCATAACCATCAAAGAATGTTTTCTCTGTGTTTAGACTTTTTCTTGAGTTCTTATAACAGTGGTCTTATACAATATTTGTCCTCTATGACTGACTAAATTTACTCAGCATAATGACCCCCAGCTTCCTCCATGTTATAAGATGTCTCATGGCTTCATCGTTGTTCTTTATCATTTCATAGTACTGCATTTTGTGGATATACAATAATTTGTTTATCCATTCGTCCATTGATGGGCACCTAGGTTGTTTCCATCTTTTTGCTGTTGTGAACAGTGTAGCGATGAGCATGGGAGTGCATATATCTATTTGTGTGATGGCTCTAATTTCTCTAGGATGTATTTCAAGGAGTGCGATTGCTGGATTGTATGGTACTTCAATTTCTAGCTTTTTAAGGAAGTGCCAAATTGATTTCCAAAGTTGTTGTACCATTTTACATTCCCACCAACAGTG
>NW_004444017.1:1075262-1081243 GCF_000243295.1 Trichechus manatus latirostris
GTTCCAGTAGTTTCTTGTGGATTCTTTAGGGTTTTCTGTGTATAAGATCATATCATCTGCAAATAGAGATACTTTGACTTCTTCCCTACCAATTTGGATGCCCTTTATGTCTTTTTCTAGCCTAATTGCTCTGGCTAGGACCTCCAGCACAATGTTGAATGAGATTGGTGATAAGGACATCCTTGTCTGGTTCCCATTCTCAAGTAGAATGCTTTCAAAGCCTCTCCATTTAGGATGATGTTGGCTGTTGGCTTTGTATAAAAGCCCTGAATTATATTTAGGAATTTCCCTTTTATTCCTATTTTGTTGAGAGTTTTTATCATGAATGGGTGTTGGACTTCGTCAAATGTCTTTTCTGCATCGATTGATAAGCTCATATGGTTCTTGTCTTTTGTTTTATTTATGTGATGGATTACATTGACTGTTTTTCTAATGTTGAACCATCCTTGCATACCTGGTATAAATCCCACTTGTTCATGGTGAATTATTTTTTTTGATATGTTGTTAAATTCTATTGGCTAGAGTTTTGTTGAGGATTTTTGGGTCAATGTTTATTAGGGATATTGGTCTATAATTTTCTTTCTTGTGGTGTCTTTACCTGTTTTGGTATCAGGGTTATGCTGGCTTCATAGAATGAGTTTGGGAGTATTCCATCCTTTTCTATGCTCTGAAGTACATTTAGTAGTAGTGGTGTTGACTCTTCTCTGAAGGTTTGGTAGAATTCTCCAGTGAAGCCTTCCAGGTCAGGGCTTTTTTCTATTGGGAGTTTTTTAATTACCTTTTCAATCTCTTCTTTTGTTATGGGTTTATTTAGTTGTTCTGCCTCTGTTTGTGTTAGTTTTGGTAGGTAGTGAGTTTCTAGAAATTTGTCCACTTCCTCTAGGTTTTCAAATCTGTTAGAGTACAGTTTTTCATAGTATTCTCTTATGATTCGTTTAATTTCAGTTGGGTCTGTTATATCACCCATCTCATTTCTTATATGGGTTATCTGCTTCCTCTCTTGTTTTTCTTTTGTCAGTTTGGCCAATGGTTTATCAATGTTGTTGACGTTTTCAAAGAACCAGCTTTTGGTCTTGTTTACTGTTTCAATTGTTTCTGTATTCTCTATTTCATTTAATTCTGCTCTAATTCTTATTATCTCCTTTCTTCTGGTGCCTGAGGGCTTCTTTTGCTCCTCTCTTCCTACTTGTTCTGATTGTAGGGTTAATGTTTTGATTATGGCCCTTTCTTCTTTTTGGATGTGTACATTTACTGCTATAAACTGACCTCTGAGCACTGCTTTTGCTATGTCCCAAAGGTTTTGGTAGGATGTGTTTTCATTCTCATTTGATTCTATGAATTTCATTATTCCATCCTTAATATCTTCTATAACCCAGTAGTTTTTGAGCAAGGTGTTGTTCAGTTGCCGTGTGTTTGATCTTTTTTCCTTGCTTTTTCTGTTGTTGATTTCTACTTTTATAGGTTTATGGTCAGAATAGATGCTTTGTAATATTTCGATGCTTTGGCTTTTGTTAAGGCTTGCTTTATGGCTTAATATGTGGTCTATTCTGGAGAAGGTTGCATGTGCATTGCAAAGGAAAGTATACTTGGCTACTGTTGGGTGGAGTGTTCGGTATATGTCTATGAGGTCAAATTGGTTGATCGTAGCATTTAGCTCTTCCATGTCTTTGTTGAGCTTCTTTCTGGATGTTCTGTCCCTCACCGAAAGTGGTGTGCTGAAGTCTCCTACTGCTATTGTGGAGCTATCTATTTCTCTTTTAAGGGCTGTTAGAGTTTGTTTTATGTATATTGGAGCCGTGTCGTTGGGTGCATAAATATTTATTATAGTTATGTGCTCCTAGTGTATTGACCTTTAATCATTATATAGTGTCCTTCCTTATCCTTTGTGGTGGATTTTACTTTAAAGTTTATTTTGTTAGAGATTAATATGGCCACTCCTGATCTTTTTTGGTGTTGTTTGTTTGATATATTTTTTTCCATCCTTTGAGTTTTAGTTTGTTTGTGTCTTTAAGTCTGAGGTGTGTCTCTTGTAGGCAGCATATAGACGGATCGTGTTTTTTTAATCCGTTCTGCCACTCTCTGGCTCTTTATTGGTGCATTTAGTCCATTTACATTCAGCGTAATTATTGACAGGTATGAGTTTAGTGCTGTCATATTGATGTTTTTTTTGTGTGTGTGTTGTTGACTGTTTCTTCGTTCCACTTAATTTTTTGTGCTGAGTCATTTTTATGTATTTTCTTTCCATCTTTTTCATTGTTGTTGATTTTGTATTTGCTGAGTCTTTATGTTTTTCTTGTTTTTTTTTTTTTTTATTTTGTTGTTTAGGATTGTAAGTTTCCTTTGTGGTTACCTTAATATTTACCTTTATTTTTCTAAGTTTAAACCAGTCTTTTATTTCTTTATATTGCCTTGGCTTCCTCTCTATATGAAAAGTTTATGACTACATTTTCTAGTCCTTCTTTTTTTTTTCTTTAATGTTGTCATCTTTTACATATTGACATCTCTGATTCTCTATTTTCAGTGTTTTAGCTTTGATTTATTTTTGTGACTTCCCTATCTGTGTTGATATCTGGTTGCTCTGTCCTGCGTTCTAGTCTTGGGTTGTTATCTGATGTTATTGATTTTCTAACTGGAAGACTCCTTTTAGTATTTCTTGTAATTTTCATTTGGTTTTTGCAATTTCCCTAAACTTCTGTTTATCTGGAAATGCCCTAATTTCATCATCATATTTGAGAGACAGTTTTGCTGGATATATAATTTTTGGCTGGCAATTTTTTTCCCTCAAGAATTTATATATGTCCTCCCATTGCCTTCTTGCCTGCATTGTTTCTGCTGAGTAGTATGAATTTAGTCTTATTGACTCTCCTTTGAAGATGACTTTTTGTTTATCCCTAGCTGCTCTTAAAATTCTCTCTTTATCTTTGGTTTCAGCAAGTTTGGTTAATATGTCTTGGTGACTTTCTTTTGGGATCTACCTTGTGTGTGGGCTTCCATAAGCATCTTGGATAGATATCTTCTCATCTTTCATGATATCAGGGAAGTTTTCTGCCAACAAATCTTCAACAATTCTCTCTGTATTTTCTGTTATCTCCCCCTCCCCCATTCTGGGACTCTAATCACTCATAGGTTATTCCTCTTGATAGAGTCCCACATAATTCTTAGGGTTTCTTCATTTTTTTAATTGTTTTATCTGAGTTTTCCTCAAATAAGTTGGTGTCAAGTGCTTTATCTCCAATCTCATTCTTTCTGACTTCCATTGCCTCAATTCTGCTCCTAGGACTTTCTATTGAGTTGTCTAATTCTAAAATTTTATTGTTAATCTTCTGGATTTCTGTTTGCTGTGTCTCTATGGATTCTTGCAGCCTGTTAAATTTGTCGTTATGCTCTTCTCTAATCTTCTTAATTTCTTCTATTGCTTCATCTCTGTGTTCTTGGCTTGTTCTGCATTTTGACTGATATACTTTCTGATATCTTGAAGAGTTCTGTATATTAATCTTTGGTATTCTACCTCCAGTAAATCCAAGAAGTTCTCTTCCTCTGGAAGATTTCATGATTGTTTGTTTTAGGCACTTGCTGAAGCCATCATGGTCTGCCTCTTAATGTGATTTGATATTGACTGTTGTCTCTGAGCCATCAATAAGTTATTATATTTATTTATTTTATGTTTGCTTACTGTGTCCTAGCTTCTTGTTTTATTTCGTTTTGATATGCCCAAATAGACTCCTCATGTGAACTAGTTTGATTATTGGTGCCCTTGAAGTTCTAACGTCCTGTCACCAGGTGGTTAGATCTATTACTAGTTATGTCAGCCCGGGAGTCCATTTAATTTTCTTGTTTGGATTCGGCTCAGGTGCCCATGTAGTTGGTTACCAAGAGTGTGGTGCAGTCTCTTAACTACAGTACTAGATGGGCAGGAGTGATTGGAGTAGGCATAAGTATCTGGCTGCAGTAGGGGGGGTCACACAATGAGCAAGGCAGGTGGCTGTTGGTTGCCCCTGAGTGTCTGGGAGGAAAGCATTTCCCTGTTCCCTAGGTGGGTTTTGCAGCTGGACTATGGGCACCCAATGCTGTTGGCTGTAAGGACTGGGAGGACCACTTATTCTTGGAGCCCTGTCATTGGTGGCGAGGTGGTGTGGCTCAAGCCACCAGTCCTCAGGCCCCTGATGTGGGTAGGTGAGGACTCTGCTTAATGGGCAGAATGGTGTCAAATGTTACAAACCTGCCACTCCACCATATAGCTGATTCAGTTAAAGTTTAGGCTTCAGGTTTATACCCTGTTGTACTGCTCTAATCATGGCCTACACTGTTGAAGTGGGTCTGCACAGGTCTATGCAGGGGTGAAAGGCATTCAAAGCCTGTGGACCCCTTATAACTGTGCCCAGGGAGCTGTGCCTGCCCTGAGTTCCTAGCTCAGGGGAGCAGGCAGATTATTTTTTCCCTGTTTGTTAATTTGTTCCCTCTCCAAGACTGGGAGAAAGGCTTAGGGTGTGTGACAGGTCCTACTTCTGGCCTAGGGCACTCGGCAATTGCTGAAGCCGGCCCAGGACCAGGTGCAAAGCGAGGAGGGAGCACATAAATTGGAGAGAGGTTCTTCCCAAATGGGGTGTTTTTTTGATCCGTGAGGTAGGTTAAACACATGTACTCATCTTTTGCAGATTAAGCGCCTCTTTTCACTGGTTCCAGGGGCTTGAGTAGACTGTCTGTTACTTCTCTCCCAATGTGGAAAAGGTGTCCCAAACGCCACTGCTTGCCTCACCGTGCATGCCAGCCAATCTGGCCCCTACAGAGTGCAGGTTCCTGCCAGGTCAGGTCTGGCAACTTCTTGCTTCTTCTGAACTGTCTCTCCCTCACCCACCACTCAATCCGATTCCTCAACTTTGCCTTTGATGTTCAGGGCTCCTAGATTATCATATATAATCGATCACTTGTTTCTTCAGGTCTTTGTTGTAAGAGGGACCATCGGAAGTGTCTGACTACTCTGCCATCTTGGCTCTGCCTCTTCCTGAATCTTGGCTGTAATCTTTATGGAAGAAGAACGCCAGGTCTTTCTCCCACGAAGCAGCTGGGTGAGTTCAAACCACCAATATTTTGGTTAGCAGCAGAATGCTTAACCATTTCACAACCAAGGCTTCTTATACCAATGGGAGGGATTATTAATTGGCTACACTTCCCATTTCTAGTCCAGCCCCTCCATTCCTAATCATTTTTCATTCATTTATTAGTCCATTCATCTAATGGATATTAAGCAAACAGTATGAAGAGATGAAAGAGCATATGCGGACTTTGGAATCAGACAGATCTGGGTTTAAATCCTGTTTCCATTATGCTAGTGAGTTGTGTGATTCCATATAAGTTATTTAATATGTCTAAATCTCAGTTTCCTCATCTGTAGAGATGGAGATAACAACAGTGCCTGTGTCATAGGATTATCGATGCTTTGTTGTTGTGGTTAGGTGCCTTCGAGTCAGTTCCGAGTCAAAGCGAACATATGTACAACAGAATGAATTGATGCTAATGAATTACGTATGTAAAATACTTAGCACAGTCCTTGGAACATAAGAGATAGAGTAAAATGTTAGCTCTTCCTTAAGCATTTTCTGTATTCTGAGTTCTATATGTAAGTATTACATAATTTAAAAGAGCATTGTCTCCACTGATGAGAAAACTACATTTGGGGAAAAGCCAAGTAAATTTTTTTGTGTATGTTACCCTGGCTTCTCTCTTCTGTATTTCCTTTGTTGTGTTGTTCTTGTGTGCTGTTGAGTTGATTCCAACTCATAGTGACCTCATGTGTCAGAGTAGAACTGTCCCACAGGGTTTCCTAGGTTGTAATCTTTATTTATTTATTTTTCCCGTACAAAAATTTATACATACATTGTTATGTGGCTCTAATTGCTCTCCCCATACTGTGACAGCACTCTCCTCCTTTCCACCCCTGATTCCCCATGTCCATTCAACCAGCTCCTAACCCTCTCTGCCTT
>NW_004444017.1:1081440-1087087 GCF_000243295.1 Trichechus manatus latirostris
GTCCAATCCCTGTCTGAAGAGTTGGCCTCGGAAATTGTTTTAGTTCTGGGCTGATAGAGAATCCAGGGGCCATGCTTTCCGGGGTACCTGCAGTTTCAGTTACACCATTAAGTCTGGTCTTCTTACTAGAATTTGAGTTCTGCACCCCACCTTTCTCCTGCTCCATCAGGGACTCTCTGTTGTGTTCACTGTCAGGGTGGTCATTGGTGGTAGCTGGGCACCATCTAGTTCTTCTGGTCTCAGGCTGAAGTCTCTGGTTTATGTGGCCCATTCTGTCTTGGGCTAATACTTTCCTTGTGTCTTTGATTTTCTTCATTTTCCTTTACTCCAGGTGGTTGGGACCAATTGATGCATCTTAGATGGCCTCTTGCAAACTTTTACTACCACAGACGCCACTCACCAAAGTAGGATGCAGAACATTTTCTTAATAAGCTTTGTTATGCCAATTGACCTAGATGTCCCCTGAAAGCATGGCCCCCAGACCCCTACCCTTGCTTCTCTGTCCGTCAAAGTTTTTGATGGTATTCAGGAAACTTCTTAGCTTTGGTTTAGTCCAGTTGTGCTGACTTCCCCCATAGTGTGTGCTGTCCTTCCCTTCACCTAAGATAATTCTTATCTACTATCTAGTTAGTAAATAACCCCCTTCCCCACCCTCGTAACCATCAAAGAATGTTTTCTTCTGTGTTTAAACCTTTTCTTGAGTTCTTATAATAGTGGTCTTATACAATATTTGTCCTTCTGTGACTGACTAAATTCAGGCAGCATAATGACTAGTTTGTAATCTTCACGGAGCAGATCACCATGTCTTTTCTCCTGTGGAGCCACTGGCGGGCTCCAACCAAGAACATTTTGGTTAGCGGCCAAATGGTTAACCAGTGCGACATCAGGGCTCCTTTTACTTCTCCCTTACAAAACCAAAAACCCACTGCCATTGAACCAATTCTGATTCATATCTCCCTTAAAAAAAACAAAAACTAAACCCATTGCCATCAAGTCTATTCCAACTTGTAGTGAGCCTACAGGACACAGTAGAAGTGCCCCATAAGTTTCCAAAGAGCAGCTGGTGGATTCGAACTGCCGACCTTTTGGTTAGCAGCCATTCTACCACTTTGTTCATCAAGAGGGAAACCAATGTTTATTCTAATTTGCCAGGCGCCTTACTTCTGAGGTAGGGACTATTTTATCTCATTTTAGACATGAAGAAAGTGAGGTTCAGAGAAGATCACAGAGCTAGTCTGTGGGAGAGATGGAGTTTAGATTCAAAGCCCTTCTCGTCCTGCGCCATTCTGAAATATTGTAAAAATATAAATGCTGCTGGGAAAAGGGCCATAATTTCCACTAAAATCTAACTTGAATTCAGGTCTCTTCTCAGTTTGCTCTCAATTCAGGTCTGTTCCTGTCTCTATACCCACCAAGTCTCTCCGAGGATGCTGGCACAAACCCGGTATTAACACACTCTTTCCATTTCAGAGTCTTTGCTTTCTTCCCTTTCCATGGTGTATGGAACACTTTTGATTGTCATTTTGAATCTCTTGCCATACCCTCTTAGTCCAGCCTCTCTGTAGCAACCAGTTCTGCACATGCTTTGCCCAGCTTTGTCCAGGTGTAGCCTAACAGCATCTCATTCAGCAGACTTACGCCTCTTGTCTCCAGCCCTAGAGCCTAGGCTTCCTGGGGAACCACTCACACAAGCACAATCTGTGGGGATATCCTGGAGAAATGGGGTGCAGGAGCTTGAGGATAAATGTTTCTTCCTTTTGTTCTTCAGGGCCATGCTTCTGAGATGCATTTCATGAGCTCCTCTGGGGATTCCTACAGGATGGGGTATTGGTCGCCCTCAGAGATAGCCAACTGGATAATGCATTCTTGTATAGACTTCCCCTTCTACTCTGTTTTCACTTCCCTGCTTCCTAGGATCGTATTTCCAGAAGAAAAAAAATTTGTCTCAGACTCTGCTTTTGGGAGAACCCTGACTAAGACACATGGTGAAGTCACTTTTCAAGGTGCAGGTCAAATATCCAGAAATAGAAACTATCTCATGACCCGTTGGCATTTTCCATAGCGCATTGTATATGTCTCATAACATTGTAGAAATAAGTTCAATTTTCAGGTCTCAACTCCAGCCTCTTTGGTACCTCCAGGTAGTTAGGATTTCCAACTCCACCAACTCCCAACCACCTTCTACGCACTTTTATGTAGCATTCTCCCTACTACTTTGTAATTGTTCCAGTGGCCAGCTCTTCTACCAGAATAAAAGCTCACTGAAGGAGAAAACTATCTTACTCATCTTTGTTTTCCTAGTGCCTAGTAGAGTGGCATAGTGGTTAAGTGCTATGGCTGCTAACCAAAAGGTTGGCAGTTCAAATCCACCAGCCACTCATTGGAAACCCTCTGGGGCAGTTTTACTCTTTCCCTTAGGGTTTCTATGAGTTGGAATTGACTCGACGGCAACGGGTTTTTTTTTTTTTTTTTTTTGTTTTTTTTTTAGTAGAATACTTGTCCCTCAACAGGTGCTCAAAAAAATGTTTGTTAAACCTATTCCTTGGATTATAATACTTTTCACTGAAACAAATGTGACCCTGTGACACAGTCAAGGACTTGGGTCACTTTCTCAGTGGATTTGGGCCTCGTTCCCAAAGCCTGCTGAGGCCACTGTCTCCCCTGGTAGTGTTCTGGGAGGTTAATACACTTTCCTGGGTGATTGCTAATGTTTTCCTTTGGCTCTACCACTTAGGTGGTTTCTACTAAGAAATATTATGGTTACTTCTGTTTCTCTCCCTCCATCAGGTATTATTCCTCATACGGAGGGCTCTTGAGGTGATCCAGCCCCCTTCTTCAACAAACTTGCATTAGAGGATGCTGAAAGCTGCTAACCTGCCTTACTTGCAAAAGCATTTCTCCCCTAGAAGGTGTTGCCTAAGTAATGTAGAATGAAATAAAAGTATCAATCTAATCCCAATTCTGAATGAAGAAAAAGTTAGGAACTTGTATTAGAAGAATACATTCTGACATGGGGAAATGTTCATGATATAATATTAAAGAAAACGACCAAGATGCAAAATCATATATGATGTGATCTTAACACCTCCACCACTAAACAATTATATGTTCAGAAATAAATAAACAAACAAACAAATAAATAAATAAATAAATACTGGATGTAGAATAATCACCAAAACAATAATAGTTATCTTTGGTGCTGAGATTATGTATTATTTTTTTCTTCTTTAATGTTTTTATATTTTCCACAATGAGTATATATTACTTTATTTTTTGAATAGGGTTTACGTATATATGGAACAACATTTAAAAGGAACAAAGGGCATTTAATGAAGAAAAAGGCCTCCATCTATCTCTTTCCCCTTCCGTCCTTTTTCCCCACTTGCCTGGTTCCTGTCTTCAAAGGCAACCACAATTTCCACTTTGATACATACATACACACACAATTCTTTAACAATGTATCTTAGCAATTTCTCTGTATTAGGACAAACAACTTCTTTACTTTTCAACAGATGATGCATAGTATTCCATTGCATAGATGTATCAAAATTTAGTCTATAGAGAGGAGCATTAAAGTTGTATCCAACTTAAATTCAGTTTCTTTGTTACAATGAATATTGTTGTACAACAGTAATTTTTCACATATACAAGCATATTGGTAGGATTGATACCTAGAAATGAAATTGTTGACTCAAAGGATATGTGAATTTGTAATTTTGATGGAGATTGGCAAATGTCACCACATAGAATATCCATCAGTTTGCACTCTCACTGGCAATGTATGAAAGTCTGTTTTCCCACATTCTCACTAGTACAGTATTTCATTGTACCTTTAATTTGCATTTCTCTTATTATGAGTGAGGTCGCACATCTTCGTATGTTCAAGAGTTATCGGGTTTCTTCTTCTGTGAACTGTCTATCCCTATCCTTCGTCCATTTTCCCATTAGATTGTTGGTTTTTCTCTTATTTACTTTTAGGCATTCTTTATATAAGAATAAATAAATTTATATAATTTGTTTATATTAAGGAATATAGTACTTGCTTATTATATGAGTTACAAATATTTTTCCCAGTTGTTTGCCTTTTGATCTTTTGACTTTACTGAGATATTATTGTTTTTTTGCCTTACAGAGGTTTAAACATTTTCATGCAGTAAAATTCATTACTGTTTTTTTTTTTTTAAATGCTTCTGGGTTTTACATCACATTTAGACGATTCCGGTGGTGCAGTGTTTAACAGTTCAGCTGCTAACCAAAACGTCGACGATTTGAGTCCACCAGCCACTCCTTGGAAACCGAATGGGGCTGTTCTACTCTGTTCTATAGGGTCGCTGTGAATCAGAATTGGGTTTACTCTCACTTGAGGTTGTAAAATATTTCTCATGTTCTCTTATAGTAATTTTATAATTTCATTTAAATCACTGGTCTATCAGAATCTGTTTTGCTATTAGTTGTGAAGTAGGGATCATCTTCATTTTTCTTCAGATGAGTATCACAGTTGAGCCAACAGCATTTATTTAATAAATTATCTTTTCCTCATCAGTCTTAAATGCTGCCATTTTCACATGCTAAATTCTTGTATATACTTAAATCTATTTCTGAGTTTTCTGTTTGGTTTCAGTGATCTTTTGGTTCATATTGTTTTGATTATTGAGGAATTATAATAGGTTTGTATACTTGGTAGTTTTAACCTGCCTTGTTATTCCTTTTTCCCCAAAGATTTCCTGGCTATTCTTGGTAATTTTTCCATATGAAATTTAGAACCAGCTGGTCTAGTTCCAAAATAATATCCTTTTGGTATTTTTATTGAGATCACATTAAATTATAGATTAACTATCTTTGACAGCTTTATGATGTTGAGAATCCGAGAACACAGTGTGCCTTTGCATTGTTAAGTCTGCTTTTCTGCCCTTCAATGGCATTAAAATGTAAAAATACAGATCCTGCAAATTTCTTGTTAAGTTTATTCTTAAGAATTTTATTTTTTACTGCTTTTTTAACTAGGGTTTTTAAAAGTATCTTCTAATCAGTTATTTATGTACATGAGAGTATGGTTTGATTCCCATATATATAAATAGAATTTATTGAATTCTCTGAGTTTATAATGATTTTATTTGATTATCTTTTTTCCAGGTAAACCAAGGATCTTCAAACTATAGCCTATGGGCCAAATCCAACCATGACCTGTTTTTTACAGCACAGAGCTAAGAATGGTTTTTACGTTTTAAAAGTATTGTTTAAAAAAAAAAAGAAGAATGTGTGACAGAGACCATAGGCGGCCCACAAAGTCTAAAACATTTACTATCTGATGCCTTAAAGAAAAAGTTTTGCTAACCCTTGAAGTATACAGTAATACCGTTTACATTTAATCATAGATCTGTATCTAATTTTTGTATGTCTAATTTCTGTTTCTTCTTTAATTACATATTCTGGCACCTGACAATAATGGACATCCTTGTCCTGTTTCTGACTTTAATGAGATTTCTTCTTTTATTTGTTTATTTAGAAGGACACTGATTTTTAAGTTATGATAGGTATATACTATCATATTAAGAAAATATCTTAGGTTGGGTTCTCTAGAGAAGCTAAACCAGTGAAGTGTTCTATATATATATATATATATATATATATATATATATATATATAT
>NW_004444017.1:1087187-1140746 GCF_000243295.1 Trichechus manatus latirostris
CAAGTCTGTGAGTCAAGCGTCAGGCTGGAGGCTTCTCCTGACTGACATAGCGGCAGGGGCCGATGAACCCAAGATTGGTAGGTCAGACTTCAAGCTGCTGGTTCACAGGCTGTGGAGGCCAATGGATCCCAAGATCGGTTCTCAAGTCCCAAGAACCAGAGGTCAGATGACGCGCTGGATGCAGGATCCAGAGTGAGCAAACGCCCGCAAGCTTTGCCAGAACATCCATATGTATTGGATGCAGGCCACATCCTTGAGGAAACTTCTTTTACAACTGATTGGCTGATCACATCAGATCACATCATGGAAGTGATTACATTATATCGCAGAATGGAGGATAACTACACCCTTACATAACTGCCAAACCACTGAGCATCATGGCCCAGCCAAGCTGACATATAACCTTAACCATCACAGAAGGTAACCATCTATTCTTATTTTCTTAAGCATTTTACAGAAAAAAAAAGATGTTTAATTTTACTAAATTATTTTTTAGCATCTATGGAGATGGTCATATGAATTTTGTCTTTTAATCTGTTAAAATGGAGAATTTATATGAAATATTTTTCAATATTGAATCACCTTTACAATTGTGGAATCAACTTTTTACTTTGGTATTTATAAGGTAGGTTGGTTGGTTTGTCTTTAAATGTTGTCAGGTTTGCTTGATCCATAAATATAATATGAAGGTTTTCTTTTCTAAAGAGAAATAATCAAAGCTATATGTGCCAACAATTTAAAGAAGCAAATAACATTACAAAATTTATTATAAGAAAGAGAACCCCTCTCCCCCACTCCTCACCCCATTTCCTACTTGCACTTTGTATTCTTTCAGTATTTATTTTGGTATTTACCTCCACATATCTAAATATAAAATAGTTGATACTTTTGCTTCTGGAGTTTCTACTTAGGCATTATTTTTTAAATTCCTTTAATGGAAGAAAAATTAACTTTCTTTCTCCCCCTTCAATCCCATTACAACACGCAAGTGGTTGTGGTATCCCTAACCTCACAATACAATTACAATTCTGCTTAGATCAATATCTAACATTAGCATTATTGTGATTATGTATTCATAGTTGAACCATCTAGTGTATTATGACCTTGTTTGCTTTTACGTATAATTTTGCTTTATTTTCTCAATAGTTATTAATTGCCTTTTCATTTGTTTCTTTGCAGTTTTCTATGTGTTTATTACTAATTTGTCTCCCTACTCTCCTGTATGTTCAAATATATCAAGTATTTAATCAATTTCATCTTCTTGAAAATGTTGCTTCTAGAGCCTTCTGACCTGCTCCAATATTTACTGGTTACTTTCTAGGCTCAATGCACAGGTATAATCCTGGGATCTTCCTGCAGCATCATCCTGGGGATTTCCTTCGACTTTCTTTTTTGCTAGATTTCCTGTTTCCTGGATCCTGGGGGGTATTTGTTAGAATCAGGGCTTCAAATCAGTTTGTTCTGGTTTGAACCCCTGCTGAGAATTTACATTTGTAACAAGTTTCCAGGTGTGATAGTTAATGTTACGTGTCAGCTTGGCTAGGCAATGATTCTCAGTGGTTTGGCACACATTGCACTGATTGCTCTTCCATAATGTAATATAATGTAATCACCTCCATGATGAGATCTGCTATGAGCAACGAATTAGTTGAAAGGGGAGTTTCCTTGGGGAGGTGTGGCCTGCCTCCAATATATAAATGGAAGTTCCATCGATGATCAATCTCACTCTGGATCCTGCATCCGACTCGTCATCATCTGACCTCCAGTTCTTGGGATGTGAGCCAGCAGCCTGCCACCTGACCTGCCAGTTATGGGTTTGTCAGCCCCTGCAACCATGTGAGTTAGGAGAAGCCTCCAGCCTGATACCTGACCCATGGATTTAGGACTTGCCAGCCTCCATAACTTGGTGAGCCATTTCCTTCAATTAAATCTCTCTCTCTGTTTATATATATATACATTTCACCGGTTTTGCTACTTTACAGAACCCAGCCTAAGACACCAGGTGATGCTAATGCTGCTGGTTAGGGACCAATTCTGAGAACCATTAGTCGTAGAGCCAACCCAAACCAAACCCATTGCCGTTGAGTCGATATTGACTCATAGTGACCCTGCAGGACAGAGTAGAACTGCCCCGTAGAGTTTCCAAGGCTGTAAATCTTTATGGAAGCAGATTCATATCTCTTTCTAGAACAGCAGCTGCTGGGTTCGAACTGCTGACCTTTTGGTTAGCAGCTAAATGCTTAACCACTGCACCACCAGGACTTCTCATTAATAAAGCCAAATCAAAAAACTAAATCCACTGCCCTCGAGTAGATTCCAACTCATAGCGACCTCATAGAGTTTCCAAGTCTGTAAATCTCTGTGGAAGCAGACTGCCACATCTATGTCCCGTGGAGCAGCTGGTGGTTTCAAACTGCCGACCTTTTGATTAGCAGCAGAGTGCTTAACCACTGCACCACCAGGGCTCCTCATTAGTAGAGCAATGGTTCTCAATGTTTATTATACAGAAGAATCACCTGGGGATCTTGTCAAAATGTAGATTCTGATTCAATATATCTGGGATAGAAATGCAAATTCTCAGCAGGGGTTCGAACTGGAATGAACCTGTTCAAAGTACCGGTTAGAACATATTTTGGCTGCTATAGTCGAGAATCAATATAGCAGTCAAATAAATAAGAAGTTTATTTCTCTCTCTTGTAGTAATTTGGGCATAAGCAATTCAGGGCTGGTGGCTTATTTTCTTGCTGCATCATCTCAAGGCCATTGCCCTGGCTTATATTGTCCAAGCTGCCTCATTGCTGTGTTTTCATTTCAACTAGTGGGAAGAGAGAAACAAAGGAAGTGGAGAGTACATCCTTCCCTTTAGGTACAAGACCCAGAAGTAGCAGACATATCTAAGATCACATCTCATTGGCAAGAACTTAGTCACATGGCTATACCTAGTTGCAAGGAAGCCTGGTAAGTGTGGTCTTTATTATCATGGCCAGATGCTCAGTTTAAACACCTTCCAGTCTGATACAATGGAGGAAGGGGAGATATTGGAAGAAAACTAACAATATTTGCCATGCTATATCTTCCTCTTTCTTAGTTTACTTCCCCTTTTTAGAGTACCTTCTAGTAATTTCCTGGGAAAGGGTACACAGGAAGTAAATATTTTGTAATCTTGCAAGTCTGAAAAATATCTTAATTCTTCCCTTCACTTAACTGATAGTTTGGGTTGTTGTTGTTGTTGTTGTTAAGTGCCGTCGAGTTGGTTCCAACTCATAGCGACCCTATATACAACAGAACGAAACACTGCCCTGTCCTGTACCATCCTCACAATCATTGCTATGCTTGAGCCCATTGTTACAGCCACTGTGTCAATCCGTCTCTTTGAGGGTCTTCCTCTTTTTTGCTAACCCTCTACTTTACCAAGCATGGTGTCCTTCTCCAGGGACTGATCCCTCCTGATAACACATGTAAAGTATGTGAGACGTAGTCTTGACATTCTGGCTTCTAAAGAGGATTCTGGCTGCACTTCTTCCAAGACAGATTTGTTTGTTCTTTTGGCAGTCCATGGTATATTCAATATTCTTTGCCAACACCGTAATTCAAAAGCATCAGTTCTTCAGTCTTCCTTATTCATTGTCCAACTTTCACATGTATATGAGGCCATTGAAAACATCATGGCTTGGGTCAGACACATCTTAGTCTTCAAGGTGACATCTTTGCTTTTTAACACTTTTAAGAGGTCTTTTGCAGCACATTTGCCCAATGCAATGCGTCATTTGATTTCTTGACTGCTGCTTCCATGGACATTGATTGTGGATCCAAGTAAAATGAAATCCTTGACAACTTCAATATTTTCTCTGTTTATCATGATGTTGCTTATTGGTCCAGTTGTGAGGATTTTTGTTTTCTTTATGTTGAGGTGTAATCCATACTGAAGGCTGTGGTCTTTGATCTTCATCAGTAAGTACTTCAAGTCCTCTTCATTTTCATCAAGTGAGGTTGTGTCGTCTGCATATCGTAGGTTGTTAATAAGTCTTCCTCCAACCCTGATGCCACATTCTTCTTCATATAGATCAATTGCTCAGCATACAGATTGAATAAGTATGGTGAAAGGATACAACCCTGATGCATTCCCTTCCTGACTTTAAACCACGCAGTATCCCCTTGTTTTTTTCGAATGACTGCTTCTTGATATATGTACAGGTTCCTCATGAGCACAATTAAGTGTTCTGGAATTTCCATTCTTCACAATGTTATCCATAATTTGTTATGATCTTCACAGTTGAATGCCTTTGCATAGTCACTAAAATACAGGTAAACATCTTTCTGGTATTCTGTGCTTGCAACCAGGATTCATCTGACATCAGCAATGATATCCCTTGTTTCATGTTGTCTTCTGAATCTGGCTTGAATTTCTGGTAGTTCCCTGTCATTGTACTGCTGCAACCATTTTTGAATGATCATCAGCAAAATTTTACTTGCTTTTGGGTAGATGTAGAATTCTTGGTTGGAAATTATTTTTCCTCAAAACTATGGCATTTCTCCGTTTCCCCCTTATATTTCAGTATTGCTATTGAGAAATTGGATGTCGTTCTCATTCTTGACCTTTGATTTGTAATTTGTTGTTTACCTCTGGAAACTTTTAGGATGCCTTCTTACTCCTCAGGAGTTCTGACAGCACAGTGATATAACTAGGTGTGTATTTATTTTCATTCATTTTCTAGTCACTCAGTAGTTTCTTTGAATGTGGAAATCCATGGCTTTCAATTCTGGAAAAAATTTCTAGAATTATTCCTTGGATAATTTTTTCCCTACATTTTTTTCTGTTCTCTTTTTTGGAATTCCTATGATTTGGGTGTAGGATCTCCAAGATATAGCCTCTAATTGTGTCATTTTTCTTTCTTATTTTCTATCTGTTTGTCTTTTTGCTACACTTTGGAAGATTTCCTCAACTTTATCTTCCAACTCTTCTATTAACTTTTCATTTCTGCTATCATATTTCCCTCCCTTGTCCAATGGCATTGGCTTGTTTTTCCAGTATAAAGTGAAATAACAGGAGAAATAGTGGAGTCGTTTTTCTATTCCCAACTTTTTGGGGAATGTTTCTAGAAATTTTCTAGTAAGCATCCTGCTAGGCAGTTGACAAGATAGATTTAACTGTTGATCTGTTTACCTCTCTCATTTCCTTCCATTTCTGCTCAACTATCACTTTATTAGTAGCCCCCTACCAACCTATATAAAATAGCCTTCTTCCACACTCACCTATTACTCATTTTATTCTCTTTACCTGCTTCATTTTCTTTGTAACACTATCATAACCAGGCACATTTGTGTTTATTTTCTGTCTCCTTCCTTTAAAAAAGTAAGCTCTATGAGGGTAGGGATTTTGATTTGTTTATTACTGTATACTGGCACGCAGAATAGTGTTTGACACATTATAGGTGCTCAAATCTTTCTTGAATGAATGATTATACACTTTATCATAGTATATAATATGATATTTATCACTTTATAAAGATATTTACAGTTATTTCTGTTTTATTGACAGATGCTGAATTTCCTCAAATACCTTTTTAACATCTATAGCAATATTTTTCTTTGATCTATTAATATAGTAAACTACAGTAATAGATATCCTAATTTTCAGCCATCATTAAATTTTCTAAATTAAGTCTAGTCATGGTGTAATATATTTAGTCATAGTGTAGTGTATTTTTAATGTGCTGCTGGATTCTATTTGCTAATGTTTTATTTAGGGTTTTTGCTTTGGTATTCACAGGTAAGAGTGATCTGCAGTTTTCTTTTGTTGCATTTAGACTTTCTTAATCTATTGAGATAATCATGGGCTTTTTCTTCCTTAGTCTGTTAATATGGTGAATTACATTGATTAACTTTCAATGCTGTATTAGTCTTGCATTCCTGGGATAAATCCCACTTGATTGTGATACATTATTCCTTTTATAGAATGCTGAATTTGATTTGCTAATATTTTGTTCAGAATTTTTGCATCTATGTTCATGAGGGATATTGGTCTGTAGTTTTCTTTTCTTGAAATATGTTTGTCTGATTTGGTATCAGATTAATGCTGGGTTCATAAAATGTATTGGAAAGTGTTTCTTTCTCTTCTATTTTTTAAAATTATGTGAAATTGGTTTTATCTCGTCTTTATGTTTGCTATAATTCACCAGTGAAACCATCTGGGCTTGGGGTTTTCTTTGTGGGAAAGTTTTTAACTACAAATTCAATTTCTTTAATAGATATAGAACAATTAAAGTTATCTATTTCTTCTTTTTAAAATTTTTTTATTATAGTGATATACATACATCAAAACATACAATATTTCATCAATTTTTACACGTATACTTCAGTGACATTGATTACATTCTTCAAGTTGTACAACCATTCTCACTATCTTTTTAAAGGTAGGAGGTTCCAAACCACCAGTGGCTAGAAGGGAGAAAATGTAGAAAATGTGGCAGTCTGCTTCCATAAAGATTACAGCCTTGGAAACCCTATGGGGGTAATTCTACTAGATAAAATCAACTCCACGGCAATGGGTTTGGGTTTGTTTTTTTTTTTTTTTGGTTTAATGGCTAATGACTTTGAGCAAGTGCTTATTGGCCATTTGAATATCCTCTTTGGTGAAATGTTTCTTAAGTCCTTCATCCTTTTTTTTTTTTTTTTTTTGATTGGGTTGTTTGTCTCTTTGTTTTTAAGTTGTAGAAGTATTTTATAAATTTTGGATACTAGACTTTTATTGGATATATGGTTCCCAAAAATTTTCTCCCACTCTGCAGGCTATCTTTTCACTTTTTTGATAAAGCCTTCTGATGAACAGAAGTATGTAATTTTAATGAGGTCTATTTCTCCTTGAGTGAGTTTTGCTATTTTGTGTTTTTCAAGAAATTTGTCTATTTTGTAAGTTGTAGAATTTATGGGCACAGAATTGTTTGCAGTATTCCTTTATTATCCTTTTAATGTCTGTAGGATCAATTCGAATGCGTTAATTCTTTTGTCAGCCTTTTTCATTGTCCAGCTTTCACGTGCATGTGAGCGACTGAAAAGTCCTTGGCTTAGGTTGGGCACATCTTAGTCATCAAAGCGACATCTTTGATTTCTAAAATTTTAAAGCGGTCTTTTGCAGCAGAGGTAAATACTACCCTGAATTATGTGGTAATTATTTTCTTTCTTTTCTTTTAAGCTTTTACTTTAGTATTACTAAAAATCATCCTAATATTTGTTTATTTATTTACTTCATATAAATAGCATCTTATTGTGTGCAGTCTTTGACTTGCTTCTTTTGCTCAACATCATTATTTGTAAGATGTTTTTCATGCCAATGCACATAGCTCTGGTTCATAGACTTTCACTCCCAGAGAGTGTTCTTATGTATGAGTATAACTCAAATTACTTATCTACTCTACTGTTAATAGGCATTGGTGTGTTTACATTTTTTGCTTTTATGGACAATACCACTATAAACATTGTTGTAAAAGTCTCCTAGTGCACATGTGTAAGACCCAAATAGTTTCCCAAAGTGATTACGACTTTTAAATTCCCACCAGCAATGAATGGTAGTTTCCATTCTCCACATTCCCACCAACCCTTGAAATTATCAGAATTTCTAATATTTTCCAATCTGGTGTGTTTTTGTGGTTTGGGTTTGCATTCTCCTGATTACTCATGAGGTTGAACATAGTTTTATATATTTATGGGGACATTTGTCATTCATTTTTCAGTCAAATTTCTGTGAATTTATTTTGCTTATTTTTCTTTTGTGATGCTTGTCTTTTTCCTACTGATTTGTCAGAATTTTTATATTTTGGATATTAATCTTTTTTCAGACATGTTATTAAAATATTTTCCCGCTTTGTGGTTTGTGATGGTGTCTTTTGATGAATAGGTGATCTTAATCTTAATGATGATCTTAATTTTAAAAAGATAAATTTTAATTTACCTTTTGTGATTTTTTGGGTATGTGTCTTAGTCAATCCTTTTTCACCCTGAGGTGATAAAGACAGCCTCCTTTATTTTCTTCTAAATGTGTTGTCATTTGGCCTTTCACGTTTAGGTCTTGATTATTTGGTTTTGGTTATGGGATGAAATAGGGGTCTAATTTCATTATTTTCCCTATGAATAAACTACTATCTCTACACCATTGATGAAAAGTTCAAATTTTCGTCACTAATATGCAATACCACTTGTCCTATGTCAAGTGTCCTCATAAGCATAATTCTGTTCTTGGATGCCTTATTTCTTTCTACTGCTCTATTTGTCCATTCCTCTACCAACCCACCCCAATTTCTATGTATATTGTTAAAATAATTCTTGATATCTGGTCAGGTATGTCTGCCTAACTTTAATTTTTCTTCTTCTTTGATAATGTCTTGGCCGTTCTTTGACATTTGCTGTTCCATGTTCATTACGAAATCTGCTTCTCAGATTTCTTAAAAAAAAAAAAAAAAAAAGCAACTTCCATTAGAATTTCATTGTTTATAGATAATTTGTGAAGGATTGTGATTTTTTACCATATCATATTTTTCAGCTCGTGAACGTATACACTTAGTCCATCTTTAATGTCTTTTAGTAAAAATTTTATTAGGTTTTTACTAGGCTTGATATATTTTTGAAGAGTATTTACACTTTTTTTTTCATTTTCTAATGGTTAGTTGTTGACTGGTGGAAATGCAATTAATTTTTTTTATTGACTTTGTATCCAGAAACTTGCTAAATTCTTATAAATTTTAATAATTTATTTGTAGATGCTTTTGATTTTTCAAGAAGGAAATCCTCTCCTCTGAAAATAATGACAGCTTTATTTCTGCTTTTTTAATCCTTATACCTTTTATATGTTTTTCCTGCTTTTACTACACTAGCTAGGACCTTTCTTGTGAAATGTTGAACATAAGTACTAATAACAATGTTGCCTTGATCATTATCTTCAAGTAAATGTAGTGAATGTTTCACCATTAAGTGTGATGTTTGTTGTAAGGTTTTTGTAGATAACCTTTAACAAGATAAGGAAGTTTCCTTCTGTTCCTTGCTTAAGATGTATGTTTTTTAAGTCATGAAGGGATATTGAATCCTATGAAATGTTTTCTTTTTTTTTTTTTTGGCCTCTCAAAAAAAATGTAATTTTTCTCCTTTAATTTGTTATTGTGTTGAATTACATTGTTTTATTTTCTAATGTTAAACTAACTATACATTCCTGAATAAATCCAACTTGGACATGACATGTCATCTTTTTTATACATTGTCGACTTTGATTTGCTAATATTTTGTTTAGAATTTATTTGCATGAATAACATTGGTCTCTAATTTTCCTTTCTTATAATGAGTCTGTCAGGTTTTAGTATCAACATATTCTAACCTCATAAAATGAATTAGGAAATGTTTCTCTTTTTCTGTACGCTGATGAGTGTATGTAGACAGAATTTATTTGAAAGCAGCTCTGGTGGCACAGTGGTTAACTGCTCGGCTGCTAACCTAAAAGTCAGTGGTTTCAACTCACCAGCGGCTCCTTGGGAGAAAAGACTTTGTGATTTGTTCCTGTAAAAATTACAGCCTAAGAAACCCTGTAGGGCAGTTCTACTGTGTCATATTAGGGTTGCTATGAGTCGGAATCAACTTGATGGCACACAACAACAACATATCCTTTTTATTTGTGTGTGTTCTCTATATATTAATTATTGGGCAAAACGTGCTGATGATGTATTTTTCTATTTTACCTTGTAATTCTGTTAATTTTTACTTTACATATTTAAAGCCTGTGTTTCAAGTGTATTCTAGTTCAGAACTGCTACATCTTCCTGGTGAATTAAAAGTTCTATTACGTGGTAGTGACCCTCTTTATCTCTAGTACTGTTTTTTTGCCTCAAAGCTGTTTTTCCCCTTGATGCTAACATAGCCAAGCAAGCTTCTTTTTGGTTAGCGTTCATCTGGTAAATTCTTTCCACCTCTTTCCTTTCTGTATTTTTTTTTTTTTTTTATAGATATAATTTACATGCTGTAAAATGCACACAATTCTAATTTTCTATCTGGCTTCTTTTACTCAACGTATTTTTTGAGACTTAGCCATCTTATTGAGTGTAACAGCAGTTATTTTTTCTTTAAAATGATATGTAGCATTCTACTGTAGAAATATACAACAATTTTTTAAATCCGTTTTCTTGTTGATGAACATTTGGGTTGTTTTCAGTTTGGGGCTTTTATGAGTAAAACTGCTCTAAACATTCTCGTACAATTCTTTTTGTGGACATATGCACTCAGATTCCTTGAGTATATACGTAGAAGTAGAATGGCTGGGCCATAGGATAGGAGTATGCTTAACTTTATTAAAACCTGTCAGTTTCCCAGAGAAGCTGTACCTTCTCATACTTCTCTAGCAATGCATGAGACTTCTGGTTGCTTTTTTCCTTACTCTTCACCTACACATGGTATTGTCAGTCTTTTAAATTTTAACCAATTTGGAAAGTTCTAGTGGTATTTTATTGGGATTTTAATTTGTATTTCCAAGGCGAATAGGACATTGAACTCTCTTTCAAATGCTTATTGGCCCAATTGGATGTAATCTTTTTTGAAGTATCTGTTATGTTTATTGCCCATTTTTATAAAAAAAAATTGTGTTGTCTATTGTCATTGTTTTGTAGAAGTTCTTAGTATAGTTTAGATATTTGTCCTTTTTCAGATAAGTGTATTATGAATATTTTCTCCCAGTCTGTTGCTTGCCCTTTCACAGTTTAAATTTGCCGTTAGATGCACACAAGTTTTTAATTTTGATAAAGTCCAATTTATCATTTTAAAAAGCTTTGGACTTAGTACTTTTTGGATTCTGTTTAAAAAATATTTTTCTACCCCGGTGCCATGTAGATATTTTCCTATGCTCTGTTCTAGAAGCTTTAGCTATCACGTGTAGTTCTATGATTCATCAAATGAATTTTTGTGTTTGGTATGAAATAAAGGTTATTTTTCCACATGGGTGTCAAGTTGTTCTTGCACCACCATTTACTGAAAAGATCTTTCCCCATTGAATCACACTGACATCTTTGTCAAAAATCAAGTGACTGTATTTGTGTGGCTTCATCTCTAGACTCTCTATTCTGTCCCATTACCTGTTTGCATATCTTGTGACAATAACACACTATCTTTATTTCTATACTTTTATAAGTCTTGAAATCTGATAGTGTGAATTCTCCAGTTTCTCCTTCTTCTTTAAGATTGTCTGGTCTATGGCATGTATCTTAATTATCTAGTGTTGCTGTAACAGAAATACCACAAGTGGGTGGCTTTAACTAACTGAAATTTATTTTCTCATAGTTTAAGAGACTGAAAGTCCGAATTCAGGGCACTGTCTCTAGGGGAAGTCTCTCTCTTTCTCTCTGTTGGCTCTGGGAGAGGGTCCTTGTCTCTCTTCAGCTCCTCTCCCTAGCTTCCTTGGTGATCTTGTGGCGTATATTTTCCCCTCTGTTTGTGCTTGCTAGCTTGTTTAATCTGCCCTTTGATATTTCAAAAGAGATTGATTTAAGACACACGCTACACTAATACCGTCTCATTAACATAACAAACTCATTCTCAGATGGGATTATGACCACCGGTTATACCAAAAAACAAAAAAACCCGTGCCGCCACGTTGATTCTGACTCATAGCAACCTTATAGGACAGAGTAGAACTGCCCCATATGGTTTCCAAGGCTGTAAATCTTTATGGAAGTAGACTGCTACATCTTTCTCTCAAGGAATGGCATAACCAAGGGCTTAACTACTGTACCACTAGGGCTCCTCCCACAGGTATGTTGTTGTCGTTGGTAGGTGTTGTCGGTTCTGACTCACTCATAGCAACCCTATGTACTGCCCAGTCCTGCACTGTGTCAGTCTGTCTTGTTGAGGGTCTTCCTCTTCTTCGTTGACCCTCTGCTTTACCAAGCATTAGGTCCTTCTCCAGGGAGTGGTCCCTCCTGATAACATGTTCAAAGTACATGAGACAAAGTCTGGACATCCTTGCTTCCAAGGTGCATTCTGGCTATACTTCTTCCAAGACTGATTTGTTTGTTCTTCTGGCAGTTCATGGTATATTCAATACTCTTTGCCAATAGCGTAATTCAAAGGCATCGATTTTTCTTCAGTCTTCCTTATTCATTGTCCAGCTTACACATGAATATGAGTTGATTGAAAATATCATGGCATGGGCCAGGTGCGCCTTAGTCCTCAAAGTGACGTCTTTGATATTTAGTACTTTAAAGAGGTCTTTTGCAGCAGATTTGCCTAATGCAACATGTTGTTTCTTTTTTTGACTGCTCCTTCCATGGGCTTTGATTGTCGATCCAAGTAAAATGAAATCCTTGACAACTTCAATATTTTCTCCATTTATTGTGATGTTGTTCACTGGTCCAGTTGTGAGGATTTTTGTTTTCTTTATTGTTGAGGTGTAATTCATACCGAAAGCTGTAGTCTTTTTTGTTGTTGTTGTACTTTAGGTGAAAGTTTACGATTCAAGTTAATCTCTCATACAAAAATTTATACATACACTGATTTGTGACCCTAGTTGCTTTCCCTATACTGTGACAGCACACTCTTCCTTTCCACCCTGGATTTCCTGTGTCCATTCAGCCAGCTCCTGACCCTCTCTGCCTTCTCATCCCACTTCTGGACAGGAGCTGCTCATTTAGTCTCATGTATCTACTTGAGCTAAGAAGCACACTCTTCATGAGTATTATTTTATGTTTTATGGTGCAGTCTAATCTTTGTCTAAAGAGTTGGCTTTGGGAATGGTCTAGTTCTGGGTTAACAGAGAGTCTACGGCCGTGTCTTCTGGTGTTCCTCTAGTCTCGGTCAGGCGATTAAGTCTGGTCTTTTTAGGTGAATTTGAGCTCTGCACCACACTTTTCTCCTGCTCCATCAGGGACTCTCTGTTGTGTTCCCTGTTAGGGCGGTCATTGGTGGTAGCCAGGCACCATCTAGTTCTTCTGGTCTCAGGCTGATGAAGCCTCTGGTTTATGTGGCCCTTTCTGTCTCTTGGGCTAACATTTTCCTTGTGTCTTTGGTGTTCTTCATTCTCCTTTGCTCCAGGTGGGTTGGAACCAACTGATGTATCTTAGGTGGCTGCTCGCTAGCTTTGAAGACCCCAGATGCAGAACGCTTTCTTAATAAACTTTGTTATGCCAATTGATCTAGATGTCCCCCAAAACCATGGTCTCCAGACCCCCGCCCCTGCTACTCTGTCCCTTGAAGTGTTTTGTTGCTTTCAGGAAACTTCTTAGCTTTTGGTTTAGTCCAGTTGTGCTGACTTCCCCTGTAGTGTGTGTTGTCCTTCCCTTCACCTAAGATAATTCTTGTCTACTAGCTAGTTAGTGAATTCCCCTCTCCCTCCCTCCGCACCCTCTTCTGTGTTTAAACCTTTTCTTGCGGTCTTATAATAGTGGTCTCATACAATATATGTCCTTTTGAGACTGACTGATTTCACTCAGCATAATATCTTTCAGGTTCATCTATATTGTGAGATGTTTCACAGATTCATCATTGTTCTTTATCATTGTGTAGTATTCCATTGTGTGACTATACCATAATTTCTTTATCTATTTGTCTGTTGATGGGCACCTAGGTTGTTTCCATCTTTTTGCTATTGTGAACAGTGCTGCAGTGAACATGGGTGTGCATATGTCTATTCGTGTGATGGCTCTTATTTCTCTAGAATATATTCCAAGGAGAGGATTTGTTGGATGGTATGGTACTTCTATTTCTAGCTTTTTAAGGAAGTGCCAAATTGATTTCCAAAGTGTTTGTACCATTTTACATTCCCACCAACAGTGTCTAAGTGTTCCAGTCTCTCCACAACCTCTCCAACATTTATTATTTGTGTTTTTTGGATTAATGCTAGCCTTGTTGGGGTGAGAAGGTATCTCATTATAGTTTTGATCTGCATTTCTCTAATGGCTAATGATCGTGAGCATTTCCTCATGTGTCTGGTAGCCGCCTGAATGTTTTCTTTGGTGAAGTGCCTGTTCATATACTTTGCCCATTTTTTAATTGGGTTATTTGTCTTTTTGTTGCTGAGGTTTTGCAGTGTCTTGTAGATTTTAGAGATTAGATGCTGATCGGATTTGTCATAGCCAAAAATTTTTTCCCAGTCTGTAGGTTGTCTTTTGACTCTTTTGGTGAAGTCTTTTTTTTTTCATAAGTGTTATCTAGTTTCTCTTCTCGTGTTTGTGCATTGTTACTTAGGGTTTGTATTCTGTTTATGCCATGTATTAGGGCTCCTAGCATTGTCCCTATTTTTTCTTCCATGATCTTTATCGTTTTAGATTTTATATTTAGGTCTTTGATCCTTTTTGAGTTAGTTTTTGTGCATGGTGTGAGGTATGGGTCTTGTTTCACTTTTTTGCAGACGGATATCCAGTTATGCCAGCACCATTTGTTAAACAGACTATCTTTTCCCCATTTAACAGACTTTGGGCCTTTGTCAAATATCAGCTGCTCATAGATGGATGAATTTACATCTGGATTCTCAGTTCTCTTCCATTGGCCTATGTATCTGTTGTTGTACCAGTATCAGGCTGTTTTGATGTCAAGTCAGTTCTGACTCACGGTGACCCTTGTGTACAGAGTAGAACTGCTGCATAGGGTTTTCAAGGCTGTGATTTTCAGAAGCAGATCATCAGGCCTGTCTATTTCTCTGTAGGGAATGGGAGTTGCATTTTGGGGGGCAGGTGGAGATAGTAAATTTGGCTGTATTCATTATTTTTTATTATCTCCTTGCTAGTTGGGTGACTCTAATTTTCTCCAACAACACCTAGGATAGAATAAATCTGTCTGTGTAAACTTCTTAGAGGGGAAAATTCCAGAGGGCAGGGGCATTCTCCCAGTGGCCCAGATAGGAGCCCAACTTTCTGGCTGGGTTCTGGGGACAAACAAGGAAGGAGAAGCACACCCAGCTACCCTTGGAAACCATGCTTAGGGGCTGGCACCCTGATCTGTGGACCCCAGCCTAGCCTGGTGCTGGGGGCTGAGGAATGATTTGGAGAGGGACAGAAACATTTTCTCCCCTGCTGTTTCTGAGCCTCATGCCTTCTTCCATCTGCATCTTGTCCCATTCCCTTGAGGATGTATATGTGTGTGTCACTAAGAATCCTGGAGGATTGGAAAACCTGCAGACCCCAAAGGAATTACACTTGAATGCACAAATTCAGGCACTATTTGAAGCGGAGACCCATGTTTTCTTTTGGAGGAGGGGAGAGGGAGGAGCGCAGCAGCTGACCACCATGCTACCAGTCCCAGAGTAGACTGGGAGCTCTGAGGATGAGGTTTCTCTCACTGACATTGTTTCCTGACCCTGGCAATCACGGGATTCAGAAGTTTTCTGCTTTCCCTCCAGATAGCACTGTGAGGAGGAAATGGAGGAAAAACCAGCCTTAGCCTTAATTCATGCTGTCTCATTATATTAGGGCTGAAGTGAGTTAAGGGTGTGTGTGTATGTGTGTGTGTGTGTGTGTGTGTGTGTGTGTTTACACGTTTGTGTGGGTGTGTGCTGGTGTTTGTATGAGTCTGCGCATGTGTGAGTGTACGTGCGAAGTTCTGTGGATAGGGTGGGGATGGGATTCCAGTGTGGCGAATGTTTCACATAAAGTGAACGTCTAGCCAAACTCATTTCCTCTCTTGTCTGCCCCTTTCTCAGAAATACACTGTGCATTCCTTCAAAACCAAACCTTTTGGTTGTCCATTGCGTCCCCTGAGGATGGAGAGAGGGGCAGGGCTAGCTGGGCATGGAGAGCTGGCTTGAGTGGGAGTATTGGGGCACCCCTGGGCTCAGATGCCTCGAGGATGAAGTCACATCCTCTCCCTCCCCAGCTCCTCCGCTGGATGAAAGGCAGAGGAGACCGAAATGTATGCGGAGCTGGAAGGCCAGAGCTTTGCTTGGCAGGGTCTGGAATTACATAACAGTGATTTGGGAGATCTGAGCCACCTTCCAGCACTCTCTCGGTTGGAAAAGGGAGACCTGGTCGGCAATTGTGTGTCCCCTAGGTGCCGAGAAAGGGGCTGGGGGCGGCAGGGAGGCTGAGGACAGACGGCTCGCAGCTCCACATGCATTCCCTGCAGAAAAGCAACTGCAATGCTCTTACCCAGCCTGGGAAAATGACGACAGATTAGATGGATATTAACTGGCAGATGAAAATACTCTCTTCAAAAGTGTGCAAAAGTGAGGGGAGAGAGAGAGAGGCTGAAGGGAATAGGGAGCGCTGGCTTGTCTCACACCCTGGGGACCAATATGGGAATCAAGCAAGGAATCAAGAAATCACCCTCCTGGGAGGGAGGGGGGAAAGGAGGACTCAATGCTTAGGGGACGCTGAGCTTTTGTTAAGGGTGATGGAAAAATTTGGGAATGGACGGGATGATAGTTGAATACCATGATGAGCATAATTAATGTCACTGAATTGTACTTGTGAAGGTTGTTGAAATGGCAACTATTTTATTACTTATATATTTACCACAAAAAAACCCCCACAAAACCCAAGGGCTGAAAAAAAAAGTCACCCTCCTAAGGCACACAGAGGACAGCCTCCCCTGCCTTGAGAAGAGCTGCGGGTTCCTAAAGCTGGCCAACGCCCCAAGATAATTTGGAAAATAATTTTTAAAATGACCCCTCAAGCTTCTAAAAAAGTTTTCATTGCAAATTTAAATAGTTGCTAAGGGTGTTAGTTTTGCCATATTGACATTTTAAAATAGACCACATTTTCGTTAGGTGCTGTCCAGGCGATTTCAACTCATTTCAGCCCAGCACTTAACTGTTGCACGACCATCACTTTAAAATATATCCAACAAATCTAGCTATTTGATCCCAATCATCATCTATTTAAAAAATACATGTAGTAACTCTTAAGAGTTGGAAATTTTACATAGCTCCTTTTTCTCCCTGAACGCCACAAAATTTGCGTGATTATTTTTATGCTTGAAAGTTTTATTGATCATCCTGTTATATTTCTGTGCCACAATATGTATATAAATCAACATGAAATTTTTTCCATGACTTTACATAATATGAATATTTTGATGAGTAATTATTAAATAAAGGGTAAACTTTTATTGGAAATGCATTTTCAATGAGCCCGTGTATCTGTGGGTATTGTTTACATGACAACATCAATTCCATTCTGATTTTTTCATGTTTCTGGACATAAGCTCTGGGATACTTTGCTTACATCAAAAAGTAGATGGGGAGAGAAGATGTTTTATTATGTCAGTGTTGCTGAATTCCTTGAACTACTTCCTAGTTATTTGCTAAATTATCACATGGTGATATATCATCAAAATTATTTTTTGTCAGTTGATGATGTATCAGCTGACAACTTAACTATGTCTTATTTCAATTTCTTGAAAACAAAGAAATAAAAGCCATTTGACTTACAAATGGATTTGTTACTCAAGAAATAGTGTCCTTCTTTTCATCAGTTTCTGGGAAGTAGATGAAGAAGGCTGCACTCAGAATATTACATGACTATTAATTATACCTGATACTCTTTCACTTAAAGGCAGCTTGTGTAACCCGATGAACTCAGAAAAGTTTGGGAAAACAAATATTTGCTAGTTTGAATATATATATCTTTGCCAATACATTTTCTTATTACAATGTTTTAAATATATTTTCATCAAAACCTTGGTGCTGCGGATTTATCTCATTCAATCTGTGGAAAATGTCTAATGGATAACCAATCAGCCAAATCAGACTTTGCTTCTGCCAGAAAAAGCCTGTCTTTACTTCTCAATTTAAAGAAATGCGTTAATAGGAATCCTTGTAAAAATCTTGCAACTTGTTTGTTTTTGTTTTTTAAATAATACTTTATTCTGTTTTTGGTGAAGGTGTACACAGTAGTTTAGGTTACCATTCAACAATTTCTACACAAATTGTTCACTGACACTGGTTACATTCTTTACAATGTGTGAACATTCTTGTTATTTCTGTTTTTGGTTGTTCCATTTCCATTAATCTAGTTCCCCTGACCCCTTACTTTCTCATCTTTGCTTTAAAGTAATTGTTGACCATTTGGTCTAATATAGATGGTTTTTTAAAGGAGAACAGTACCAACCTTGTCACTTTTGAATCCTAATTCTTAAAAAGATGGATGAACAGATGGATGAATGGATGGATAGAAGATAGATAGATAGATAGGTAGATAGGTAGGTAGAAGATAGAGAGATAGGTAGAAGATGGAAAGAAATGACAAGGAGGCTTCCCATGAGTTTGTCACCTGGATGAAATTCTGGGCCAGTGCCTTCCATATTCCCCACTGAAGCACTCTCTACTTTGCTCTTACAGGACTGATCCTCAGAAGCTGTACAAATTTTGACAACAATGGGATGGAAGAGGTCATTCAACAAAAATCTCCATCATTCTTGCCTCATTGTACAGTATATCTGAATTGAGAATATCCCATTATTGGCCCAAATACCCCATTTCTAAGGCCAAGCTTTGTCCTTAATGGAAATATGTATAGGACGAAAGAGGAGACCCATCCTGGTGCCTTAATTAAAGACTTCATTGACACCAGTATTTTTCAAACTGTTCTTTTTTGATGCCCCCGAGGTTTAATGCACAGGAACAACACACATCACAGGATTCCAGGATGGGTGAGGGGTGTGCCTTCTTTTTGTGAAATGGGAGCAGGGTAATGGTAAGGAGAGATAGGAAAAAGAGATCCAACCTGACACTTTGATGGCAGGGCCACCATCTTCACTGGATCAATTTCAGGGAAGCTTGTACGTGGAAGCTGAGGATCTGGAGACTGATTCCTTTAAAATTATCCGAATTCACATATCCCAGGGAAAGCACTGGGTTGGTTGTAGTTCCACACTGACCACTGCCTTTGCCCTCCGACCCTGCTAAGTCCTTTTCTTCCCTGTACCTGGTGTTCCTCCTTAAGAAGAGTGGTGTGTGTGAGGCAAAAAACTGTGCTCCATCTCTCTCTCTCTCCATCCCTTCAATGATCTCCCAAATTTTCTCAAATCCTCCCCTTCCTGTCCATCTCCACCACCCCTGCCCTAGTTCAGAGCCTCATGATCTCTCACAGGAACCATACTCACAATGTTCTAACTGATCTCACCAGCTCCATCATATCCACCCTCCACTCTGCTGAGGAGTGGTTTAGCCAAGATGCAAATCTGACCATGTCACTCCCTTGGACAAACCCTTTATGACTCCTTATCATGCAAACTATCATGCAAAGGATAAACAGAAAATTCCAAATAATGATCTGCCTGCCTTTCTAGTCTAATTTCTTATCTTTCCTACTTTACACCATGTGTCCCTGTGGTGAGAAATGGAATTTTGGATGGTGACCTCCACCTCTTATAGTGATAGTTGCACTCAGTAGCACCAGATTTAGGCATAGCAGAGTTGGCTCACCCACACAGCATTATTTGAAAGACTTAAGATCTTTCTTCTCATTCTAGTTGCCTAAAATTGAAACATTAGATTTCAATTCCATTGATTTCAGTCCTATCATCAGTTACCTCCTTCTGAAACGCATATATCCCTGAGAAAGATAATACATGTTGTCACTAATACTGTACCGCAGACGGGATTAGTTGAATCGATCATTTGTTGCCCCAATAATTAGCTGAGAGAAGACATGTGAGGCAGGAAAGGAAAGGAAGAATGAATTTGGAATGTGAAGTGCTATCTAGGATGGGTGGTCCAGGGTAGGGTAACATGACTGGCAGTAAAAACCACCCATTGGGCAGGGTGGTATACTGTTAGGAGGGGCTTAGCCAAAGATGACCTTTATCTGCAATTTGTCACATTTGGGTCTGGTTATTTTGACAATACTAGAAATGAGAATTGTCAAAGAGAAGCCTTCCATACAGGAAGTTATGTTCAGCCTGTTCTTGTCCTACAGGTTGACAACTAGACTGCGTAACCATGAAGAGAACATCTCTTATAGGTTTCCTCAGCAGAGCAGGATTAGGGGGTAGTCCAGGTGAGCAACTGTGAGGGATAACAGTCTGTAAGGGTTATAAAACATCAATGAAATATAACAATACAGGAAATTTTATTTAAAAGTAATACCTCTTAGGGAGAGCAGTATATGTCATTGGAATACTTTGATAAGGCACTTCCTGGTTATTTGTGTGGATGACACCCCCAGGGACTTTCAGAATAGCCCCCAATCTGCCTTCTAAGGAGGGTAGTTGTTAATTACTCGTCTCTTGCTGAATGGGAGTGGGCAAGGATGAAACCAGAGCTGAATTGCTCCTAATTATACCTTTACTGCATTCCCTCAGAAAGCACCTACCATCTTCAAACAAATGTTGCACATCTAGAGAAAGTATTATCTTATCTGCTCTTGCTTGAACAGTAAGCATTTTAGAGCCTATTCTGGTACCTGCTAGGGAGGTCTGCAATTTTGAGGAATAAATTCAATTCTCAGGCAATTAGTAGCAGGCTACTTTGGTATGATTTGAATCATGTCATCCAATATGGCTTCATCAGTAATCGAGGCAGTATTTTGATATCCACCTGAATTTGATGTTTATTTCTCAGTTCAGGACTGTTGTTAGTTGCTGTCAAATTGGCTCTGACTCATGACAGCCCTGTGTATAACAGAATGAAACATTGCCCAGTCCTGTACCATCTCCATGATCGTAGGTAAGTTTAAGTCCATTGTTGTGGCTATTGTGTCAAGCCGTCTCATTGAGGGTTTCCTTCATTTTCTCTGACACTCTACTTTACCAAACATGATGTCCTTTCCTTGCAATTGGTCTTTCCTGATGATGTGTCCAAAGTAAGTGAGCCGAAGTCTTGCCATCCACACTTCTAAGGAGGATTCTGGTTGTACTTTTTCTAAGACTGATTTGTTCGTTCTTCTAGAAGGCCACAGTATATTCAATATTCTTCACCAACAACACAATCTGAATGCATCAGTTCTTCGGCCTTCCTTTTTCATTGTCCAGCTTTTGCATGCATATGGGGCGATTGAAAAGACCATGGCTTGCTTGGGTCAGGCGCACCTTGGTCATCAAAGTGACATCTTTGCTTTTTAAAACTTTAAAGAGGTCTTTTGCAGCAGATTTGCTCAATGTGATACATCGTTTGATTTCTTGACTGCTGCTCCATGGACATTGTTTGTTAATGCAAGTAAAATAAAATCATCGAGAACTTTACTTTTGTCTCTATTTATCATGATGTTGTTCATCGGTCCAATTGTGAGGATTTTTGTTTTCTTCATGTTCAGGCATAATCCATACTGAAGGCTGTAGTCTTTGACCTTCGTTAGTAAATGTTTTAAGTCTTCTTTATTTTTAGCAAGCAAGGTTGTATCATCTGCGTATCACAGGTTGTTAATGAGTCTAAGGCAGGTAAAAGTGGGTGTTACATGTATGCCCCTCCCCGAAACCTAACAACTTGTTCATGGGCAGAAAACTTCGAGAAATTGATAATGACTGTCATTTGTGAAACACATGATATGTGTAGATGAGGCTTCAGGTGTGGCCAGGAGGCAGAGCGTCAAGCTTTAGCAACCAGCCGCAAGGGCTTTGACCTTGGCAATAGATAGTGTTTACATGATGCCATGCAGCTGGTTTTGACTGCTGTGCAGTTGGCCTTTTTAAAAAAAAATAACTTCTTATTGAAGTACACATCTCATAGGTGGACAGTTTGATACATTTTTATAAAGTGAATTATCTTATGTAAGCAGCACCCAGATCGAGAAAGAGAACATTACCAGCACCCTAGAAGCCTTATGGCGATCACTACCTGCCAACTACTAGCCTGACTTCTAACAGCATAAAGATTATTTTTGTAATTTATATGAATACAATCATACAATATTAATTTCTTTGTGTCCAGCTTCTTTCACTCAACCTTACGTTCATAAGATCATCCATGTTGTCACATACAGTTGTAGATCACTCATTCTCATTGCTATTGAGTGCGATCGGCTCTTAACAGGTATGGCCTGGGCAGGTGGTTTTAGGCTTTAGTGAGCATGGGTATGCAGAACTTTCACCTGTAACCTGTACCTTTCACTGTAATTAAAAGCTACTTCATCCATAGGCATGTGCCTATTTGTACACGGACATAGAGGCAGGCTGGACCTTAGCAAGTGCAGTGGTTTTCAGATGGACTTAGCAGGCAGAAACAGCTGAGGCAAGGATTCAATGATAGAAAAATGAGAGTATTTTAGTATACAGGCTTTTTAGGTGCTTTAAAGTGTTAGTTCACCACCTGTCTGTCAGTTTGTTGTTCTGCGGTAGCTTGCGTGTTGCTATGATGCTATGCCACTGGTATTTCAAATACCAGCAGAATCACCCATGGTGGACAGCTTTCAGTGGAATTTCTAGATTAAGACCGACTGGGAAGAAAAGCCTGGTTAGCTACTATAGAAAATTAGCCAATAAAAACCCTATGGATCACAACAGAATATTGTCTGATACAGTGCTGGAAGATGAGCCTCTTAGGTTGGAAGGCACTACGCAATGGTTGCAACAATGGACTCCAACATGCAAATGATCATGAAGGACCAGGCAATGTTTTGCTGTGTTATACATGAGGTTGCCATGAGTTGGAGCCAACCTGATAGCAACTAACAACAACTAACAGAGTGTTAGTGGCAGGTATCTTTAAGTAGTATAAAATAAACTACCTTACAATTCTGCCTTTTTTTTTTTTATATTGCTTTAAATTGTTTTCAGGTCTGGGGAATACAGAGGAACTAACTTTTAATTCTCATAGCTTGCTCACAGTTTCAAGAGAAACTTCCACCATGTGATTTCAAAGTGATTCTGGATTTATTACTTATATAAAACTCTGAATGTCAGAGACCCAACTTGTGTCTTCGCTCACAGAAGGATGGTGGATTTTATTAAGGGGGGGGGGGGAGAAAAGGAATGGAGTACCTTTTCATGAAGTGAATGCCATGAAGTTTGAGGTAGAGAAATAAATCTATATTATGGAAAACCCAAGGCTGATTGTTCTTAAAGTACGAAATAAAATGAAGGATCTATTTTAGTTAAGTCTATAACAGAAACGATGTTTGAATCCCAGTGAATTCCAACAGAAGAAGACAAGCAACATTTTACAAAAAGCAGACTGGAATGACTTTTCCCGGAGCAGGCAGGATCCAGGAAAATTTGAGAAGTGTCCTCTTAAACCTGCCAAGAGAAAGGCTAAAGAGTGAGAGTGCATTGTATTGGCAACTGCCCCTTGAAGAAAAGGACAGATATCCAAAGTGCTTGCAGACATTTGGAGAGGTTTCTCATGGAAGACCAGAAAATCAGTGTAAAATACTCAAAGAATCATTTTGTGAACTTTATGATGACCCAGGAAGTGCCAATGCCTAAGGGAATACCTGAGAAATTCATGGAATTTGGTATCTGAGGAAAAGCACAGGAAAGATGAGATGCATTAAAGTGCAGCCAAGCAGCACAGAAACAGAACAAGTCCAGGCCTGGGGAAAATGTTGGACTGATGGGAGAAGACCTCTGGGTGGGGTTTTCCAACTTAGTAAGGTGAAGGTGAGTAAGATTTGTTTGAACAGTGGTTGCTTTAACAGACCCAGAATTAATGATTTCATATTTTTCATTATGGGAAACCTCGTAAGAAAAAATAATCTAGAGGGTTATGCTTGGAAAACAATTATTGGAAAGCAAAAGAAAGAGCTAGCTTTATATGAAATAAAAGGACCAACTTTTAAAAAAACATGTTAAACTGATATGCAGCTACCAGTAACCAGTTGCCATTGAGTTGATTCTGACTCATGGCGACCCCATGTGTGTCAGAGTAGAACTGTGTTCCATAGGGTTTTCAATGGCTGATTTTTTGGAAGTAGATCGCCAGGCTGGGTGGACTCGAACCTGGAATCTTTCAGTTAGTAGCCGAGCGTGTTAACCATTTGCACCATCCGGGGACTCCTGATACGAAGCTGAGCCTTTCTGAAAGAAGTAGGAGATAGTGAAGGGCAATAAAACATTAGAGCAATACCCACCACTGCAGAAAAAGACATAGCAGATAGAAATGATATTCAAAGGGCTGAAAAATTTAAAACCTGATGACAGAGTGTCTTGAGAAGTGCATGGCATTGACATTGGTCCTTACTGGGCCCCTAGGGCCACAGATTTCAGAAGCATTAATATAGCTTTAGTTCAAGATTCCACTGACATGATCCCTCAATTGGAGCAAAGGGAGGATAAGGGGAAATCTTCCTTAGCAGTCAGGTTTCACAAGCCTAAGCAGCTCCACAGCAAGAGGAAAGGATGCAGCTGCTGTGGGACAGTACCAAAAGTGCCTGCCCACAAGAGGAGGTGGAGGTGCTCATGCTCAAGGGTGACTGGGGCCCACAAGGAAACGGACATTAAGAGATTTTGATTATTGTACTTGGGAAAGAAAGGCACTTCAAGTAAGAAGACTTGGTGACTGGCGCTGTAATCATTGCAAATTGCTAAACTTAGCATGAACACAATGAAGTCTTAAATGTCATTGTTAAAGACAGGAGACAGTATGCATAGTGCTCCCCTCCCAATATGGCAGTTGCAAAGTGGAAAAATCACCTGTAAGAGGATTTTGAACCAGTTGAGTTTGAGCAACTCCAGATTCCAGTTTAGCATGGCCTGACAGGAATTCTGAATTGAAAAGATTTTCTTGGTCTGTGTCTTTCCTTCACATCCTCTATGTCTCCATGTCTCTGGCAGGACTACTTGCAGAGTCCAGGGATCATACTTTTGCTCATGATAACTGCTATAAGAGCTGGAGATTGTGGGGGCTGGTACAGTGTTAATCTGTTGGGCTGAACATGTTAGCTCTTTGGATGCTTTTGAGGTGAGGTTCATGAGAAACTTGTCACTTGGTCACCATCACTTCTGAAGTGCTGATGGAACAACATTTGTTCCCACTAGAGACAGCCCAGGTTGCGGCCACTAAAGCAACCCCGACTCCACCCAGGCACTAGGAGCCCCTCCAGCTGAGACTGAGCAGAGTCAGAGATTGGGAGCGACTTTAATTTATTTGAACTTCAGCTTAACTTTGAAACTTCCAATTTTTGACTTTAAGTCACAAGATCAAGAGAAATCTATTTTAGATTTTAGTTTCTTTGGACTTTAAGCTGTAAAAGTAAAGTATTTAAATTTTGGACTTTAATGTGTCCCAGAGAAATTCACAACGGAACTAAATTTATGTTTAAATGTGGGGCATCTCTGTGTTTGACATTTTATTATTGGAGTATTTTTATATTGGCATTTACTCTCATAGCAACTCTGATGCACTATATTGAGCTACATGGTGGTTCATAATTTGAGATGGGAAACAAAATAGGAAGTTAATTTTCTAGCTTAGGTACTGAGTGGCCTTGGAGTAAGTTTAAATGTCCTCTTCTGTTCTGTTTCTGACCTTCAGGCAGCTAAACCTGTAGTTCTAGAACACCCAAAGGAAAAGTGGCTGATAATGGGGCAGATTCCTTCCGATGTTGGAAGCAGGACTGTTCAAACCCAGGAGGACATCCCCAATGACCACCAGCTCAATGGTTAAGTCCAACGAGTTCAGAGAGCAAAAACGTGGGAAAGTTAGATGGGAACATATTTCCCAACTCTTTGAATTTTCATGTGGAGGGACCTCAATTAGTGTAACACTCCTTCCCTCTCTACCCCTCACTCACTTAGCTGATTAGTGACTCTGGAAGGAGCTGGGCATGGTGCTCAGTTCCTCCCTCTCTTTTGTGTTTGCTTGCTTGCAGAAAATATTTGTTCCACTGTGCTCCAGTTATACTTGGGCAGACCCCACGGAGTGTGAGGGAAGGCTTCGGTGTCCAGTGATTGCTCTTGTACAAATCTGCCTAATTGAGGTGGGGTATCTGCAAGCTAAGGAGCCCTGGTGGCACAATGGTTAAGTGCTGGGCAGCTAACCAAAAGGTTGGCGGTTCTAACACACACAATGGCTCCACAGGAGAAAGACTTGATGATCTGCTCCCGTAAAGATTATTCAAGTGAGTTTGCTGTTGTTGTTGTTAGGTGCCATTGAGTCAATTCTGACTCATAGCGGCCCTATAGGACGGAGTAGAACTACTGCATAGGGTTGTTAGGGCTGTAATCTTTACAGAAGCAGACTGTCATATCTTTCTCCCATGGACCGGCTGGTAGGTTTGAACCGCTGACATTTCCGTTAGCAGCCAAGCGCTGAACCACTGTGCCACCTAGAAAGCCTTATGAGGCTGTTCTACTCTGTCACATGGTGCCACTAGGAGTTGGCATTGACTTGAGGACACCTAACAACAACAACAACAGCAGCAGTAAACTCACTTGGATAAAACATTTAAAACTAATTCTCCAAGAGCTTTCTTTATTAGACATGTTTGGTCTTCTGCCTGATGCGTGTGCCTGTCTCTCAATTGGCTCTGAGATGGGAGTGAGGGGTATAATATATCGGGGCCACTAGAGGTGGAAAATTGATTCCCTTTTCTATCTTCCTTTCTAAATTGTATTTGTAAAATGGAGACAGTAATAAGCCTGCATATAGTGTTGTTGTAAGGCTCAAATGTAGAACACTTTGAACGGTGCCTGGCACAAGGTAAGTGCTGAGAAAGTATTTATTAATTTTGCTCGCTATTAGAAAAATAAATCGAAATGGTGGCTTACAATACACACCGTTCTGCACTTTGCTCTTTTTGCCTTAACAGTTATAACTTGGATATGTGCTCTCATTGTTACAAACAGAGCCACCTCATTCTTTTCATCAACTGTACAGTATTTTATTGGATGGATGTATTACAATCTATTTAACTAGTTCCCTATTGATGGACATTTGGTTTCTAACCTTTTACTCTTACAAACAATACTGCAATGAATTGTGCAAATGTTAATCGGTGTGTGTGTGAGTACATTTGCAGTTCAAATTTCTGGAAGCCGCCCTGCTGGGTCAAAGAGTATTGAACAAATATTTAAAAAACACTGGTTTGAAGGGGTACCAAGTCATTAGGCTGTGCCTACACGTTTTGGTCTGGCCTTGTTCCCTAGCAGTTAGCTATAGAAGGAAAACAAAATAAAACAAAAAATCTTCTTACCGTGGCACAAAATTTAAGACATTATTATCACACCCTATGGCCCAAGCCAGCACTCATAGCCATTGCAAAGGTGATAAAGCCGCAGTGGTGGAGAGAGAGAGGCTTGGATTCAAATCCTAATTTTGCCACTTACCATTTGTACAATCTTGGGCAAATGATTTCAACAAGTCTCAGTTTTTTTACTTAAAAATATTGCAAGGAAAAAAAATTATAAAGGAGGAGAAATGAGACAACACCTCTACAGGTGATTAAAATTAATGTCACCAGTTGTGAGCCTCCAGATGTGATGCCCTGAGAAGACACAACATCATTTATAAAGTATTCTGGCAGATTCCAATCATGAAGAAACATCATAAAACTCAAAACGAGGAGCATTCTACTTTAAAATGGGGCGGGGGAGGTTCAAACTCCCAAAGAATCCAGACTTACTGGACATACTGAGGCTGGAGGAACCCTTCAGACTATTGCCCTAGGATACTTTTCAAACTTTGAAACTAAACTATTCCCTGAAGTCATCTTTAAACAAAAAAACAGTTTAGTTCAACAACGGGGTGATGTGGCCAGGGCAGCAGGGGCGGGGGGTGGGGGTGGGTTCGCGAGGTCAGATCTCCTTGTCTAACTTCACAAGTGGGGAGGAGAATAATTATTAGCATCAACAGCCGAGGGCTGATTCCTATGAGGCAGAGGTCAGACATATCTCCACCCTCCAACCTTTTAACCAGTTCTGACACCAGCTGTCCCTCCCATGGCACTCTCTACTTCTCTGCTGGGTTTGATAATTTGTTGCAATGCCCACACAGAACTCACAGACCATACTTACAGTTATGGGGTTTATTAGGGAAGTAACAGGTTACAGTTTAGGCAGGGGCCTAACTAAGGAAAATAGCACTTAGGGCAATTACTGTATTTTTACATAAATAATGTGAGCCCTCTGTGTTTGTTTGCTGGCTACATCCTCCCCCCATGAGGCACCCTCACAAGGGCCTCATGCCTACCCTCTTCCACACGTTGCTGTAAAAAAAAAATCAGCAGAGCATGCTTACAAAAATACCTTGGGGGTGGGGGTGAAGGGTGAGGCTGGCAAACAAACGCAGAAGGCACACATTATTTGCGTAAAAATACATTAGTGTTAAATTGCTGAATGTTCTCTCACAGCTGGCAGTGGAAACTGTGATGGCCAACAGAAACTGCTAATTGGCGCCTCCGCCTCAAGGGGTGCCCAGGGCACACATGCAATGCCCAGGGCATGGCACCCTACTTGTCTGCCACTAGTTAGGCCTCTGAATTCAGGATCAGGAATGACTCAAGGTACAGTTCTTCAATCAGGACAGGCTCTTCTCAGCTGTGCCCAGAGGCAGCCCTCTCTCTGGCCCTCGCCTCCTTGGCCCCTTGGCCTGGCCTCTGCCCTGCTGGGGCAAGTGTTACAAAGCTCTTTAGCTGCACAATAAGTGCGCGGGGGCACCCTACTCTGCCAGTAAGCCTTGGCCTGAAGGTGCTCAGCTCTCTCGCTCTGTGGGTCGGCAAGCCTAATTCCACCGACATGTGTCCAGAGGCACCCCACTCTGCTGGTAAGCCTCCTGCTTGAAGGGACTCAGCTCTCTTCCTCCGTGGGTCTGCAGCACACCCACCGTAACTCCCTTGGTCCATGGGTCAGGAAGTCCACTGTGCCATCTCGCACCAGTCTCCTGGGTCTGCTGCTGCTGTTTCTCTGCCAGTGCTTCTCACCATCTTGGGCCGTCTTCTGTGTTACAACTCTCACTCTCTCTCTCTCTCTCTCTCTGTCTCCTGGGTCTAGGAGGTTCTTAGTGCAGGGACCCCAGGTCCAAAGGATGCACTCTGCTCCCGGCTCTTCTTCTTGGTGGTAGAGAGGTCCCCCCTTCACTCTGAGATTGGCTCTCTTTTTAAGCCTAACAGGGTGGCAAAACTGACAATCTCCTTGTTAGGGTTCCATATACCTTATTTGCATGGTCCCACCCCCACAAGGGCTCCATGCACATTATTTGCATTCTTAGCAGGCTGTCAAATCCCCTTGGTGGGCCACAAACACCGTATTTACATAATTCCACCCAATCATTGTGTGGGAGTCACAAAAACTATGGCTAGAAGGGCCAGATTAAGTAATTCACTGCATTGCAGTTATCCTTTATTATTGTACTTAAAAAAAAAAAAATCTGTATGAGACCAAAGGGACAACAGTAACTCTAAAACATAGATGAGAAATTTAGGGTGCAGTGAGTCTAAATTAATAGGGATGGAACAACTAGAGCAGAAATAAGGAGAATGTTGATGCAATATGAAAGATGTAACCAATGCGACAGAACAGTATGTGTAGAAATTGTTGAATGGGATCATGTTTTGATGTGTACATTTTCACCAAAAATAAAATTTAGAAGAAGGGAGGAGGGGAAGAGCACTGTAAAAAAAAAAAAAAAGTATATATGTGTGTGTGTGTGCACGCGCGTGTGTGTCATAAAAGGAAAAAAAAAGCTATGGAAATGTTCCATATCTGAATGGTCCAATATGGTCACCACTAGCCACATGTGGCTGTTAAGCACTTGAAATATGGCCAGTGAGGCTGAGATGTGCTGTATGTGTAAAGTACAAACTGGATTCCAAAAACGTAGTAAAAAAATGTGAAATAGCTAATTAATAATTTTTGTATTAATTCTATGTTGAAATAATATGTTTGAGATGTTAAGTTAAAGAAAATATATTGTTAAAATTAATTAATTCATTAATTAAAATGAGTTAAAATTAATTTCACCTGTTTCTTTTTACTTTTTTAATGTGGCTACTAGAAAATTTTAAATTAAAAATATGACTTTTGTCTCAAATCATATTTCTATTTGAAAGTGCTGTTCCAGATTAAAGAAGGCTAAAGAGACAAGAGGGTGCCCTGGTGGCACAACGGTTAAGCACTCGGCTGCTAACCAAAAGGTTGGCAGTTCGAACCCCCCAGTGACTCCACGGGAGAAAGACCTGGGGATCTGCTCACCTAAAGATTACAGCCTAGAAAACCCTATGAGGCAGTTCTACTCTGTCACATAGAGTCGCTATGAGTTGGCATCAACTCGACAGTACCTACCAACAATAACAAGGTGATAAGACAGCTAAGTGCAGTGCCTGAACCTAGACTGGATCCTGTGCAGGAGAAAGAAAAAAAAATGCTGTAAAAAAAAAGGGCTTTATTGGGTCAATTGCCAAAACTGGCATACAAACAGTAGATTAGATAAAAGAATTATATCAAGGTTAAATTTACTGTAGTTGATAAGTATACTGTATTTATGTAAGACAATATCCCTATTCTTAGGAAATACACAGTGAAGTATTGAGGGGTAAAGGGACATGATATATGTAACTTATCCTCAAATGGTTTAGAAAAAAGTTATATATGTAACATGTAATTATATATAATAAAAGAGAGAAAGAGCTAATAATTAAACAAATGGGGTAAAATGTTAATAAGTGAATCTGGATAAAGGGTACATATGTGTTCTTTATACCATCTTTATTTTTGCAACTTTTCTGTAAGTGTGAAATGATTTCCAAATAAAATGTTTTTAAAATTGGAATAATTTTACCTGCCGATGGGGCTGTTGCTCCACATTAATTCATTCAACAAATACTTATTGAGTCTCCGCTACATGTTAGCATTGAGGAGAGTGGTGAAATAGATAGACATCATGGTTCCTGCCTTCCTGGAACTTAAAAGTCAGGGCTTCGAGCCCGTTCATTCTGGTTTGAACCTCTGCTGAGAATTTCCATTTCCATCCCAGATATACTGAATTAGAGTCTACATTTTAACAAGATCCCTAAGTGATTCTTATGTATAATATATATTGAGAACCACTGCTCTACTGGTGGTTCTCAGAATTGGTCCCTAACCAGCAACAGTAGCATCGCCTGGGAATTTGTTAGATACGCAAATGTTCAGCAGGGGTTTGAATCGGAACGAACCAGTTCCAAGCCCTGTTAAAGTATACTGGAAGAACACAGACAGAGTCTAAGTTATGTCTGTGTGGGAAGGAACAGTACAGAGGACACAGAAAACTTAACAGTGGTGCTAACCTCTTGGAGAGTCAAGGAAGACTTTTTGAGGAAGTAATATGTAAGTTGAGACTTGAAGGATGAGTTTGAGGATTAGTCAAATTTTGCACAGTGGTTAAGAGCTACTACTGCTAACCAAGAGGTCGGCAGTTCAAATCCACCAGCTGCTCCTTAGAAACCCTATGGGGCAGTTCTACTCTGTCCTGTAGAGTCGCTATGAGTCAGAATCAACTCTACAGCAACAGATTTTTTGGGGGGAGGGGAGTCCCTAGGTGGTGTAAACAGTTAACACTCTCAGCTGCTAACCTAAAGGTTGGAGGTTCAAGTCCACACAGAGGTGCCTCAGAAGAAAGTCCTGGCAATCTACGTCTGAACAATCAGCCATTGAAAACCCTATGAAAAATAGTTCTACTCTGATACACATGGTAGTGGGGGGTCACCATGAGTTGGAATTGACTTCGCGGCAACTGGTAGTTTTTGGCTGGGGGAGGAGCTATGGATGAAAGAAAAAGTATGAAGGCCCCAATGGGGGCAGGAACTTATCGCAGTCAAAGAATTGGAGGGTCAGTGTGGATGGAGCATTGAATGGTGAGAGCAGAAGATGAAGCTGTAAAGGTAGGCAGGGGCTGCATTGGGCAGGGCTTTGTGATTTGTTGTGGGTTTTTACTTTCTTCCAGGAGCAGTGGGAAAGTGTTGGAATGGTTTAAGTTGACAGTGATAAAATCAGATGTTGAGGTTTCAAATACATTAAAACCCATGAAAGCCGGAAACCTATGTAAGGCTGAAACTTGTCTGAGAAGAAAAACTCAAATATTTTCCACTAATAAAGAGCGATTGAAAAGTGGCAAAATGACAGCTTGTCAAAGGCGGAAAACTCGCGAGACCTGGAAAAACAAGGCAGTCCTGTCGAGTTCCGGCTCTCACAGGTTTCACTGTAATTACTCTGGTTGCTGAGTACAACATAGAAGTGGAAAGCCTAATTTTGAGGCCATTTCAGTTATCTAGAAGAGATGAGGGTGACCTGGAACGGATGATGGCAGTGGAGACGGCAAGAAAACAGACTTGAGAAAAATGTAGGAGATAAAATCACCAGGAGTTAGCAATTGATGGAATGTGGGGCTGAGAAGAAGGATGTGTTGAGGAAAACTCCCAGGTTTCTGGCATAAACAACTTGCCATTTATGGAGTTAGAAGGAATTCTGGAGGAAGAACAGAGTTGGATGAGCTCTCTGATTTGTGAAGCGGGGATCAAAAAAGCATGAATCCAGCTTTGCACGTATGAGGATTAAATGAGATAAGCTGCCCCCTCATCAGCTAATGCTGCCTCATCTCTTTCCTTCCTCCATATCCACTTTTCTTTTCTTTCTTGTTGTTAGGTGCCAGTGAGTCGATTTTGACTCACAGCAACCCCATGACACAGAGTAGAACTGCCTGCCTCATAGGGTTTTGAAGGCTATAATCTTTATTTTCATTTTTATGGTGCTTTAGGTGAAGGTTTAAAGAGCAAATTAGTTTCTCATTAAACAATTAATGCACATATTGTTTTGTGACATTGGATGCCAACCCTACAATGTGTCAACACTCTCCCCTTCTCAACCTTGGAGTCCCCATTTCCATCCAACCAGCTTTCCTGTCCCCTTCTGCCTCCGACCAGAGCCAGTTTTCTTGAGGACGGTTCCTGCTCACCACCCCCAGTTCCTCCTCTCCCATTTACTCCTTAGCCCACTGCAACTAGGCTTCACCCTTCCCCTCTGCAGGCCACTGAAACTGCTCTAGATAAGGTCCCAAACGGTCTCCTCATGGCCAAAATGCAGTAGGCTCAGTTTTCACCGTGTTTGACTTGTCTGAGGCATCTGACTTTCTCTGGCTTCTGAAAAACTCCAGGTTTTTCTCCTACAGCTCTAGCTCTTTCTCCTCTCCTCACTCCTTAACCATTGCTATTCACAGGGCTTGTTCCTCGGGCCTCTTGTGTTCTCACTCTACACCCCTTTCTACCTGGGTAATTTTGTCAACTTTTATGGCTTCAGTGGGTGACTCTCAAATCTATATCTTCATTCTAGACCTCTCCTGTGAGCACCAAGAGCCATATTTCCAGCTTCCTACTGGACATCTCCACTTTAATATCCTATAATCACCCCAGACTCAACAGGATGTAAAGATGCGAACAAGAACTAGCCAGCAAAAAATGGGTGGAAGACAAGTCCTAGAGAGAAGGAAAGCATGTCAAAAACTGAGCTCACCTTTCACTCCTTTCCCTGCATTTCCTGTTTCTATGAAGGACACTGCCGTCTAGCTACCCAAGTCAGAAAATTAGGAGTCCTCCTGGACTCTTCCCTTTTCTTTCTCTCACACTCCACGTCAGTCAGTCACCAAGCACTCTAGAGTCTACCTGCCTAACGCCTCTCAGATCTATCTGTCTTCGTTTCTCTATCCCCACTGCTACCACTCCGATCAGGCCCCCATCATCTTGCATCTAGACCATTGCATTTATCCTCTAGCTGATCACCCTGCCTCAAGCCTTGCACCAGTCCTCTCACCCTCCCATGAAGCCAGAGAGAATTTTTAAAAAATAATAAAATCAACCATGTTTATTATTCCTCTACTTAAAATCCTTCAGTGGGCTTCTCATCACCTACAGGGCAGACAACTACCCTGAGCCAGGCTTCTGGCACCCCTAGGACTTGGACCCTGCTCATCTCTCCAGACTTACATCTTGCCCAGCTCTCTGTCATACACAAACCCCTTTGTTACAGTCATTCTGAACTGTCTGCCCCTCTGTGGTTCTCAGGCTGCTGCTTCATACATGGGTGCCTTTGCCACAGCTGCTTCCTCTACCTGGAGTGCCCACCCTGCCTTGGCTGGAAAGCACCTACTCATCTTTCAAGAATCACTTCTCCTAAATCACCAAGAATGGTAGAAAATTACATAATGCTAGCTTAAATTTGGTCTGTTTATTTGCTTTGTTGATAGTGTGTAGTTTGACGTACTTTAACTACTTTAATAGTAGGATTTGTTATGCTTTTGAAAGAAGAATCAGCTCCACCCCAGTGGTCAAGAATGAGACAATCTGAGGGCCAGAAGGCAGAAGCGGACAAGGAAGCTGGTGATAGGGAACCCAAGGCTGAGTAAGGATAGTGTTGATGTGTTGTGAGATTGTTAACCATTGTCATAGGGCAACATTTGTAGTAACTGTTAAATGAGAAACTATTTTGTTCTGTAAGCCTTCATCTTAAGTGAGAATAACAGCACAATTGGAAGAGCGTAGTCAATGTCACTGAACTGTGCATGTAGAAATTTTCAAAATGGTGTATCTTTGGCTATGTGTATTTTCACCAAAAAAAAAAAAAGGTTGAGAAGTTAGAGGGTTAATATGTTATGGGGTTGTTATCCAATGTCATAAAACAACATGTGTACTACTGTTTCATGAGAAACTATTTGTTCTGTAAGCCTTCACCTGAAGTACAATAAAATATTTAAAAAAAAGGGGAAAAAAGAATGAGACAATCTGAGTAATAAAACACATAAAGATAGTGATGGATTATAATCTGTAGAATAGAATAAATATGTATGAGTTCATACCAATATAAAAATAATTTAGTAAGTAAATAAATAAATAGATTTTTTAAAAAAGAGAATACCAATTTCTTACAGTAGAATCCCAATTAATCAATGTAGAAGAAGTGGTGGAAATAGAAAATCACAATTTGACAAACACTACAATAATAATTGTGGCAGGTAGGAATTATCAACAGATGCTAATAGTAGAGGGTGTAATATGATGAGAAACAGGATATTTGCATAGTTTCTCAGTATCTCCCCACAAGGTATTATTCATTTCAAAGGGAAAAATAGTAACTTTACAGTGGAGAAACCTGGCAGACATCACCTTAATGAAGTGATCAACATCAGCATCATGTACCTCCTGATACAGTTCACTGAGAAGGACACAGCATCATTTCTGTGGTATGTTTGCCCAAAATGTATAACCTCAATCTAATCATGACAAAACATCAGATGACCCCAAAAAGAGACATTCTACAAAATAACTGGCCAGTACTCTTCGAAAGAATCAAGGTCATGAAAGTGAAAAAGACTAGAGAACGGTCCCAGGTTAAAGGAGACAGGACAACTAAATTCAATTGGATTGGATCCTGAGCCTGAAGAAGAATGTTAGTAAAAATGCCCGGTGAAATTTGAAGAAGGTCTGTAGATTAGCTAATAGTATTGTATCAGTGCTGGTCTACTCTCAGGTTCTTTTATGTAGGGATATTATTTTTAATCTTTGAATCTCTAGTGCATATGCTGTGGATAGAATTGAGCCCCCTAAAAATATGTGTTGAATTCCTGGCACTTGTACTTGTGAATGTGGTCCTGTTCGGAAATGAGGTTTTATTTTTGTTATATTAATGAGGTCATAACAGTATAGGGTGGGTTCTAAACCTGATCACTTTTGAGTTATAAAAAGACCAGAATAGACACAGAAATACACACACGGGGGAAGACAGATGCCACGTGAGGGTTCTCTACAAGCCAAGGAATGTCAAGGAAACAAGGAGTGCCCAGGACTACCAACAAGGAAGGAACTGACATTGCTGATACCCTGGTTTAGACTTTCAGCCTCCAGAACTGTGAGAAAATGAACTTTTGTTCTTTAAATTCACTCATTTCTGGTATTTGTGTTACAGCAACACTAGGTAACTAAGATAGCATATACCAGCGAAAATACTTATAAAGCACTTACCAAATCCATAAATCATTTAACAACTTTTATTTGCCATGTCTTAGGCTAGAGCCATGACATACAGTGGTGGATTTCCTTCAAGTGGCTTCCAGTCTAAGGTGGGAATCAGACCAATGCAGAGGGAACTATGACGTAGTGTGGCAGGTGATGCAATGGGGTAAATGAAGGATGCTGTGTGGGCTCTTAGGACATGCAACTAATCCAAGCTGGTGACATTAGGGAGAGGTGCCCCAAGGAAGTAACAGTTAAGTACATAACTGAAAGATGAACATGAATTAGATAGCCAACAAGGGGTTTAGAAAGAATGTTCCAGGCAGGAAAAAAAGCATGTGCAAAAGTCCAGAGGTGAAAGACAGCAGAGCATTTGAGAAACTGCGCATCTAGTGTGAGGGGATGGAGAGCAAGACTTGGTGATCTGCTTGCATAAAGACTACAGCCTAGGAAACCCTATGGGGCATTTCTACTGTGCCCTATAGGGCCACTATGAGTCGAAATTGACTCAACAGCACCCAACAACATAACATATATACAGAAAAGTGCCAAATCATCAGTGTACAGCTCAATTAATTTTTACAAAGTACACACATTCAAGTAACCAGCACCCAGATGAAGGCAGAATATTGCCAGCAACCTCCTAAAGGCACCTTCATGTCTCCTCCCAGTTGCTATTGTAGGAGCTAATAACAACTAACAGCACAGATTCATTTGGTCTGTTTTGACCTCAGAATAAATGGAATCACAGAATTGTTTCAGTCTGACTTCCCTTGTTCAACATTATATTTGTAAGACTCATAAATGTTGTTGCATATAGCAATAGTTTTTTCATTCTGCTCTTCCTTTTAAATTATGTAGAATATAAGCTATGTAAGTGATGGATGCGGGGGCAGTGGTGGTTCAGTGGTAGAAATTCTCACCTCCCGTGGGGGAGACCTGGGTTCAATTTCCAGCCAATGTACCTCGTGCACAGCCACCACTCTTCTGTCAGTGAAGGCTTCCATGTTGCTGTGATGTTGAATAGGCTTCAGCAGAGCTTCCAGACTAAGGCAGACTAGGAAGAAAGGCCTGGCATCTACTCCCAAAAATCAGTCAATGAAAACTGTATGTATCACAATGATCCAATCGCATTGTGCATGGCGTTGCTATGAATTGGGGGCCAACTCGATGGCAGCCAATAACAATAAAGCGATGGGTGGTTTGTGTGTGTGTATATGTATGTAGTGTGTTCCATATATTCTTTCCCCTGTCTGTGGCCCTCCATCTGTCTATGACTCACTGGATTCCCCCTATATTTCAAGTTCCTCCGAGTCGTGGATTGTTTGTCTAAGACAGTATCTCCTGCATGCTGTGCTTAGTGAGGAACACAGTTGTTGGCCTCACATACTATCCCGTTCACCCTCAGATGCATGAAGGACATGCAATGAAGACTTATAGTGAGAGCACCAGGTTGCCAAACAAAACTGAAAATGTGGCCAGGGATGCCAGGGAGACAGTGGAGCAATACCTCACCCTGGGCCAGAGAGAGAGGCTAGCATTCTCTCCTTGTGAATAGGGGAAGCTGTGGTAGACGAAGGAGAGGGGATTATAAAACCAATAGTGTAGTAAAAACTCTGAGGCTTTTTCGGTTGTGGACTATTTGAGATTTTCTAGGTGTGGGACCAGGAGCTTTTTTGGTCTGTGGGGTCTGAGGATAATACTCTCTTTCTCCTCATCCATCCACCCCTTCCCCCCAATCATTTTGAGCTGGGATATTTCTCCCCAGGGAGGCATCTTTGATTAAGAGTAGGGGCTGAGAGGCTCAGAGAAAACCTAAGAGTTAGAGAAGAAAATACCTATTTTTTTGAGTACTTAGTATGTGCCAGGAGCCCTGGTGGTGCAGTGGTTAAGAGCTTGGCTCCTAACCAAAAAGCCGGCAGTTTGAATCTACCAGCTGTTCCTTGGAAAGCCTATGGGGCGGTTCTACTCTGTCCTATAGGTTTGCTATCAGTTGGAATTGGCTCAATGGCAATGGGTTTTGGTTTGTGCCAGGGCTTAAATACATTTGCTGTTTTCATCCTTAAGCTCTAGAAACTAGGTTTTATTTTTCCCATTTTGCACTGAGAAAACTGAGGCACAGAGGTGTTAAGTAATTTGTCCAGATCATACAGCTGATAAATAGTAGAGCCAGGATTTGAACTCAGATACAGCTGGCTCCAAATCTGTGCTCACCCACACCGTGTTTCCTCTGTCAAAATTGCTTCTACTTACCCCAGTCCTTTTCTTGACAGCAGAAAGATGGGGGAGGTTAAGAGCAAGAATTGGTTGAGGAATCCAGATGTACACATGGTTGGAGTTTCCTTCTCAGGGCCCAGATTGGGTGGTTTATGGGAGGGCAGAGACCCCAATACCAACACCAGCAAGCTCAGGCTGCTGCAAAGGCCCCCACACCACCCCAGGCTCCCTCGGGCACCTTGAGCCAAAACACATCATCACCATTTAATTTTCTAAACAGCCCCATGAAATAGGCAGGACTTGTGTTATCCTCAGTTCACAGGCGAAAAACTAAGCAGTATTAACCTCCTCAGGTACAGAGTACAATCCCGGGGTGGGATTAACCAGTAAGCAAGGTATACATGGGTTTACAGTAAGCAAGGTACACATGGGCTTAATTATGCTTACTTACTAATCTGTAGTGCACAATTTCACGTGGGTTTCACCACATTGTGACATGGTGGAAAACAGGTGAAATTGTGCACTACAGACTAGTAAGTAAGCACAAGTAAGCCTGTGCATACCTTGCTTATTGGGCAGTTGGTCCCTGAATTCTCAGCATCACCTTGTTGTGCCCACTGTGCACTTAATAATTGCCTATTAAAAATGAGTAATACAGGCAAAATGTTCTTTAAATCATCTTGTAAACAGGGGTACTGGGTGAAGAGGGAGGTCACAAAGAAACTACTTGCAGCTGACAGAGACCATGAGGTGAACACCAGCAATATCTACTCCCAAACATCTCTTTAGACACTGTATTAGTTTCTTGGGGCTGCCATAACAAGTTACGACAACCTGGGTTGCTTAAACAACAGAAATGTTTTGTCTCACAGTTCTGGAGACTGGAAGTCTGAAATTAAGGTGTTGTCAGGGCCATGCTCTCTCTGAAGGCTCTAGGGGGGGGATGTCTTTCATGCTTTTCTCTTAGTTTCTTGTGTTGCCATCAATCTTTGGCATTCCTTGGTTTATAGACACATCACTCCAATCTCTTCTTCAGTTTTCACATGGCGTTCTCCCTGTGTACCTGTCTGTGTCTCTTCTTATAAGGGCACCGGCCATATCGGATTAAGGACTGCCTGCTCCAGTATGACCACATGTTAATTTAACTAATTACATCTGCAACGACCCTATTTCCAAATAAAGTCACATTCTGAGATTTCAGGAAGGACATGAATTTTGAGGGTAAACTATTCAACCCAGTACAAGACAAGGCAGGTGTGGTGTGAATTACTCTGAGCGTGTCGTCTAATGTCTCCCATCAAGAATACATCCAGCTGCCCATGAGATTCCTTGCCTGCAGTGCCATCTTCCACCTGCAGCTCCCTTGGTCCAGACCTCACTCCGGGGGCTCCTCAGAAAGGGAATCACCCCCCAAAATGCTCCAGGGTTCTCCTCCAGCCCTGCCCTGCTTGTCCAGCTTTGGTTTACTGCTGTACCCCTCTTCCTCAGTAAGATCTCAATCTCATGTCACTCCAGTGTCTCTCTGGTCTCCTGAACCATCCTTCCTCCACAAAGCCTTCCCCTTCCTCTGGGTTGTCCCTTAGGGCTGATGGCTGTGCCCAGCCAGGAGCTGGAGTTTATCTGTCTTGGGTTTGACGGATGTCTTAGTTACCTAGTGTGGCTATAATACAAATACCACAAGGGGGTGGCTTTAAAGAACATAGATTTTTCTCACAGTTCTAGAGGCTAAAGTCCAAATCAGGGCCTGTCATGTCATTAGCCCTGGGTGTTCCTTGGTTCCTTGGTGTTCCTTGGCTTGTAGACAATCCTCATATGGTGTTTGTCTTCCTCTATGTTTGTTTCTGTGTCCATTCTGCTCTTTTTATGACTCAGAAGTGACGAGATTTGGAACTCACCCTACTTGGGTATGACCTAGTGAATGCAATAAGAACAACAACAACAACAAAACTATTCCAAACAGGATATTTAGAGGTATAGGGGCTAGGATCTCAACACATATTTGTGGGGACACAACTAAATCCATAACAATGGATGACCATCAGTTGAACCTTTGCATACTGTGGCCCTCTCTTTCCTGGAGGCTTGGAATGCTCACATCTCTTGCTGACCCAACTTAGCCTGGACTCTGACCCCCAAGCAGAAATTCTTGTGCCCTAAGGTTTACAGGGCACTTATTAGCTCTGAGTGTTTTTTGTTTTAAGTTTAATGGGACTTGCTTTCCCGTACCGAATAATTTGTTTTTTAATCACAGTTGAATTAACATTATCTTATTTTTTTACTGTTTATTTATTACTAAGTGTCTTAGTTATTTAGTACTGCTATAGCAGAAATATCACAAGTCGATGGCTTTAACAAAGAGAAGTTTATTCTCTCACGGTCTAGGAGGCTAGAAGTCCGAATTCAGGGTGCCAGCTCCTGGGGAAGACTTTCTGTCTCTGTTCGCTCTGGGGGAAGGTCCTTGTCATCAGTCTTGCCCTGGTCTAGGAGCTTCACAGCACAGGGACCCCAGGTCCAAAGAATGCACTCCCCTCCTGGTTCTTCATTCTTGGTGGCATGGGGTCACTCTGTCTTTCTGCTTGCTTCTCTCTTTTATACCTCAAAAGAGATTGACACAACATACAACCTAATCCTATAGATTGAGTCCTGCCTCATTAATATAACTGCCTCTAATCCTGCCTCAGAAACCCTGGTGGTGTAGTGGTTAAGTGCTATAGCTGCTAACCAAAAGGCTGGCAGTTCAAATCCACCAGGTGCTCCTTGGAAACTCTATGGGACAGTTCTACTCTGCCCTATAGGGTCTCTATGAGTTGGAATCGACTCGATGGCAACGGTTTTATTTTTTTTTTTAATCCTGCCTCATTAACATTATGGAGGTTAGGATTTACAAGAAATAGGATAATCATATCAGATCACAAAATAGTGGATAACCACACAATACTGGGAATCATGGCCTAGCCAAACTGATACACATTTTTTTGGGATCTTGGGGCTACACATGAAGAGCATACATGGGGCAACAGAAAAATCACAGTGACTCCAGATGAAGCTTGATATAATTTTCAGAATAATTCTGGGTTTTCATCCAGGATAAGCCCATGGCTAATGTATGTCATTAGCATGAAGGAGTGGAGGCAGAGGATAATAATAATGATAATCTTTCATTCCTTACTAATATCTTTCAAGGCAATTATGAAGTGCCTACAAGGTATCCAACATGGTGATAGAACCTGGGGGTAGAAACACAAATAAGGTTTTACTCTCCCAGTACATTGATGGTTATAATAGGATGTGTAAAGTGTTAAAACAGAAGTTCACACAGTGACCTATAGAGGGATGAGAGTAGGAACCCTTAAACCCGTAGAGAGCCAGGGAAGACTTCCTGGAGGAGGTGACAACTGAGATGCCGCTGGAAGGAACTAAGCTACTGGAATAAGTTTTTATATTTTCATGGTACTTTATGGTTTACAAATCACTTTCACATTCATTATCTCATTTGTTTTCACAACAGCCTTTTGAAATTGCCTGGAGATGAACTACAATTTTAATTTTACACATGGGCAGAGGGACAGCTGTGCTCCAGGTTAAGTGACTTGCCTAAAGTCACATACATATACCTAGATGGCTGGCCTCCAGCTTCCTGGCTCTGGGCTCTTTTCAGCTCATTACCAGGTGGCCTGGGCTCCACCCTACCACCAGTTTTGTTGAACACAGCTGAGGGTAAGATAGCCATTTTCTGATAATCCCAGGCAGGCTTCCTGGAACTGGGGGTGGGGAGCTGGGGGACACCTCAGAATAGCCCAAGGGCCTTGCACAGGACTCCACCCACAGGAAATCCCCTGGTCTGTAGCACCTCTGGCTGACAGTGTGACCGTTGGCCCTGGGGTGCTGCTCTCCAGGGCCTGCTAATGGTACTTCCTGGGTCCTTCTCCTAGCTTGGGCGTGTGCTGGACCTGAAGCAATAGGTGCTACCGAAAAACCAAACCCAACCCATTACCATTGAGTCGATTCTGACTCATAGCGACCCTACAGGACAGAGTAGAACTGCCCCACAGGGTTTCCAAGGAGCATCTGGTGGATTTGACTGCCAACCTTTTGATTAGCAGCTGAGCTCTTAACGACTGTGCCACCAGGGCTCCGCAATAGGTGCTAGTGGGGTGGAAATTCCACCAAATGCTATGGCCTTTGTCTCTGGGGAATTCCACCCTCACCCCATGACCCTTTACTGTTATTAAGATATGCTTTCTTTCTTTAAAATTAGGAAGTAATTGACACCTGTCACAGACTAATCAGAGTTCTGTTCCCCTTATTTCTTCATTTTCCCCCTTCTCGTCCCCATCTAGTCCCCAGGAGCCATAACCAAGAGGTATCATTAAAAACTTGGCTAGTTCCAATCTCTGGACAAGTAAGGAGCACTTAAATCTTTTATTATGTTTTCACTAATTGTTAAGGACATAAGAATGTAAAAATAATTCTCTGTATAACACGAACATTACAGATAAAACCTCATGGAGCCAGATAGCATCAAGTCCCTATTCTGGTACCCAGGCCTGCACTAACATTTGTGGGCAGGGCAGAAGGACCAGTGGAGGCCTCTGGCTCTCCCTGCTCCTCTGCCCATCCCTGGCTCCCTTGGGCCAGAGGGTGTGCACAAAGGCAACGGCTGTCTGGAGAATGGATCCAAAATGAGACCACTCAGACCTGAAAGTGGACTCAGGAGTCCTTGGGAAGAGAATTCTGGGGTCTCAGATTCCAGAATGTGATCTAGAAGGGAGCGTGTGGTTAAAGCAGAGACTCTTCATCCTGAGTGGAGAGTCTGAAGGAGACCAGAGTAGGACCCCACTGACCCAGGTTGAAGGACAGTGTTGGTGGGGTCTTCCTCTGCTCCCCCAGTAAGAGGCGACTGCAGTGACCAGGTCTCCCTTTAACTTACCAACATATGCTGCGAATATACCCATAGAGTATATAAGGTATTGTTTTGAAGATTATCCTCCCCCACCACAAATAATATCATGATGTATGTACTCTGGAGCCCTGATGGCGCAGTGGTTAAGAGTTCAGCTGCTAACCAAAAAGATCAGCAGTTCAAACGGCTATTTTTTTTTTTTTTGGTTTCTATGTATTCTGCAACTTGCTTATTGTTCATTCACTCTGCAGTACAGATATTTCCATGTAGCTGTACATTTTTGTTTTTAACTGTGGCTCAATATCCTGTGATTATGATTATGCTATAGTTTACAGGTTAGTAGTATTTGTTCAGTACATGATACATACTATAATACACTGCATTCCTGAAAAATCTTTCATTCTGCAGAATTGCACACTAAAAATAACAGGCGAAAAATAATAGTGTGGGTCAGACCTTCCAAATCTATGAACTTGCTAAGTGGAGCGTTAACAAACACAATGACGACGCCTCAGGAGAAAACTTGGACAGTCGGTTTTTAGGGGAACGTCGCCTCAGGGATGTTAAAAACCACACCAAGACTCTAGAGTGGTACAACTGGCTGCCAGTGAGGAGACAGGTGCAGATGGAAGTGGACTGTGTCAGGTGGGCACGGGAGGAAGTGCAACCTGCTTCCTGGGATGGGTCTCTCTGGGGAGCGAACCCCAGGTGCAGGCGCAAGCTTTGAATTTTTTTTATAAATAGAACTGAGAGAGTGTTGTCTGAATGTGGAGGCTTTTCCCTTCCCTGCTGACTGTCACAATTCTCCTCCTGCTATTCCATCTGCCCTTGATAGGTCCTCTTGATAGGACCTTTGAGGGTCTTCTTCTTTTTTGCTGACCCTTTACCAAGCATGATGTTCTTCTCCAGCAACTGGTCCCTCCTGATAACATGTCCAAAGTATGTAAGATGAAGTCTCGCCATCCTTGCTTCTAAGGAGGATTCTGGCTGTACTTCTTCCAAAACAGATTTGTTCATTCTTCTGGCAGTCCATGACATATTCAATATTCTTCATAAACACCACAATTCAAAGCCATCAATTCCTCTTCGGGCTTCCTTATTCATTGTCCAGCTTTCACATGCATATGAGTCGATTGAAAATACCATGGCTTGGGTCAGGCGCACCTTAGTCTTCAAGGTGACATCTTTGCTTTTTAACACTTTAAAGACGTCTTTTGCAGCACATTTGCTCAATGTAATACGTTGTTTGATTTCTTGACTGCTGCTTCCATGGGCATTGATTGTGGATCCAACTAAAATGAAATCCTTGACAACTTCAATATTTTCTCCGTTCATCATGATGTTGCTTATTGGTCCGGTTGTGAGGATTTTTGTTTTCTTTATGTTGAGGTGTAATCCATGCTGAAGGCTGCAGTCTTTGATCTTCATCAGTGTTTCAAGTCCTCTTCGCTTTCAGTAAGCAAGTTTGTGTCGTCTGCATATTACAGGTTGTTAATGAGTCTTCCTCCAATCCTGATGCCCTGTTTTTCTTCATATAGTACAGCTTCTCAGGTTATTTGCTCAGCATACAAATTGAATAGGTATGATGAAAGGATACAACCCTGACACGCACCTTTCTCGACTTTAAACCACATAGTATCCCCTCGTCTTGTTCTAACGACTGCCTCTTGGTCTATGTACAGGTTCCTCATGAGCACAATTAAGTGTTCTGGAATTCCCATTCTTCACAATGTTATCCATAATTTGTTATGATCCACACAATCGAATGCCTTTGCATAGTCAGTAAAACACATGTAAACATCTTTCTGGTATTCTCTGCTTACAGCCAGGATCCATTTGACATCAGCAGTGATATCCCTGGTTCTACGTCCTCTTCTGAATCTGGATGGAATTTCTGGCAGTTCCTTGTTGACATACTGCTGCAACCGCTTTTGAATGATCTTCGTAAAATTTTACTTGTGTGTGATATTAATGATATCGTTGGATAATTTCCGCATTGTGTTGGATCACCTTTCTTTGGAATAGTTATAAATATGCATCTCTTCCAATTGGTTGGCCCAGCAGCTGTCTTCCAAATTTCTTGGCATAGACGAGTGAGTACTCCCAGAAATATATTTGTTTGTTGAAACATCTCAGTTGGTATTCAGTCAATTCCTGGAGCCTTGTTTTTCACCAGTGCCTTCAGTACAGCTTGGACTTCTTCCTTCAGTACCATCAGTTCTTGATCATATTCTGCCTCCTGAAATGGTTGAACACCGACCAATTCTTTTTGGTATAATGACTCTGTATTTCTCCCATCTTCTTTTGATGCTTCCTGCATCATTTAATATCTTCCCCGTGGAATCCTTCAATATTGCAACTTGAGGCTCGGTAACTCCTAAAAGGGTCCATGGCCCTTTCAGGGTCCTTGATGAAATTTTTACTGGTCTGAGGGAAAATAAAGACTATGAATGTGGATAGAAAATATTCCTTGAAGGTGTGTCCTTTATGCTGAGGTTATATCTTACTTTTTGGTATTAAAATATCCTTTCTTTATGAAATAGTAGTGGCAGTAAATGGTATTTCTATGTCTGTATCTATCTATACACATACCCTTACTTGGCAAAAAAAAATTTTTATTGGTCCTCAAATTTTTTTGTGAAGCTTTGCTTCTATCAAATGCAAAATCTGTGAACTGCTAAATTTTAGACCATCCCCAGTCTCCAAGTACAATCTTTGCAAAGATGGTGTCTAGTCTACTAGACATAGACTCCTTCAAGGGCTCCAAAGGTGACATCTTGTCCTTTAACCTTCCTACCTCATGGTAAAATTTTATATAAGGTGTTCCCCCTAAATGTGGTTCTTCTATTCTAGGAAGAGAGGTTGCTTTAAATATTGTTTGAATTTCATGCCTGCAGAAGTTCCTTTGCACATAAGTTCTCATTTTTCAAGATGTAAGTGGGGGAATTAGAGGATGGAGACCCAGAGGGATGAAGTGGACCCTGGGTCCACCTCTGGTCCCCTTGATCACCCAGCCCAGAGTTCCCTGAGATTCTCTCTGTTCTTCCTGGATTGGCATCATTGCCACTTTACCTTTATGGGTGTAAGACCAGGGAGAAGGGAGAGACTGGAACAGAGGCCTGGGAAAAATGTACTTCTGAACTTGCTCGAATCGCAGCTCCTATGCATAGAACTGGAATCCCTGGCTGGTGAGAACAGTCAGTGAACACCCTTGGCTACTAACTGAAAGGTTGGAAGTTAGAGCTCACCCAGAGGTGCCTTGGAGGAAAGGCCTGGTGATCTACTTCCAAAAAATAAGCACTGAAAACCCTGTGGAGAGCAGTTCTACTCAGACACACATGGGGCAAGGGCAATAGGTTTGGTTTTATGCACACGACTGGGGACCACAACTATATTTCCCTCTGGTTAAGAGGAACCAAAGCCAGGCCAGGGGTTTCCCCCTGTGGGCTGCGGCAGAGGGCACTCCTCCGAGACATTCTGGGCGGACAGACTCTGCCACCACACCCTGGACCTATTCTTGAAGGTCTCTAGGGCCAGTGCTAGCAGTGGTGGTTTGATCAGATCTGCCCCCCCCCTCTGGGTTCTGGTTTCTTTTCAGTTAGATGGAGGAGGTTGACAGCATGATCTGTAAGTCCTCTTCCAGCTTTAATGTTCCACAGCCTTACCATCACCTACCCTAACCAAAGGCTGCTGTCTGGGACAGGCATTGGCTAAGAGCACAGGACTTTCAAAATCCAGTTTCAAAGTCCCATGCATGTAGAAAAAGAGACAGAAATAGCCTTAAAATACTTACTAAGTAAAAAAGCAGAGTGCAGACAATAGTATGTTACCATTTGGAATAAAAATGACATACAAAAGAATATTTATATGCATTGCAATGCATATACAGAGAATATTTTTGGGATGATATACAAGAAACTGATTACCTTGGTAGCCTTGAGGGGAGGAGAGTGAGCTGGGGGACAGGGATGAGAAGGAGGTTTTTCACTGTGTAACCTTTTGTAACATTTGAATTTTGAATGAATTGAACTTTTGAAAGTAAATTACAAAGTATCCTGGCTCAGCCCTTTACTAACTATTGATATTTGGACAAGTTATCTAATTTCTCCTAGTTTTAGTTCCTGTTTGACAAAATGAGAATGATTGCCCCATGAGGTCAGAGTGAGAATTAAATGAGAAAATAAAAGGTGCACGTAAAGAGCTTAGCATAGTGCCTGGCACATGATAAGAATTCACCACAAACAAAAACCAAAGGTGTTGCCATCACATTGATTCTAATTCTTGGTGACCCCATGTGTTTTACAGAGTAGAACTGCTTCATAGGGTTTTCTTGGCTGTAATCTTTATAGAAGCAGATCACCAGGACTTTCTTCCATGGCACCACTGGGTGGGTGAATTGTAAACCTTTAGGTTAGTAGTTGAGTGCAAAGTGCTTGTGTCTTGGCCCCTCGGACTTCACTGCCAGCTTCTGCCTTGCTGGGATAAGTGTTCCAAAGCTCTGTAGCTCCACGGATAAGTGCCTGGAGGCAACCTACTCTGCCAGTAAACTTCAGCCAGAAGGCACTCAGCTCTCTTCCTCCGTGGGTCAGCAGGCCCAGCTCCACCGATAAGTGCCTGGAGGCACCCCACTCCACCAGGAAGCCTCCTGCGCAAAGGCACTCAGCTCTCTCGCTCCATGGGTCAGCTCCAGCGCTGCGTTGCACCAGTCTCCTGGTTCTGCTGCTGCCGTTTCTCTGCTGCTGCTGGTTTTCTCCTGCTTCTTGCCGTCTGTCTCAGTCATCTAGTGCTGCTCTAACAGAAGTACCACAAGTGAATGGCTTTAACAAAGAGAAGTTTATTCTCTCACAGTCTGGTAGGCTACAAGTCCAAATTCAGGGTGTCAGCTCCAGGAGAATGCTCTCTCTCTCTCTCTCTCTGTTGGCTCTGGAGGAAGATCCTTGTGATGCATCAGTCTTTCCTTGGTCTGGGAGCATTTCAGCGCAGGAACCTCAGGTCCAAAGGACACGCTCTGCTCCTGGCACTGCTTTTTTGGTGTGAGGTTCCTATGTGTCTTTGCTCGCTTCTCTCTTTTATATCTCAAAAGAGATTGCATTAAGACACTATCTACTCTTCTCAACCTCATCAACATAACCTCATCACAGTGATAGAATTTACAACACATAAGGAGATCACATACAACCTCATCATAGTGATGGAGTTTACAACACATAAGGAAATCACATCAGATTACACAATCATATAACACTGGGAATCATGACCCAGCCAAGCTGACATATTTTGGGGGGACACAACTCAATCCATTACACCATCTGAGCCATCGCCAGTGTGACGGCTCTCCTCATTTCCTTCTGAGTCCTTTATCTATTCACAGTTTCAAAACTGCTTCCACATTTTAGGTATCTGTTAGAGCAGCACTGCACTCCCAATATCAAATTCTGTCTTAGTTATCTAGGGCTGCTATAACAGAAATACCACAAGTGGATGGCTTTAACAAAGAGAAACTTATTCTTTCACACTCTAGGAGGCTAGAAGTCCAAATTCAGGGTGCCAGCTCCAGGGGAAAGCTTTCTGTCTCTGTTGGTTCTGGGTGAAGGTCCTTGTCATCAGTCTTCCCCTGGTCTGGGAGCTTCTCAGGTGCAGGGACCCTGGGTCCAAAGGATGCACTGTGCTCCTGACACTCCTTTCTTGGTGGTATGAGGTCCCTCTGTCTCTCTGCTTGCTTCTCTCTTTTTTATCTCAAAAGAGATTGGCTTAAATTGTAGGTTAATCTTGCAGATTAAGTCTACATAACTGCCGCTAATCCCATCTCATTAACATCATAGAGAGAGGATTTGCAACACATAGGAAAATCACATCAGATGACAAAATAGTGGACAATCACACAATACTGGGAATCTGACCTAGTCAAGTTGACAGATATTTTTGGGGGACACAATTTAATCTATGACACCCAGGGACCTCAAGGATTTACTAAGTAGTAGCCAATTACTCATACAACATGACTCCAGCTCCCTGTCTTGAAGGCGCTCGCAAAAAATTAGGGAAGACAATCACCAAACCAAACCTGTTGCCGTTGAGTCAATCACTGCAGAGGACAGTTAGCCTTTGCACAGGGGATGTCATCTGTCTTCGCACAATTCCTCCTCCGAGCAACCCTGTGTGGGGCAGGGGAGGCGCTGGTATCCCTGTTAGGCAGATGAGAAAATGAAGCTCACTTATTTAAGGTCACACCTTGTGGTGCAGAGCAGCTAGAATTCGGGTCTTATAACTTTGGGTCTTCACCTCTTTGTGGTCACACTTCCCTTGAGTGGTGGCCATTCTGTGTTGGCTTGTGGGATGGTGTGCTCCTCCTCCTCAGCCTCTCCCAGAAAGCCTGATCAGCTGGTCCCTGTTGGCATTTGTCTGACTGAAGACTGACAGGCAGCAGCCCAGGAGTGGGCAGGGGAAGCAGTCCAGTGTGGCTTCGTGACTTGGCAGAAGGGAAAATCATCGCTCAAGGATACTTTCTCCTATTTCTGGCCCACTCTCGTCATCTGCATTTCCTTAAGGTGACTCTCCCACTTCCTATTTCCACTCTGGGTGGAAACAACTCTGGGAGTTCCATAGGCAGTTTTCTCAACTTTAAAGGAAGAGCAATAGATTAATTTTAAGATGTTAGGTTAGAAGGATTTAAAAGGTCATCTAAACAGTCCATCCCTAACATTAAAAACCAAAAACCAGCTGCTGTTGAGTGGACTCCGACTTATGGTGACCCCATGTGTGTCAGAGTAGAGCTGTACTCCATAGGGTTTTCAATGGCTAATTTTTTGGAAGTAGATCACCAGGCCTCTCTTCCAAGGCACCTCTAGGTGGACTCAAATCTCCAACTTTTGGTTTAGCAGCTGAGTGTGTCCACCATTTGCACCCCCAGGGACTCTGTCCCCAATATTATAGAGAAAGAAATGAAGGTCTAGAGAGTGAGAAGTGATATTACTGAGGTCACCCACCAGTTAGTACAACGCTGGGACTTGAGCCCAGATTTTCTGTCTGTAGGACAAGGAGCAATGGAGGTTCTAAAGGTTTTTAGCCACAGAAAACAGCAACAGAGTGTTTAATGAGAATTCATTTGTGCCTCTGCATGCACATGAGATAGTTTGGGTGAACAAACATGGTCAGTACTTACTTGCCAGGCAGAGTGCTAAGTACACATCACTGAAATTCACTGAGGTCGTCATCATTATCCCCATTGCATAGATGAGAAAACTGAGGTTCTGAGAGCTTAAGTAAACTGAAGTTAATAAGAGGTAAAACCAGGATTTGAAACTACATCCATCTGCTTTGAAAGCATATGTGCTTTCCACTACAATAAAGTTTGAAGTTAGATACAGAGCAAGAAGCTTTCTATTAAATTCTTCTCACAGTCTTTGTGAATGAAATCACACGGTGATGAATGTAGTGGGACTGGTACATTTTTTTTGTGCCTAACTAAGACATCATAAGTCAGTTTCTGAAAGCCTGGGGACTGCCAGTGAAATCCCCTCTGAGGGTGGATGTACGGGGGCATTTGCTGCTTCCTGGAATGGTGAAAGGTGAAACTCAGCACTGGTTCTCAGAACTGAATGTGGGCCAATGTGGCCTATGAAACTCTAAGGACCATGACCCCTGCCATGGGCAGCTCATTCCACAGCCAGTGGTCATGCCTGGTGCTATGAGTTTGGCTACCCTGGTCACAGAAGACTGGCCAATGGATTGGTACCCAAGCCAGGGGCCTGACTCCTTTGAGGTGATTTTGAAAAAGACTCTGTCCAATAGGGGCCTTCCATATGGCATGGTGACATCATGACCCAATCAGATCTTTTCTCTTAGAAAGTATATGTACAAGATGTGCAATGAGAAGTGAGTCACTACTGCTGGGTTCTGTGTTCTGAGCAATGACAAGCCATCATGATGGTTTTCTAGGAGGTCAGATCTGCAAAGGATTGTGCCCCAGAAGAACTGTTCAGCACAGTTGCTTGGTTTCTTCCACGGATTTTTCAGCATCCTCATAAATCCTTACATGAGCCAAAGCAAAAAAACCAAACCTGTTGCTATTGACTCAATTCCAACTCACAGGGACCCTCTAGGACAGAATAGAACTGCCCCATAGTGTTTCCAGGGAGCAGCTGGTGGATTTGAACTGCTGACCTTTCAGTTAGCAGCCAAGCTCTTAACCACTACTACACCAGGGCTTCTACATGAGCCAATGCTCCCCAAATTCTTTAATCTTCAAGAAGCAATCTTTGCTTTTGTAATCCAGTAACAACATTAGGAGTCCCCCATTCCCTATAGCTGTAGGGAGTCTCAGTGTTTCAGGGAATGGTCAAGGAATGGTTTACACATTCTGTACACCCATTTATGTGGTCTCTTGATACCTTAGCCAGCTGCCTCATGTTTCTCAGTTCATCTTATAAAGACAAAGCAAGAACGGGGCAAAGAATTGAGGATGTGTACAAGTGTAATCATGGAATTTAAGTGGGTAAGAAGGAGCGAAAGGGGCAATGGTGGTTTAGTTGATTCTGACTCGTGGCCACCTCATTTGTGTCAGAGCAGAACTGTGCTCCACAGGGTTTTCAATAGCTGATTTTTTGGAAGTAGATCACTAGGCCTTTCTTCCGAGGCACCGCTGGGTAGATTCAAACTTCCAACCATATGGTTAGCAGCCAAGCACATTGTTCACACCACCCAGACCCTTGCTTACTTTGGACATGCCATCAGCAAAGACAGTTGTTAGAAAAGAACAGCATGTTTGGTAAAGTAAAGGGCCAATGAGAACAAAGGAAATACTCAGTGAGATGGATTGACACAATAGCTCAACAATGGACTCAAACATACCAATGATCATGAAGATGGCACAGGACCTGGCAACATTTTGTTCTATTGTACATGGGGTCACCATGAGTAGGAGCCGATTTGACAACAACAACAAGGAGAGAGGGAGAAAGGAGGTAAGGTCAATGAATTAGAGGATCTGGTGTGGTCCAGGGATACTGGGATTGAGGTTCTAGAGCTAGAAAGATAAGAGGTGGAATCAAAGAGTGGGATGCATGAAACTGAGATAACATCGTTGTTGGGTGCCATCGAGTTGGTTCCAACTCAAAGCGATCCTATGAATAACAGAATGAAACACTATCCGGTCCTGTGCCATTCTCACAATTGTTGTTATGCTTGAGCCCATTGTTGCAGCCACTGTGTCAATCCATCTCCTTGAGGGTCTTCCTCTTTTCCCCTGACCCTTTACTTTACCAAGCGTGATGTCCTTCTCCAGGGAATCATCTCTCCTGACAACATGTCCAAAGTATGTAAGACGTAGTATCACCATCCTTGCTTCTAAGGAGCATTCTGGTTGTACTTCACCCAAGATGGATCTGTTCATTCTTTTGGTAATCCATGGTATAGTCAATATTCCTCTGTGAATAGAGGGATTGAAATTATTTGTAATGACAATGGCTAGGGTATGACCGTGGGGGTAGGTGGCTGAGGTAGGGTAGAGGTCAAGATCATTGGAAAAGAGGTGTTCAAGGAACTCCATTTACTGGATATTACAATCTCCAAGACTTAAGAGATAGGAGAGAATGACAGTGAGCCAGGAACTAAAATCATGGAGAAATGATGGAGCATGACCCAGGCAGACAAGTAAGTATGCGGAAAAGTATTAGTACTTGTCCCTATGACGATCATCTGTTTTCTGAATTCTGATTTTAAGATTGATTTAGAGGCAAGGATGTACTTCCTGTGACTTTGTCTCCTGGGTAAAATAAGGTGCCAGCCTCTTTCATAGCCTCACTGATACTCCCTCATCAGCTCTCACAGGCGTCTCCTCAGGAGCGACGGTTTTGACAATTGTAGAGGGAAAGAAGTGAAGTTATGAAATAAAAATTGCCATCACTCCTGCTCCTGCTTTATAATATATCTGAATTCACTATATCTCATTCCAGAGCCAGGGCTTCAAACTGGTTTGTTTTGGTTTGAACCCCTGCTGAGAATTTGCATTTATAACAAGTTCCCAGGAAGTTATACGTATGAATCATCTGGAGATCTTGTTAAAATGTACATTCTGATTCAGTATATCTGAAGTGGAAATACAAATTCTCAGCAGGGAACTTGTTAGAAATGCAAATTTTCAGCAGTGGTTTGAACTTGAATGAACTGGCTCAAAGCCCTGCCTGGAGCAAAATGCCCGCATTTCTAACAGGGAGTTTTGACCTTAAAATAAATACGTGCATGAAAAGAGCCTTGACATAAACACAATACGAACCATAAGTAACAATGTACAAGCACCAGATGAGAGACTAGATCAATGGAAGCTCCTAAAAATCCAACACTTACGCTCATCAAAAGACTTCACCAAAAGAGTAAAAAGACAACCTATAGACTGGGAAAAAATTTTTGGCTATGACAAATCCGATCAGCATCTAATCTCTAAAATCTACAAGATACTGCAAAACCTCAACAAAAAGACAAATAACCTAATTAAAAAATGGGCAAAGGATATGAACAGGCACTTCACCAAAGAAGGTATTCAGACGGCTAAAGACACATGAAGAAATGCTCGCTATCATCAGCCATTAGAGAAATGCAGATCAAAACTACAATGAGATATCATCTCACCCCAACAAGGCT
>NW_004444017.1:1142020-1151371 GCF_000243295.1 Trichechus manatus latirostris
GTTGAATGGTCATGGGGAATCAGGGGTGGAAAGGAGGAGTGTACTGTCACCGAATGGGGTGAGCAATTAGGGTCACATAACAATGTCTGTATAAAATTTTGTATGGGAAACTAACTTGAAATGTAAACTTCATTTAACTACAACAACAAAAAAGAAAAGAAAAAGAGCCTTGAGTAAGGAAGATTTCTCCTGATGCTAAGGTTCTGTGTGGTTCCTGGGACATAGTAAGATGTGGGATGGGCGAGAGGGGTACCTTTCCTGTGTAAGGTGGGAGAAGGGTAACTGTGAAGGGGGGTGGTAGGCAGACTCAGTAGGAATGAGTACCTATGGAAGCTGAGGGTTGGGAAATCGAGTCCTTTAAACTGTCCAGGCCTGCATACATCTTGGGAAGTCTTCCAGTCCTCCAGTTAGAAGACCGATGGCCTTTTTGGGTCCTCTGGGTCCTCAGTCTCCGTATCTACAAAATTAAGACGTGTGACTGAGTGACCCCTAAATTACGGACCAGCTTTAAATATTTAATTGCAACCATTAGGCCGGGCTATTGGGTAGTCTGTGCATTTGCTGAGGCCACTCCTGAATCCTAAAGAATGTGGAATAGTCTGGGCAATCCCCACCTCTCAAGTCTGTTGGGCCTCCAGTGGCCTCTCCCTCTTTGTGAGCAGGTTGTTTGCACTCTCCCGGGCCATGCCAGTGGCCCTGCCACTTCGTAACTGGGTGATGATGGGCAAGTTTACTTAACCTCTGGGAGCCTCAAGTATCAGTGTACCTTATTCAATAGCAATGCTGCTGCATTGGCTAACTAAAATATGTTGTTGGCTGCGGTTGAGTAGGCCTTCAAATCATGGTGATCCCACACACAATGGATTTTCATTGGCTGATATTTCAGAAGTAGATTACCAGGCCTTCCTTCCTAGTCCATCGTAGTCTGGAAGCTCTGCCAAAACCTGCTCAGCATCATAGCAGCATGCAAGCCTCCACTGACAGTGGATGGTAGCTGTGCATGAACTTCATTGGCCAGGAATCAAACCCGAGTCTCTCACATGGAAGGCGAGAATTCTACCACTGAGCCACCACTGTCCTCACAACCGAAACAGAGCATTAAAAAACCTTGAACTATTTATTAAAGGAGGTGGTATTTGGAGGATGGGATTATAGGGACTATGTCTTATGTTTCTGTGGTGTTTGAGTGTCTGCTGTTAGCATGTATATTGCCTTTGTAGTAAAAAATATAGTTTTAATGATGAAGTTTCTTTGTTTTTGACTTGAATGGTACCAGTGGTGGAATAGCATAATATGCTTCTCAGAAGCTTTGGCCATTATATTTGTCTTTGATAAATTTTTAAAATGGAAGAATCTGTTCTTATTTAATAAATGGAGTCAAAGTATAAAAAGGAGTCATGGGTGATAAAAAGGTTGGGTGTCTATCCTTCATGCAGGTGGTGTCTTCTCCACCACACCCTGCCTTGGACTTCTGCATGGACAGTGAGGCAAGGAAGGAACAGGGTCTGGGGCAGTGCCCAGGATGAGGGTTGAGGCAGCCAACGAGTTGGTGTTCAAGGTTTGAAATGGGAAAACCAAGGCAGGAGCAAGGCCATGGAGACAGGAGTGGCTTAGCTGAACTCAGCACTTGTTGGAGGAAGAAAGCCGGAGGGAGGGGGGTGGTTTGAGTTTTACTTTCAGTTTTCGCTTGAAGTCATTTTAGGTTGAAACCCATTTAACTGTCAGATCTCTCGGCCAGGTTTCTCAGCAAACCTGTGCTCTCACCCCACCCCAGGCCCTTCCAGTTGAGCTTGAGGGTGGGGTGGGGAGGATGAGCGGGCAGGCACAGGGTGTTCTACAGTGCGGTGTCTCGGAGGGAGTCAGAGATGTCTGTTTATCTGCACATCAGCAAATTCTCACAGCTGAGTATCAACTCTGTCACCAATTTTGGTTGACCTCGGAAGAGTCATCCTGCCTCTACCTGTTTGTCACTTACTCCATAAATGTGGGATCTAGAATGGATCTCTAGACATCACGTAGACCAAAAATATTTGCGACAGCATCTTCTATCGCCCAGGCTGGCACTGTGCTTTCAAAGACACAGCTGTTGCCCTCAAAGAGCTCGCAGTGCAGAGGGAGGGGCAGAGGCAGAAGGGGGTCAGTGGGTGCAGTGTCATGGGGGCTGCAGTGCTGACCGCTGCCACTTGCTGTGGGCCCACTCTGTTCCAGATGCTTTACTTATGTCATCCTCGTGGTCCTTACAGTGACCCGAGGACTTTATTTCTTAAAGGTGGATTTGTGGACCACTTACCCCTGAGGAACTTGTCAAAATGCAGATTCCTAGGCCATGCCCTGATACACTGGATCAGAATTTTGGGGGTTGGGGGTTGGGTTGGGCATCTTCATTTTGACAAACATCCTCAATAACGCTCATGTACTTCAAAGGCTGTGATCCTCTGCCCTAGAGAGGAGGTGTTAGTATCTTGGTTTGACCAATAAGAAACCTGAGCCCAAAACAATTAACTAAGTCTTTCAGGATCAGCCAGCAAACAAGTTGTAGAGACTCGATTTAGACCCAGAGCTAGGGTGATCAGTCCCACTTTGCCTGGGAGAATCCTGCTTTATGCCTGTTGTCCCCGTATGATGAACAGCTGTCCCGCTCACTCTCAAAAGTGTCTTGAATTGGATAATAAATTATACGCCCCCCTATTCAGAACCCTCAGCCATTGCTCTGCACCACTCTACTGTCCCCTCAGTGAGGTCAGCTAATGTGGTTATAGGAATACATACAAGTTGGAGGGGAGCTAGCCTGGCTGGGGAGGCAGCATGGAGGTAGGGTGGGAGCAGGGGCAGATTAACCAGTAAGCAAGGTACTCACAGGCTTACTTGTGTTTACTTACTACTCAGTAGTGCACAGTTTCACCTGTTTTTCACCACATCTTAAAAACAGGTGAAATTGTATACTATAGGTTAGTAAGTAAACACAAGTAAGCCCGTGTGTACCTTGCTTACTGTAAGCCTGTGTGTACCTGGCTTATTGGGTAATGCGTCCCCAGGCGGGAGGCGGGGCCGGAAGACATCCCACATATGATACCCACCCAAATACCCTCTCAGCCGTGAAGACAGCATTGTAGGCAATAGGAGTCCCTCGGTGGTGCAAACAGTTAATGAGCTCGTTTGCTAACCAAAAGGTTAGAGATTTGAGTTCACCAAGAGGCACCTTGGAAGAAAGGCCTGGTGATCTAGTTCTGAAAAATCAGCCACTGAAAATCCTGCAGAACACAGTTCTACTCTGGCACACATGGGGTTGGCGCAAGTTGGAGTCAGTTCAATGGCAACTTTCTTTTTTTTTTTTTTTAAGGCAATGGGTATTCTAAAGAAGGAAACTGATGACTAAGTGATCTCCATCTCCACTGAAGGCTATAACCACCACAACTATAATAATATCTAACACTTACATAATACTTACTATGTGCCAAGTACCATTCTAGCTACTTTGCATATGTCGTATAGATGAGCACACACCCTAAACAGCAGTTAGAAAGGATTTGGCTGGGCAGCAAGAACTTTCTTGCCTGGGAAACTTGTGATCACAAGGCACCATTGACCAAGGACCCAGGAGTCCAGACATCCAGCTTAGATACAGAGCAATTTCTGATGCAGTCTTTGTAAACTGATCTTTCTGGATGGTCTGGAAAAAGTCAACACCAGGATCCTGAGCCTAATATTCAGTGAAAAGGAGCTCATTGTCCTTCCCCGGGGATCTTGAAGAACAGAGCTGCCTGCACATCTTGACTAGTTTAGATGCAGCCCTGCCCGAAAGAAGGAGGATGGAGGAGGTGACTTCTGAGATCCCTTTGAGCCTAACGGGTCTGTGATCTTTACAACCACATGTCAGGACCCGGAGACATTCCCGTTTCCTGCTCTTTCACCTGGGGACCAGGGCTGTGGGGCCCCTTTTGCCTGTGTATTTAGTAGGTCACGACCTTATTCCCTGGGCCTCCCAGCCTCCTCTCTAGCCCTCACTCCCACTCACCAGCAGGCCCCTCTTTCTTTTCCTGGATCTCCCTTGTGCTTTACCCTTAGCAGTTGCTGAGTGTGGATGCAGGATGCGGTCCCCATTCCCTTCTCTCTACTTCATCTTGAACACACATCTGGCTTTTCCAAGTCAAGCCTGGGTCTTTCCCTGGAACCAAACTCTTTCAGGGAAATGGAGCAGGATGCTCCTAAAAGAGAGCCAAGACACTCTCCAAACCTGCCCCCTGTAAACTTTCATCTTCTTCTGAGCAGCAGAGTCAGTGGCCATGGTTGCTGAGGCTGTTAGAGATGCCCAAACTGGCCAGATGTGCTGTGCCAGCCAAATGCAAAACGTTCTCTGAGTGTGCTTTTTAACTCAAAAGACTGGTGAAGGGAATCCCTTGAAGACACTAGCCCTACACATACATTTCTTACTTAGATCATCCTGAATCAGGCAGCTGGAGGGAAGGGACTGGCCTAGGGCCCAGCCACACAGAGGTTCCTTGGAGCCAGCTGCTTGGCTGGAGCAAAACTGACAGCTCAGTAGATGGAAAGAAAGCCCTAGCTGAGGGGTGAGGGGAGAAGAAAGAGGGGACTGAGGATAAGGAAGACAGTGAGGGAAACAGAGGAAAGAATAGGAGTGTGGAGGGGCAGTGGGGGATGATGAGAAAAGGGAAGGGGGGAAGAGAGTTGAATGGGGAAGGATAAGAGAAAGGGGAATGTACTGCAACCAGACCTACCTCATATCACCTTGGGGAAATGAAGAGATTTTTAGGGTAGGGGTTTTATCTTGGACTGAGAGCAGATCAAAGTGTCAGAGGCAGGGGGTAGAAGGTGGGGAGGGAGGGAAGAGTGGACAATGCTTAGGCATACTTGACTTACAGTAGTATCTCAAGCCCTTCCCCCATCAATTTAGCTCTTCTGGAGGCCCTTGGCACCATCTCTGCTAGAGTGTTAGTTGGGAGAAGAGAGTTGGAAAAGTGTTAGAAGACCCCACAGGTGGTGTGCACTCAGTTTAGCTCACACTTTTTACACACCTACTTTTTATATGCCAAGCTCCATCCTAGGCACTGGGCACCCAAGGGTGAATGAGACTGAATCTCCTGCAACACTCTGGAGGGATGTGCAGTGTGTCTAGTAGGCAAGTGTTGTTGCATGTATGTGATGGAATGGGGGTACTGAGATTGTTTGCAGAAGGAGAGGAAAAGATGCATCCATTTTTATGTGTGAGCTAGGGGATTTGAGACCTGGGAAGACCCCTGAGAGTCAGCTTGTAGGACTAGGATGGCCCCTTAAGCCATCCCAGACAAAAGATTCCTTCTCTTATATGCCAACAGACCCCTAGAAGAGGGCAATCCTCTCGCCCTTTCTAGGGACAAGAGAGGAGAAGCTGGCTCTCCTGGTCAGATAGGGAGCCCCAGGTAGGGGGAGGCCTAAGAGGCTATGTCCTTCCACCCTCCATCCAAAGCAATCATCTCCTACTCTGCTGAAAACATCCAACCTTTGCTCGCCACCTCCAGGGATAGGAAGTTCACTATCTACCAAAGCCCCTTGCTGCATTTTTGGAAGACCTGGACAGTGATTCCCAAAGTGTGTTCCTCAAAGTTCCTCAGAGTACTTAGTTGCTGGCATTGTTAATAGGTACTCTTTGGGAGGGGGAAAGAAGAGTTCCTTGGTCAAATAAAGTTGGGTTAAACAAAGTTGTTTTTTTGTTTTTTCATTTTTTGAGGGGGGTTTTGTATTTTGGGTTGTTTGTTTCATTTATTTTTGCCTGAAGGACTTCTCAGAGCCTTTATTATGTAAATTTTCAAGATTTGCACAGTATGAAGTAACTCCCAAACTTGCTTACCCTGAGAGTTCTTGTTTTGTTTTGTTTTTCATAAAACTTTTTGAGGCTGCAGGATATCTTGGGCCTTACTTTGGGATATTCTGCTACACTGGTAGAAGCAACTTTCCTATGTTGAATTGACGAAAGAGCTATGGATGGGGGTGTTGATCTTTAGGCCCCTCCTGGGAGGTCTGGGCCCCTAGTTTGCTATCCCACCTGTTCCCAAAAGCGCTTTGAAAACCCTTCAACTAGATTAAGGATTGATTAACTTGCTTTTTGTTCTCAGTGATTTGACCTTGGGTGAACTGCTCCATTGCTTTATGTCCCTTCAGTTTTCTCCTCACTGAATTGGGATAATGTGCCCCAATTCATGCCTGTCTCCAGCGCTCTCGGTCCCCACAGCGTTTCTTTGTCCCTGGTTTGCTTTGTGTAGTTTCCGCTATAGATTCTGACTCCCCAGTTAGGTTGAAAGCACCCTGAGGGCAGAGATGGGTTCTTATAACAGAGGTTCTAGTTTCCCTCAACTGTATGACAAGATGGAAACAGCATAGAGCTTCAAGTCAGGGGACTGGATTTGCCTCCCTACTCTGCCACTTCTTGAAGACCGGTGGCACAGTGGTGGCACAGTGGTTAAGCGCTATGGCTGTAAACCAAAAGGTCGGCAGCTCGAATCCACCAGCTGCTTCTTGGAAACCCTACGGGGGCAGTTCTATTCTGTCCTATAGGGTCACTATGACTCGGAATCGAGTTGACAGCAACAGGTTTGGTTTCTGCCGCTTATTGATAGCAAGACGAGTCATTTAACCTCCCCAAGGCTCATTTCTTTCTCTATGAAATGGAGCTAACTGAGCAGAGGGAAAGTGATTTCTAACTAAGTTTCCATAGAATCCTGTTATTTTTATTAATCATTCATTCAGCTCATGCTAATTGTGTTCTAGGTACTATGCATGATGCTGAGAATCAGAGAAGAGCCTGTGGTTCTTCCATTTCTTCCCTCGTTCAGTCTATATACGTTGATAAGGATGGAAAATCATGCTCATAAAGTATTTGAAAGCTTTGGCCTTTTGAAGATGGAAGTAGATATATTTAAAATGCAGTACTAATGGGTGACATTTCATTAGCTCTGGTCCCCAAAACCATCCCTTCCTCTTAGGAACAGCCATTTCCATGATAAAGCATGTGCACATGGATACAGTTTTTACTCTAAAAAGAGAACTTAGAAAAAAAAAATTTTTAACTCAGGTAAACTGGAAGTTAGGGCTATTGAGGGAAGAGGAGGAAGCAGAAGGAGGGGGAAGGCACAGGGATGAATGGAGGTGGGAGAAAGGCCGCCAGACCCCCCACCCTTCCACCCCCCAGCACAGACATCAAACCTAAACAAGGGAATGTTGTGAAGCTGTGCTTCTGTCAAGGCTCCTTCCCTGGCCCCCTTAGGACCACCCTGGGAAGTCCTCTAGAAAACCCATCCATCACGGACAACCATCTACTTTCTTTCTGTCCCGGTTCAATATCCATAGCACAAAAATGCGCTTCACTAATGGAAACCTTGTGCTGGCCTCACAGAGGGTTGTGGCAATGAGCAGCAGAAGAGGAAAACACATACAGAAACAGAGGCCAAAGCTCCCTCGTGCGTGAATCCATGTACACATACACCCCACACATGTGCACGCACACGGAGATGAAGAGGGAAAGGCTTTGCTCGCTCTGATATTGTTACAGTGATTGCAAGGAGGCAAAGCTGATGAAGTAATTGCTCTCCAGTTCCCCAAATCACCAAGAGGGGATCGGCGCCTCCCTCTTCTCTATTTCTCAATGATTCAGAGGCTGCTCAGTATGGCTGGCTAGGGTTTCACTGGCTCTTTCATACCATGTTGGAAGAAAAAAAGAATAGAAAGAAAAAGATCAAATTTCAGTTCCCCTCAATTGCCCTGGGTTTGTGCAACCAACTGTCATTGTGAGACTGCCACTGTCCTCTGTCCTCAAGGGGGCCTGCACGTGTCCCTCGACTAGAGCAATTAGCAGCTCCTTTTTTTTCTATCAGGTGCCCTGGTTGCTCAGTGGTTAGCAGCTTGGCTGCTAACCAGAAGATGGGCAGTTTGAATACACCAACCATTCCTTGGAAACCCTATGGGGCAGTTCTACTCTGTCCTATAGGGTCACTATGATTCAGAATTGACTCCGTGGCAACGGGCTTTTTCTATCAAAGGGGACAGCCCACCCATCAAAAGTCCCAGTCCTACCACTCTAACCACTAGTTTAACCCGTGGGACTCTCTGAAGGTAGAGATAGCCAATAAGCATTTAAGCCTGAGTCTAAACACCAACTGCGGAGTGTGAAATTAGCCTTTACCCAAGTCTCAGGAGACCTGAATTCTAGTCCTGGATCTACTATGAACTGGCTATGTGACCTCAGTCAAGTCACTGAACCTCTCAGATCCTTAGAGCTATTTACTGAAAAACGAACAGGGCAGAGGACAACGAAGACGGTCTCCGAGGCTCTCCAGCTTCTAACCTTCTTTGATGGGAAAACTTGTCGTCCACTGGCGGTTATCTACATGAATAAAGAGCTCCAGAGGCATGGATAATATGAAACAGAGGTGACCTAACTTTAATTTTTTTTCTATTTGCCTTTGGAATGTAACTGGACACACATTCAGACACTCACAAACTTCCTCTCCTTCCCTGCCCCCTCTCTTTGCTCCTCTATTTAGCCATCCTGGCCAGGGGTGGGGGAGGAAGAATATTTGGCTGACTGGGGGTTGGGGAAGAAGTTCTCTGGTTAGGGATGGGGAGGTTGTGGGGGAGGAGTGCTCCAGGCACTGGAGAATTGATCAGCTATAAAATCATTCTAATCCCTTCCCTATCCAAAAAGGTAGGAGATTGTGAATAGCACATTCCTCACATGAAATACCATATATACTTGTCTACGAGAAGTCCCGGGAAAAATGGTAGTGAGTGTTAAGTGATGAACCTCAAGGAAAATAATCAGAGAAGTCCTTGTTCTCCCTTTTGTCAATCACATACTTTAGAGTTAGTTTCTAGCCAAGATGGACCCCCTGCAAAACTGAGATAGTTATGGGGGTGGGAACTGGTGCCTTAATGGGGAAATAAATATGCTGTTTTTGACATTTTTTTACTCCACCATGGCTTGGAAAATAGGACACATTTCTTTTGCAACAGCATCTTATATGTGAGCATATACGGTAACTGAGGCATTCCAGGCTCCAGCCACTAGCCAATCAGGAGTTGAGGCCTTCCTGCATTTTTTCTTTAAGAAAAAGTTTGGGTCCTCTAAGGAGCGGCAAATCAATTGCAGTCTACAGGGTTGTCATCTCCTCCCCCACCCTTCCACCCACTAGGGTGGTGGGGGGGAGGGGAAAAAGGAGGGACATTAAGCCGACCTTGGTCCCCATCTTGGGGTGAGCCCCATGGAAACACTTATTCTCAGGACTGGAGCTAGGTGCTGGAGAGAGGAGGGAGAGGCTGGCCCAGGGGGAGGTAGTAGACCAGTTGGGGCCATTGCCGGGG
>NW_004444017.1:1151471-1157202 GCF_000243295.1 Trichechus manatus latirostris
GGGGGGGTGGGGGTGGAAATTGAAGGGAGAGAGAAAGGAAGGGAGACAGAGGGAGGGAAGAAGAAGAGAACTGCAAATATGTGCATCTATAGGTGTGTGTGTGCAGAGAGAGAGAGAAAGCATGAGCCTCTCTACAGGGTTGGACAAGTGGCAGGGTGTGGGAAGAACAAGCAGCTTAATTCAGGAAGGGGAAAACAGCAGCTGTTTCCCCAGGAGAAGGTATTGAGAAGCAGCTGCAAGCTAGGAAGAACCTGATGACAATGGAGCTGCCAGCTGTGGGGACGGACAAGAATAGCCAGCCTGGGTGCTACAATTTGGCTGGGATGTTGCGGGCAAGATCAGAGCTGGCCAGCCTCAGATTTCTCTCCTGGTCTTGAAATGTGGGTCCCAACCCTCTCACACTTCCCTCCTCCTAAGGCTTGACCCAGCCCTGCAACTCTGCCCGGGTTCTGTCACCGTGACCTCTGCTCAGCTTCCAGGCTTGGTTCTCTTTTCTTTCTCTAAGGCTTCTTATGCTGGTGACTTGCCACTTCCAGTTGCCCTCTTGTTTGTTCTTCACTTCTCCTTCACTTCTTGTTCTCCTTTTTGTCCCAGGCCCAGAAGGCAGAGGGACATTTGACCAGCAGCCTGGAAAAGAATGCATCAGTCCTCTGGGCGTATTTCTTGGTCTGAGCACAAGGAATACTCAGCTCCCTTAAGTCTTCCTTTAATAATTCCTTTAAAAGGTGGACTGTTACTCAGATGAGGAAATTGAGATTAAGAGGTAAAATAAAGTAGCTTCTAACTCACTCATTCGCTCACCAAACATTCACTAAGCTCCTACCATGTGGTGGGATCAGGAACTATGCAGACATGAGACCTCGATAAGGATGCCCATGCCCTAAACTAGACTACTTCCACAAGCCACACCCCAAACGGTGTTCCTTTACCAGCTGTATCAGCATCACCTGGGAACTTCTAAGAAGTGTAAATTCTCAGGTCCCACCCCAGACCTACTGAGTAGAAACTGGGAGTGATGCCCAGGAATCTGTATTTTAACAAGCCCCTCAGGTGATCCTGAGGCTCACTAACATTTGAAAGCCACTGTCCTAGATGATGTTCTCACTAGATCTTCCCTGCTTGAGGACAGGGATCTTAGCCACATAAACACTTGAGGTCATTTTCCAGTTCTAAGTTTCCTCTTTCAGTGATTTTACCCCAGAAGGAAGTTGAGTATTTATTCACAGCAGGCCTAGGGTAACTCCCACTTTTAGATGCAGTGGGCTGACCCCTTTTGACCCTTTGCCTGGCCTCTTGAGAATGAGGATGGTCAACTATAGCTCGTTTTACCTCTTGCTCCTTCTTTAATGATTTTAAGCTAACCTCTCTTTCCCCCCCGCCTTGGCAAATGGTTTCAGAGTTTTTTTCAGAAATGTCAGCTTTAAAAATTTCAAACCAAGGAAGGCATATCACATGGAAGAGTTTCTATGTTCTAAAGACAGATAATCAGTTTGGTACCATGGTCATATTGATTTTGGATTTTCTTAGATAGTCTCAGTTTTAAACAAAGGACTCTGAAATCCCTGTTGATACAATCATACTTATTAGACATTTTTTTTAGTGTTAATATTTTTGTTTGATTATTAGGAAGATGATTACTATAGAGTTAGAAGACAAACTGATAGACTATGGAGGGAAAATATCTCTAAGAACCAGACAGAACTGGGGAAGATGGATTTTGGAAGCCCTCTCTAGTCCAACACTTTGTATGATGTTGAAGTACAGGCAATTATTTAATTTCTTTAAACTGGAGAGTTTTGTCCATTATACATTTATAGTGATTACTGATATATTTCTACCATTTGTTATTTTTTAAACAATTTTTTCCATTTTTTTGTTTAAAATTTTAATTAAAGTTTTTCCTCTATTAGTTGGACAGTTACACATTTTCATTTATATTCTTAAATGGTTATTTAACTAAACAAAACCTATAGTTAATAAATATTTTACTCATATCCTGATCAACACAAGGATCTTAGAATGTTTCCAGTTCAGTTATAGCCCACTCTTAACTTTTATGCTTTTTTTTTGCCTAGTATTTTAGTCCTGTTTTTTAAAACTCCATGAGTTACTCATTATGACTATTCAATTATTCAATGTTTCGCTTTATCCAATGTATTTATCCTTTTCTTCAGTCACTATTCTTTCTTGCATCTTAATTCTTCTGGAATCATCCTTTCTTCCTGAAATGTATCATAGTCTAGAAGTTCCTTTAGTGAGGATATATTGGTAGTAAACTCAGCTAGTTTTTGTTTGCTGAAGATATCTTTATTTTATTTTCATTTTTGAAAGATTGTTTTGCTGAATATGTACATCTAGACTGAGAGTTATTTTCCCTTAGCACATTGAAGATATTATCATTCCTTCTTGTCTTTTTTGCTGCTAAAAAGTCACGTGTTGGTCTAATTTTCCTTTGTGGATAAACAGTCTTTACCCTCTAGCTGTTGTTAAGAACTTCTCTTTGTCTTTAGTCTTTTGTAGTTTTACTATGAATATGTCAAGATTTATCCTGTTTGGATTTGGGGGCTTCCTGATGCTGAAGAGGCATATCTTTCATCAACTTAAAAAATTATCACCTGTTATCTCTTTTAATATTCCTTTTCCCTCTTATTTCATTTCCATTCATAACTCTAATCAGACAATATTAAAACTCTTTACTCTGCCTCCAAGTCTCTTTACCTCTCATATTTTTCTTCTCTTTGTCTCTTGTTATTATATCCTACGCATTTTCTTTAGATGTACCTTCCAGTTCACTAATTCTCTCTTAAGTTATGTCTAACCTACTGTTTAAACCATACATTGAATTTTAATTTCAATCTTTTTTTTTTTTTTTTCCATTTTTCTACAAGTTCTGTTTGGTTCTCTTTTCAAATGTGTCTGGTTAATGCTGATAAGTTCTTGTTTCTCAATTGTATTTTTAAAACTTTTTTTAAGTATAGAAATTAATGTATATTACATATGTATCTGATAATTAAACTTCTTTTAGTCTTTCTTGGTCTGAATCTGCAATTTGTTTGTTTTCAGCTCATGGATTTCTGGTTTTCTTTGTGTTGTGTAATTTATTTTTTATTGTGAGCTCATATAAATTATTTGGAGAGAATTCTCTGAGGCCAATGTTTAAGGTGTATTCCTTAGAAGTGTTTCTGTTGTGTCTTGCCAGGTTCTTAGGGCAGCTATTATTCTGGGGCCACTTTCAACTAAATTTTCAGCTGAAAGGTTTTTGAATGCCAGTCAAAACCCATGTGGGAGTGAGCATACAGTTATATATAATCAGGGGAGACTTTTTCATTATTCTCCTCTATGCAGAGTCAGGGCAGATATCTCTATTTTCTCCTGGGAGGTGGATTTTTTTCCTGGTTTACCCACTGGAGATGAACCTTTAGGGGTATCTCAGCTTTTTGAGTGGGTTTCCAATTTGGATCTACCACCTTGGATGGGCCCTAGGCTTTGTCTCCTGTCCTTAACACATGGCCTGTTAAAACCTATGTGTCATGGATTGAATTGTGTCCCCCAGAAATATCTGTCAACTTGGCTAGGTCATAATTCCCAGTATTGTAATTGTTGTCTACCGTTTTGTCATCTGATGTGATTTCCCTGTGTTGTAAATTCTATCACTATATGATGTTAATGAGATGGATTAGCAGCAGTTATACTGATGAGATCTACAAGATTAGATAGTGTCTTAAGCCAATCTCTTTTAAGATATAAAAGACAGAAGCAAGCAGAGAGACAGGGGGACCTCATACCACCAAGAAGAGACCACCAGGAGCAGATTGCGTCCTTTGGACGTGAGGTTTCTGTGCTGAGATGCTCCCAGACCAAGGGAAGACTGATGACAAGGATCTTCCTACAGAGCTGACAGAGACAGAAAGCCTTCCCCTGGAGCTGATACCCTGAATTTGGACATGTAGCCTTCTGGACTGTGAGAGAGTAAATTTCTCTTTGTTGAAGCCATCCACTTGTGGTATTTCTGTTAGAGCAGTACTAGATAACTAAGACACTATACTAGGTCATAAGTGACAGGCAAATGCTGGTGCCAGTAGTTATTCATCCCTTTGGATTTTAAGTTAATCCCATTACTGGCCTCTGAGGACTTCTCTTGTTGCTCACCTGATAAGCTTGCACATGTATATTGTTAAAATACTGTCTCCCAAATTAGCAGGCAAAAGTGTGATGACGAACAGGCTATTTGCATAGTCTCAACATATCTCATCATAAAATATTAATTAATTACAAAGAGAGAAATGGTAACTCTATAGTAATAACACATGGAAAACATCACTTTAACCATATGATTAAAGTTAACATCATCATTAGTGAAACATATCGATATCATGCGCCTCCTAATATACGCTGAGAAGGGTACAACATCACTACTGTGGTATTCTTCCCAAAACGTGCCTTTAATCATAAGGAAACATCAGGCAAATTTAGTGCCTAGTGGCACTAAAAAACTAGGATCTTTCTACAAAATCTAGGTTAATTCCTCAGTCTGTCTTTGTCTCTCATGACACTACTCCTTTTGAAGAATACTGGCTAGATATTTTGTTGAAGTCGGGCACAAAAGTTTATATACTATATGATTCAATCTATATGACATTGTGGAAAAGACAAAACTATCAGGATAGAAAACAGATGAATGGTTTCCAAAACCTGAGTATTGAAGGGTGGGATGACCCTTAAAAGGACAAGAGGAAGCTTTTTGGGATGATGGAAATATTCTATATCCTGATTATGGTGGTGGATACATAACCAGATTTGTCAAATTTCATATAACTGTACACCTAAAGAGGATAAATTTTACTGTATATAAATTATCTCTCATCTATCCTAACTTTTTAAGAGAGGAGCAATACATTATTTAATGACACACCCATGAATGGCAACACTATTTTTTTTTCTTTTTCTTTCTTGTTTATTGCAGTTTAAGTGAAAGTTTACATTTCAAGTTAGTTTCTCATACAAAAATTTATACATACATTGTTATGTGACCCTAAATTGCTCTTCCTATACTGTGACAGGACACTCCTCCTTTCAACCCCTGATTTCCCATGTCCATTCAACCAGCTCCTGACTCTCTCTGCCTTCTCATCTTGCCTCCGGACAGAAGCTGCCCATTTAGTCTCTTGTAGCTACTTGAGCTAAGAAGCACACTCTTCACGAGTATCATTTTATGTCCCACAGTCCAGTACAATCATTGTCTGAAGAGTTGGCCTCAGGAATTGTTTTAGATCTGGGTTGACAGAGAGTCTGGGAGCCATGCTTTCCAGGGTTCCTCCAATCTCAGTCAAACCATTAAATCTGGTCTTTTTACCAGAATTTGAGTTCTGCACCCCACCTTTCTCCATATGGGACTCTCTGTTGTGTTTCTTGTCAGGGCGATCATTGGTGGTAGCCGGGCACCATCTAGTTCTTCTGGTCTCAGGCTGATGGAGTCTCTGCTTTATGTGGCCCTTTCCGTCTCTTGGGCTAATATTTTCCTTGTGTCTTTGGTGTTCTTCATTCTTCTTTACTGCAGGTGGTTGGGACCAATAGATACATCTTAGATGGCCGCTTGCTAGCTTTTAAGACCCCAGACACCACTCATCAAAGTAGGATGCAGAATATTTTCTTAATAAACTTTGTTACGCCAGTTGACCTAGATGTCCCCTGAAAGCATGGTCCCCAGACCTCTACCCCTGCTACTCTGTCC
>NW_004444017.1:1157302-1200531 GCF_000243295.1 Trichechus manatus latirostris
AACTTCTTAGCTTTGGTTTGTCCAGTTGTGCTGACTTCCCCTGTAGTGTGTGCTGTCCTTCCCTTCACCTAAGATAATTCTTATCTACTATCTAGTTAGTGAATAACCCTCACCCTCCCTTCCCACCCTTGTAACCATCAAAGAACGTTTTCTTCTGTGTTTAAACCTTTTCTTGAGTTCTTATAATAGTGGCCTTATATAATATTTGTCCTTCTGTGACTGACTAAATTCACTCAGCATAATGCCCTCCAGATTCCTCCCTGTTATGTTTCACAGCTTCACTGTTGTTCTTTATCATTGTGTAGTATTCCATTGTATGAACATACCATAATTTGTTTATTCATTTGTCCCTTGATGGGCACCTAGGTTGTTTACATTTTTTTGCTATTGTGAACAGTGCTGCAATGAACATGGGTGTGCATATATCTATTCGTGTGACAGCTTTTATTTCTCTAGGATATATTCCAAGAAGCAGGACTGCTGGATAGCGTGGTACTTCTATTTCTAGCTTTTTAAGGAAGCACCAAATCAATTTCCAAAGTGGTTGTACCATTTTACATTCCCACCAACAGTGTCTAAGTCTTCCAGTCTCTCCACAACCTCTCCAGCAATTATTATTTTGTGTTTTTTGGATTAATGCTAGCCTTGTTGGGGTGAGATGGTATCTCATTGTGCTTTTGATTTGCATTTCTCTAATGGCTAATGATCGTGAGCATTTCCTCATGTGTCTGGTAGCCACCTGAATGTCTTCTTTGGCGAAGTGCCTGTTCATATCTTTGCCCATTTTTCAACTGGGTTATTTGTCTTTTCGTTGTTGAGGTTTTGCAGTATCTTGTAGATTTCAGAGATTAGATGCTGATCGGATTTGTCATAGCCAAAATTTTTTTTCCCAGTCTGTAGGCTGTCTTTTGACTCTTTTGATGAAGTCTTTTGATGAGCATAAGTGTTTGATTTTTAGGAGCTCCCAGTTATCTAGTCTTTCTTCTGCTGCTTGTGCATTGTTACTTATGGTTCATATTCTGTTTATGCCACGTATTAAGGCTTCTAGCATTGTCCTTATTTTTTCTTCCATGATCTATATCGTTTTCAATTTTATATTTAGGTCTGATCCATTTTGAGTTAGTTTTTGTGCATGGTGTGAGGTATAGGTCTTGTTTCATTTTTTTGCAGATGGATATCCAGTTACGCCAGAACCATTTGGCAACACTATTTATAAAAGCAAGTAACCTCTAAGAATGAGGAAGGGCAATAGGATTTTAGAGGACACACAGGCAACCTCAAAAGTTTGGTAAGACTCTGTGTCTTAACGTGGAAATGGAATGGAAATGAATTGTTAAAATAGGATTATGTTATTTTGGAGAAAGGGATGAAATAATAACTTTGTCCTTTTGGCTTGGAGTCAGGTTCTCCAGTCATTCATTCACCTAGGAGGGACTTAGGGGAATTGAGGGTGACTGGCAATGTGGAAATCACAAGCATTAAAGAGAAGGGGCAGATACTGTTCATTGCCTCCTGAGTGTCATTTCTGTATTCTTCCTAGCTGAGTAGTTGCAGAGATATCTATAAGCTCCTTAGTGTATGTCCCTACTGTCCCCACCCCACCCTTGCGTGTGAAGAGGGCAATCAGATGCTACAAAGTTGATTCCCAGGTACAGTGAGGAGCCTTAAGTAGGTAACCATTCTGATCTCTCTCTCCCATCTTACCCACCTGTCTTAGTTATCTAGTCTGCTATAACAGAAATACCACAAGTGGATGGCTTTAACAAACACTAATTTATTCTCATAGTCTAGGAGGCTAGAAGTCCAAATTCAGGATGTCAGCTCCAGAGGAAGGCTTTCTGTCTCTGTCAGCTCTGGGGGAAGGTCCTTGTCATCAATCTTTCCCTGGTCTACGAGCTTCTCAGCATAGGAACCCTGGGTCCAAAGGACATGCTCTGCTCCTGGCTATTCTTGCTTGGTGCTAATGAGGTGCCTCCTCTCTGCTTTCTTTTCTCTCCTTTTATCTCTTGTAAGATAAAAGGTGATGCAGGCCACACCCCAGGGAAACTCCCCTTATATCAGATCTGGGCTATGACCTAAGTAAGGGTGTTGCATCCCACCCTAACCTTCTTTAACATAAGCTAATCTTGCCTCATTAACCATAGGCAGAGATTAGGATTTACAACACACAGGAAAATCACATCAGATCACAAAGTGGTGGACAACCACACAATCCTGGAAATCATGGCCTACCCAAATCGACACATATTTTGGGGGTACATATTTCAATCCATGACACCACCAAAGACAATCTCTTACTAAATGACATACTGGAGAGGAAAGTTTTTGAGGGCAGAGACCACATGAAGTAATGGAAAGAGCATGAACTTTGGAGTCAGAATAAGTTTGGAATCCAGGCTGGTTTACTAATATAAGTGCCTTTGGGCAAATTAATTAACCCTTTGGAATCTCTGTTTTCTTGCTTATAAAAACGGGCATAATTACAACAGCCAACATCATCCTAAATGGAGAGAGTTTGAAAGCGTACCCCTTGAGGATGGGAACCAGACAAGCATGCTCTTTATCACCACTCTTATTCAACATTGTGCAGGAGGTCCTAGCCAGAGCAATTAGGCTAGAAAAAGAAATAAAGGGCATCCAAATTGGTAAGGAAGATGTCAAAGTATCTCTATTTGCAGATAATATGATCTTATACACAGAAAACCCCAAAGAACCCACAAGAAGACTACTGGAATAGGAGATTTCAGCAAAGTATCAAGATACAAGATAAACATACAAAAATCAGTTGGATTCCTCTACACCAACAAAGAGAACTTCGAAGAGGAAATCACCAAATCAATACCATTTGCAATAGCCCCCAAGAAGATAAAATACTTAGGAATAAATCTAATCAGAGACATAAAAGACCTATACAATGAAAACTACAAGACACTACTGCAAGAAACCAAAAGAGGCCGGCATAAGTGGAATGTCATACCTTGGTCACGGATAGGAAGACTCAACATTGTGAAAATGTCAATTCTACCCAAAGCAATCTACAGATACAGTGTAATCCCAATCCAAATTCCAACATTTTTTAATGAGCTGGAGAAACAAATCACCAACTTCATATGGAAAGGGAAGGGGACTTGGATAAGTAAAGCATTGCTGAAGAAGAAGAACAAAGTGGGACGGCTCACACTACCTGATTTTAGAACCTATTATATTGCCACGGTAGTCAACACAGCCTGGTACTGGTACAATAGCAGATACATAGACCAATGGAACAGAGTTGAGAATCCAGACATAAATACATCCACCTATGAGCAGCTGATATTTGACAAAGGCCCAAAGTCCATTAATTGGGGGAAAGACAGTCTCTTTAACAAATGGTGCTGGCATAAGTGGATATCCATCTGCAAAAAAAATGAAACAAGACCCAGACCTCACACCATGCACAAAAACTAACTCAAAATGGATCAAAGACCTAAATATAAAATCTAAAACAATAAAGATTATGGAAGAAAAAATAAGGACAATGCTAGGAGCCCTAATACATGGCATAAACAGAATACAAACCATAAGTAACAATGCACAAACACCAGAAGAAAGACTAGATGACTGGGAGCTCCTAAAAATCAAACACTTACGCTCATCAAAAGACTTCATCAAAAGAGTCAAAAGACAACCTATAGACTGGGAAAAAATTTTTGGCTATGATAAATCCGATCAGCATCTAATCTCTAAAATCTACAAGATACTGTAAAACCTCAACAGCAAAAAGACAAATAACCCAGTTGAAAAATGGGCAAAGATATGAATAGGTATTTCACCAAAAAAGACATTCAGGTGGCTACCAGACACATGAGGAAATGCTCACGATCATTAGCCATTAGAGAAATGCAAATCAAAAGTACAGTGAGATACCTTCTCACCCCAACAAGGCTAGCATTAATCCAAAAAACACAAAATAATAAATGTTGGAGAGGTTGTAGAGAGACTGAAAGACTTAGACACTGTAAGTGGGAATGTAAAATGGTACAACCACTTTGGAAATTGATTTGGTGCTTCCTTAAAAAGCTAGAAATAGAAGTACCATACTATCCAGCGGTCCCACTCCTTGGAATATATCCTAGAGAAATGAGAGCCATCACTTGAATAGATGCATGCACACCCATGTTCATTGCAGCACTGTTCATAATAGCAAAAAGATGGAAACAACCTAGGTGCCCATCAATGGACGAATGGATAAACAAATTATGGTATAGCCACACAATGGAATACTAGGCAATAATAAAGAACGATGAATCCATGAAACATCTTATAACATGGAGGAATCTGGAAGGCATTACGCTGAGTGAATTTAGTCACAAAAGAACAAACATTGTATAAGACCACTATTATAAGAACTCAAGAAAAGTTTTAAACACAGAAGAAAACATTCTTTAATGGTTACAAGGGTGGTAAGGGAAGGAGAGGGATATTCACTAATTAGATAGTAGATAAGAATTATCCAAGGTGAAGGGAAGGACAACACACACTACAAGGAAAGTCAGCACAACTGGACTAAACCAAAAGCTAAGAAGTTTCCTGAACCTAACCAAACACTTCGAGGGACAGAGTAGCACGGGTAGAGGTCGGGGGACCATGCTTTCAGGGGACATCTAGGTCAACTGGCATAACAAAGTTTATTAAGAAAATGTTCTGCATGCCACTTTGGTGAGTGGCATCTGGGGTCTTAAAAGCTAGCAAGCAGCCATCTAAGATGCATCAATTGGTCCCAACCCACCTGTAGCAAAGGAGAATGAAGAATACCAAAGACACAAGGAAAATGTTAACCCAAGAGACAGAAAGGGCCACATAAACCAGAGACTCCATCAGCCTGAGACAAGAAGAACTAGATGGTGCCCAACTACGATCAATGACTACCCTAATAGGGAACAAAACACAGAGTCCCTGATGGAGCAGGAGAGAAGTTGGGTGCAGAACTCAAATTCTAATAAAAAAAAAACCAGACTTAATGGTTTGACTGAGACTGGAGGGACCCCAGAAGAGATGGCCCCCGGACTCTCTGTTAGCCCAAAACTAGAACAATTCCTGAGGCCAAGTCTTCAGACAAAGATTAGGTTGGACTATGGGATATAAAATGATACTTGTGAAGAGTGTGCCTCTTAGCTCAAGTAGATACATGAGACTAAATGGGCAGCTGCTGTCCAGAGGTGAGATGAGAAGGCAGAGAGGGTCAGGAGCTGTTTGAATGGACACAGGAAATCCGGAGTGGAAAGGAGGTGTGTGTTGTCACAGTAAAGGGAGAGCAACTAGGGTCACATAACAATGTGTGTATAAATTTTTGTATGAGAAACTAACTTGAATTGTAAACTTTCACTTAAAGCACAATTAAAAAAAGAAAAAGGGCATAATTATACCTAACTACCTTGCAGGGCTTTGATGTATTTTGAAATAGATTTTGTAGGTGAAAGTTCAACAGAAAAGGGTGGGGGATGCCTAGGGGCTTCCTGGAAAGGATCTGCTATTAAGTGGCTCCTGAAGTGGCATGACTGTGGCCTGGGTCTGGCCCTCTGTCTTATTGCTCAGACATTGGATTTTAGCAGGGTCTCAGGGTGTATGGACTGTTGTGGGGGATGCTGACTCACCCTATCAGAGAGAGCTGTGGATGTCAGAATGGAACTGCCAAGGGGCTAACATCCATGAGGATAAGGCACTTGGGAAGTCAAGTTACAGTTATATGGTTGCTTGGTGAGTCTAGAAAGAGGACACAGAAATTAGTTATAAAAATGCGTCATGTTATCAGGTGATAAAAATGTGATGTGTTCATTGCCACAAGGACATAGCTGCCTTTAAGACCAAGTTAGTCTCTCTCCAGGCCAGTGCTTGGGTAATCATTGCCCTAGATTTTCTCTTAAAAAAAAGAAAAAACCAAACCCATTGCCAACAAGTCGTTTCCAACTCATAGCAACTCTGTTGGACAGAGGAGAACTGCCCCATAGGATTTCCAAGGAGCAGCAGGTAGATTCGAGCTACCAATCTTTGGGTTAGCAGCCAAGCTCTTAACTACTGTGCCACCAGGGCTTCCTTTTCTGTGTTTCTGTATCTTTTCTTTAGATAGCTATTTAAATAAACTCCAACGTAGGCTAGATGCCTAGAGAATTATTCATTCTCTCTTTCAGGTGATTTCAAGCATTGTGTGCTCATTTCATGGTTTCACTCTCGGAGAGCAATTTTATTTTCCTCATTTCTAAATTCCTCAAGCAGAGTGGATGGGACAAGAGCACATCTCAGTGTCATACATATATATGAACCATCCACTCCGAGTATATTCTTGATAAATGTTCTCTTTCTGTTTCATTCATCACATAAGTTATTTCTTGAGATTCTGTGAGTGTGCCAGTGTGCAGGTGTGAGTGAGGATATGTGTGCCCAGCATTGTGCAGGGTTCTAGTGTGGTTGTGATCATCGATTATGCTGCTAGTGGAGAGAAGGCCTCAGAGCACAATATCACTGAACATGGAGGCAATTTTCATGGTGTTCTCTTAGGAATGGAGAGAGAGCCTTTAAGAACACAATCACGTCTGTTGTTGGGCATTTTAATACTTTCAACCAATTAGTGAACAAGTACAATCACCCAGATACCAGACAGGAGGGAATAATGGTTGCCAATCTGGAGATGTTTCTTTATGCCAGGCACTGTGTTAAATTCTTGCCACACATATTTTATTTACTTCTTACAACCACCTCGTGGAACAGGTATTGTTATGCTCATTTTATAGATGACATAACAAGGCTCAGAGAGGTTAAAAAACTTACCCAAAGTCACACCACTAACAACAGTGAAGCTGGAATTCAAACCCAGGTCTGTCCAACACTGAAGCTCTTCACCACTACTTTCTATCATGCCCGGAAAGAGTGGCACCAATGGCCTCAGAAATGCTGCAACCACATGATAGCTAGCCAGCCCTGTCCCCGCTCCTTCCACTTCACCAAATATGATGCTTGCATATGACAAGGCAGTGCGAAGTCTTTCCATGCCTATAGGATCAAGCCTAGCCCCTGTCCTGTCATTCAAGGTCTTCCTCAAGGTAGACCGACAATCTTTTTGCAGTCTCCTCTCTGCCTGTAAACCACAACCTCTGCTGCACACAGTCTGTCTTCCTCAGTGCCTCTTGGATTCACTGCACCCTTTACAGGCACCAAACATTTGCTCATATTCTTCTTTCGGCTGAAGATGGTCACCAGTCATCATTCAAAGTCCTGCCTGACCCCTGCCACTGCAACGAGGCTATGCCTTACCAAATAGCCACTGGGCCTTGTCCTCCTCTGAACAAACTTCACATCACACCGCTCACCCTTGATGCCTACCACTTGTTATTTTTTTAAAGGCACAAAAAGACTGGAAGGCAGGAAGGTGAGAATAGTCCTGAGCTAACAAGGCGATAGCTCCGCCTCTCAGATCTGGGAATGTTAACTCTATATGTCCCTCCATTTATCATGCCTCCTAAATGACCCCATACCTAGTAGAAGTTAGGAATGGTGTTTAAAATACTTTGTTCTTCCTCAGTGTGTAGCACATGCTAACCACATGGAAGATATTAATTCTTTACTTGACATATGAATGCATGGTTGAAATGAACCAACGAATAAATTCCTGACAGGTAGGGAAGAGGACAGCTGAATAATACCAGTTGTCACAAGATGGTGGCTGGTGCCTGAGTATTGGTGGGCTTTGTGGAATTCAAAAAAGAATTCAGAGATACTCAGAGAGGCAGCTTGGTGTAGATGCTAAAAACATAAGCTTTGGAGTCTGATAGGGTTTAGACCTGCCCTCTGCCACTTAACAGCTGTGTGACCTTGGTCAAGTTACTTAACCCTTCTGTGCTTCTGTTTCATCTGTAAGAAAGGGATGAATACTTACCTTGCAGGGAGATGTGATGATTACATAAGATAATTTGTGTAAGTGCCTGGCACAGTGTGAATGTTCCATAAAAGATGGCTCATTATTATTAGAGAGGCAGGAAGGAAGAGGAGATTTGGAGGAAGACCACATTTATGGGGTTTGGGAAGTGTGTCTAGTGCCATCCTACTCTGGCTCTGTGACTATCAGTATCTTCATTATGTTGGCAGAGACATCCTGGAGCTCCACTTTGGTCATGAAACCCTCTGGTTTCTGGAAGTGGCAGCAACAGCTGTCTGCTGGCTGGTGGCAGGAGTCGGGGTTGTTGTTGGTGGGGTCGTTGCTGGGAGGATGGATAATACTAAAGTGGGGGTGGGTGGAAAGAATTGTGGGTGGTGGCGGACTGCAACTGAACCGTTGGTTTATTTCAAGATTGCAAGGCCTCCAACCATCTCTTCCTATAAGCCCCCCTGGCACACAGGTTGAGGAGCTGAACCCGGACCAGATGTTTCCTCTCTTTTCACTATCGATGGATGGCTTGGGCGCGCAGGGGAGGGAGGGAGAGGAAATGAAGGCAGTGAGAGACTCTTTAGTTGGGAGCTCATCCTTCTTCGCCTCGGGTCTGCAGGCTTGGAGAATCTGCTCCCTGCCATTCTAGGAAGCACCCAACAAATATTAATCACGTGGTCAAACTTAGGCTCAAGCCAAACGAAGGGTAGGGGAGTGGGATGGCCCATTTCCTGAAAGAGACCCTTGGGAGGGAACTTGGGGGTGGTTAGAAGCTTCTGCCTAACTCAGTAGAAAATAACGGAATTAGAGAGGATAAGAATAGCTCTTTGTGTCATCTGTACCACTTGGAGAAACAACCTAAGAGAAAGCAGCTTGGAGAATTCCAGCAACTCCAAACTACACCACTGGGATTTCTATGGACGGCAGTTTTCCCATCTGTAAAACAGGGAGAATAGTTAATACCTGTCCAAATGACCTCACTCTCTCATTGGGAGGATTTCATGAGTAATAATCGTCCTTACAGTGCTTTATAAATGTGCAGGATCAGCAAGAAAGCGATCTGACGGGGCATCAGCAGCACTGGGGACGTCAGCTACAGGCGGGGAAAGTACCTAAAGTGCCCTTCCACCTGCTGCACCCACAGAGGGGCCTCAGCTGTGGAGACAGGTGCACCTTCTCCCAGATCACTGTGAAATCATTGTGGGTGCCCAGTAAGCACTTCTTGGCTAGAACCTGAGAGGAACAACTGAAAGTAGCTTGGGGCTTAAAAATCTCCTGCACCAATTAATCATTTTGAGGACTTTGGTTTAATCTCCTTCCCTCAGCTATGTCTTCTTTCTCACGCGAATGGGTGTGAGGCCCCAGGGAATCAGGGAGTGGATCAGGCTGAGCTGGGTATTATTTTTTTCTTCTTGGTAGTCATTCCAGTTTCTATTTCTAAAGGCAAAGGAGGTCCTGCCACCCCTTCTGAGAGTCAAAATTCCTAGCAAAGTTGGTGGCATCTTTATAGCACTGCTGAAAATGTAAAAGACTGCCCCCAGATGTAATGAGCTCCCTGTCTTGGAGGTGTTCAAAAAGAACAACATGGTTTTTTTTCTATTACTACATGCAGTGCTAAGTGAGCATTTTGTGTATATCATCGCAACATCCCTATGAGGAGGGTACTGTTACTATCATTCCCATTTTACAGATAAGAAAACTGAGGCTCCAGAATGTTAACTTGCCCCAGGTTTCATAGCTACAAGGTGGGCATCTTAAGGTTTAGGGATCATATTATGCCACCAAAAAAACCCATTGCCATTGAGTTGATCCTGACCCCCTAGTGACCCTATAGGACAGAGTAGAACTGCCCCATAGGGTTTCCAAGGAGCAGCTGGTGGATTTGAACTGCTGACACTCAACTAGTGTGCCACCAGGGCTCCATTATGCCACCGATTATAGGAATGGCCCTCCAAAGGCCATTATGCCACCGGTTATAAGAATGGCCCTCCAAAGGCACCCCATGGTCCACTGAAGTGGGGCCTAACTGGAAGGCAATGAATTTCTTCCCGAAAGAAAAGCCTTGGGTCAAAATTCTGAAAAGCTCTCCAGCGGTCATCTTTGACCACCCGCCCAACCCACCTCTGTCTGGGCTGATCTCCCACCCAAGGCTAACTCCACCACCCCAAGCCAGAGGGGACTGGAAGGGAGAACAGCTGGACGGGCCGAGGCTGGGGGTGGGGTGGCTGTAGCATGACCTGGGAACCAGAGGACAAACTGGAAATCATGTTTTTATCCTCTTCCATTCCTGACCCTGAATGTGTGTGTGCGTGTGTGTGTGTGTGCGTGTGTGTGTGTGTGTGAGGTGAGGGGCTTTCAGGCAGGGAGTATTGCCTTTGTATGACTCCATCTCTCCCTTTTTTTCTTTTTTCACTGAACCACAGACCAGCTACACATTCTTTGGCAGTTTCCTGAGGATAAACTTTAGATTTTGAGAAAAGAGGAAAAAAAAAAGAGAGAGTAGAGGTGGGAAAATGAGTGAGAGACACAGAAAGGAAATGCGCAGGTGCATGCGCACGCACTCACACACACACACAGACACACACACACACACACACACACATACACACACACACCCTCCACACAGGGCTCCTGGCAATAAGGAAGTGAGACTAGATCTTTTTCATGAATGGGCTTAACTCAGCCTTGCTGAACTTCCGCTCTCCCATTCACCAGCATTCAAATTTCACCTTCTGACCATCCAAGGCAGCTGGCTGCTGGCCCAGGAACTAGAAGCAGTTTGAGATCATCTCCCTGACCACAGGCAACTGTGTGCTTACAAGAATCATCTTTTCTGAGCTGGTAAATCCAAAATGACCAGGGTGTTGTTGGTTTACAGGATACCAGGTTTGCGGGGCACTGACTCCTGGAGCCCCCCCGAGGGCTATTGCTTACACCTCCTGGGGAAGCTCAGAAATTGCAGTAGGCAACGCATGCAGGAGAAATACTTCTGCAAATGAACACAACCAGAGTGAGTTCGCCGGGAAATGTTAACATTTGCCTTCTCATTAATTAATTGGGAAAATGACAGTCACCATTTTGGAGAGGAAAGGTTATGTTTCTTCCCACAGGAGCTATGGGCAGTTAACTATGGCTTGTGGCCTGTAAGGGTGTCATTCTTTCAGTTTGGATGGGTGTTAGGTGAGGAACAGGGAACAACTGAAGCTGTTGTCCCTTGAAAATCTGCCTGGAGGCTCCAGAGGGTTTGCCCAGGCAGTAGAAAGGGGCTGAGTGACCTTGAACAAGTCATTTATTTTTGCTGTGCCTCAGTTGGACTCATTTGTAAAGACGGAGTAATCATACTTTGCCAGCGGTGTTGTTGTGACAATTAAACTAGCCAAGGCAAAAGACTTACCTGGGCCTATCAGCAATCCCAGTTAGTGAAACCCCTGGCGCCCAGACCTGACAGAGCAGTTGCCACTATTTGCTATAGCTCTGCCTCTAACGTCCATGAATGGTGGCGGAGACAGACCTTGGATTTATGACCCAAATCAAAGGAGGAAGCAGTGGGAGGTAGATGGGAATGACCTGACCTGGAGACCAGTGAAGGAGGAGGTGAGGAGAAAGGTGGCAGGAGGGAGGCCAGAGACACCATTGGGGCCTAAGCTTGTCTTTCTCTTATTTCTTCCCCCTCTCCTGCAGCCCCTTCTAGTGGAAGATCAAGAAGACAACAGAGAAAGGGGCATCATTTTCCTGCCCCCACCCCTCATACTCTGGAGTCCCTGGGTGGCACAGTTAAGCGCCAAGCTAATAACTGAAAGGTTGATAGTTCGAACCTACCCAGAGGCACCTTGGAAGAAAAGCCTGGTGATCTACTTCTGAAAAATCAGTCCTTGAAAACCCTGTGGAGCACAGTTCTACTCTGACACACACAGGATCTTCATGAGTTGGAACTGACTTCATGGATTTTTTCCTTTTAACCCCTCGTACTGAATGAGAGTCCTCACACAGGCTCCCTGACCTCCACACTTGCATGCAGGCCCCCAAACACTCATGCCTTATAGTGTTTGGGCCCCAAGGTGGGGGCATGGATAAGATGGCCTTCAGAGTGCTTTCCCTACTTCTGGGCCAGGAGTCTTTCCTGAAGGCTGACTCCAGGGCAGAGGCCGGAGAGCTGTATTCCCCACCCTGCAGCTGCTGTGCTTCTGGGCCCAGCTCTGGGCACTGGGAATGGACTCGGAAATACCAGTGGGCTTTGTTGGGGCTTATTACTCACAATAAAGGAATGACATCCATTCCACTGGACTTTCTAGGAACTCGCCTGCAGCTGGAGCAGGTCCTTGTCCCTAGGTCCCCTCTCAAGCATACAGAGAGGCTGCTCACAGAGGCCTAGGGCTGGGGGGAACATGTGCAGCTCCCCGTGGGCTCATGCCAGGGGACCCCGGGAGGCACTGAATGTACTTGTCCTTTTATTAAGTCGGGCTCTGGATCCTCCTCCCCTGTGACAACTGGAGGCAGCTTCCTTGACCCCCTTTCCTTGTCTTCTCTGCCTCTGCTCTCCAGACCTCTCACAGAGCAAAGGAGAGAGCTGAATCCCAGCAAGATGCAAAACCTGAGGAGTTTTAATTAGCATAGTAGTGATGCAGATGTGATAGAGGAAATACCCATTTGCCAAGGTGCTCTGACAATAAAGGTTTCCATTTACCTAGCTATGCACCAAGCCCTCCACATGTTCTATCTCATTTCATCCTCAGACCCCCACCCTGTACAGGAGGCACTATCACTGTGCCCTTTTTACAGATGAGGAAACTGAGCCTTAGAGAGATCAGGACATTCTTCCAAGGTTACATAGTTAGCAAATGGCAGAGCTGGGAATTAAGTCCATTTGTGCTCAATAACAAAGCATGTGGGTTTAGCCACTAGACTATATTTTTATGTGTACTTTATTAATTCCACTTTTATGTGAATGAGAGATTAGGAGCTTCCTGAGGGCAAAGGCCACATCTTATTTTTTCTCTATTTATTTTTTCATGATACCCTGGACTCAGTTAAAAAAGTGGATATCAGAATATGCTGCGACGGTAGGCTGTGTCTGTCTGTGGAGTGTCAGAGGCCACAGCAGCTGAAGGGACCCTAAAGCCCTCTGGAACTTGTCCATTCCTACAAGATACCTCTTCTGCGTCTGCTGACCTGCTTCTCCTGCTGCTATTAATGGCCTCTCTTTTTATTCCTTTTCCATCTGCCTCGTGGCCCCCATAACACTTTCTGTGAATACCTCTATGCCTACTCTGCCTATCTTTAGTGTTACACCAAATGGCCAGTTTTCTTCCTAGTCTTCTTGGGCAATGCAATGATGCCTCTGCTTACTAATGGTTTCTATGGCTTCCCCTCTCTATGGTTTGTCCCCTCAGAGTGTCTCACATTCAAATGCCTCGAGGAAGGCTGTATTCATTTCCTACGGGTGTTGTAACAAGTTACCACAAGCTTGGTGGCTCAAAACAACAGAAATTTATTCTCTCATAGTTCTGGAGGCCAGAAGTCTGAAATCAAAGTATCAGCAGGGCCGTACTCCCTCCGAAGGTTCTAGGGGAGAATCCTTGTTCGCCCTTCTAGTGCCTCTTCCAGCTTCTGGTGTCTCCAGGCCTTCTTTAGCCTGTGGCTGCATCACTACAATCTCTGCCTCCATCTTCACATGACCTTCTCTGTGTGTGTCTTCTCCCCTTTTGTTTTAAGAATACTTGTCATTGGATTTAGGGCCCGCCCTAATCCAGGATGATCTCATCCGGAATCATCTGCAAAGACCTTCTTTCCAAATAAGGTCACTTTCATAGATTTCATTTGGGTAGGCATATCTTTTAGGTGGCCACCCTCCAACCCACTGCAGAGGCTCTGATCAGTTGGTTGGTGATGATCCAGTCTAGAGTCCCCACTGGTCATTCTCACACCAGCCGAACTTTCAGACTGTGGGCATCCTATAGGTGGTTACCCAGAAGGCTCTTTTGTCCCCTTTTCCTAGATAGTATCACATTCCTTCCTCCTCTTAGGGTCTTTGATTGGATTAAATAAAACCCTTAGTACCATATCTGACACAGAATTGCTTGATTTGTGATAATATTATTAATAATCAAGTCTATGACCAATGGTTAAGCGCTCGACTGCTAACTGAAAGGTTGGTGGTTCAAACCCACCCAGCGGCTCCGTGAGGGAAAGACCTGACCATCTGCTTCCGTAAAGATTACAGCCAAGAAGACCCTATGGGACAGTTCTACTCTGTCACATGGGGTCGCTATGAGTCAGAATTAACTTGATGACAACTAACCACAACAACAATATGATTAATAAATAACACACTAATTACTGCCATTTGGAAAAAGATAAAAACAACTGAATTGCTAATAATAATACTGCAAAAATCTATTCAGAACACCGGTGTTCATTGCAGCACTTTCCACAATAGCTAAAATATGGAAACAATCAAAATGTCCATCGACAGATGGATAAACAAAATGTAGCATATACACACAATGTAATATTCTACAGCTGTAAAGAGAAATGAAATTTTAATGCATGCCACAACACGCATGAACCTTGAAAATACTATGCTGAGTGAAATAAGTCAGTCATAAAAGGACAAATAGTGTTATGATATCACTTATATGAAATAAGCAAATATATAGAAACCAAAGATTATTAAAGGTTACAGGAGGTGAGAGGGAGGGGAAAAGGGGGAGCATTTTTTGGGAGGGGCATTAAGTTTATGTTCATAGTGGTGAAATATTTTGGAAAAGGATAGCAATAATGATGGCATAACACGAAAAATGTAATCAATGTCACTGAATTGTAAATGTGGAAGTTATGTTGGTGAACGTTTTGGTGTATATATTTTCACCCCAATAAAAACAACAATTACAACAAGAAAAAACCTATTTAGAAAAAACTAACACAAGAGCACTGGTCATTGAGTTAAGAGCTTTTGACTCTTTAGCTGCCGTTTAGATAGCTAGTTATGTGGCCTGGGATAAAAGGATACTCCTCTGGGCTCCAGGGTCCTCGTTGATAAAATGAGGGGTTCAGTCTAAATCATCTCTATAGCTCTTTCTAGCTGCAACGTTCTGTGAGTCTAGGAATTTGCTTTGAAGTCTGGCCAGTAGTTGAAGAAAGTATGGAAGCTGAGGGTTACAGCCAAGCCAAGCCAATAGCCACCCCAGCAGTTGGAGGCCACTCAGTGCCTGGCTCTGGGGACAAAACCGAGTGGTTATTGCTACAACTCTTGAAGACTTCTAGTCTGAACAATGCTAACTGGTTGACCTTTAGGGATTAGAAAACTTCCTCTACGTTAGGGATGACATACAAGGGTCAAACCAGTGGCCAAGTCCACTCCCTCTGTTCTCAGCTGTTGAACTCAGTGGGCAGCAGAATTTCCATCCGCTCAAGCAGCTGCTGATAGCTGCAGGGTCTGGGGTGGTCTCTGTTAACCAGCCAGCTGCTTAAGCAGCAGGTGGGAGGAGCTTCCCCTGGCTTCCTCTGGACTGCAGCTGTTCAGAGCATCACTGGAACAATGGTTGACTCCCACAACAAGAATGTGTCAAAACTGATTTTTTTTTTAATTCAGAAAATTATTTCAGATTGACTTATAAGTTAGTCCACATATATTCTCAGAAATATAAGCTACAGTAATAAAGTGCCCAAGAGAGTACCTCACACATATTAAATACTCAGTAAATGTTGGCTGTTATTATTAATATCAGATCTCATGGAATTATGAGATTAAAATGATGGTGATGTCCAAATTCTGCTAATTCTTCCAAGACCAACTCGGGTTCCCTTTCCTCCAGGACTTCTTCCTGGATTCATCAACCTCCATTTATCTCTATCATTCATTCAGCAAACACTTTTCAAGTGCTCGTAGGTTCTAGGTCTTGAGGATATAGTTGTGAACATCACAGACAAGGTCCCTGCCCTTACGGATTCTGTATTCTGGTGGGTGGAGACAGACGATAGACAGTTTGCAAATTTAGAAAAGGATAACATTCATTTATCCAGTCAATCAACTGGTTATTGAGCCCCTACTATGTACCAGACCCAGTTTTAGGTATGAGGGATACAATGTTGAACCAGACAGACATGGTTTCTGATCTAAAGGGGCTTTCCTTTGAGTGAAGAGACAGACAATGAACATATAAACAAGTGAATAAAAAAGTTGAGAGCGCAATATGTGTTTGAAGAACATGGAACAGAGTGGCGTTCCAGTGATGATGGTGAGGGGAAGAGGGTGCTACTTTAACTAAAGTGGTCAGGTTTCAATCATTTTTAGAGAATACATATTGAAACAAAGGAACTTCTACTGCCCACACTGTCCACCTCATTCATTTTCCTGCTTTTATTGTTAAATATCCCTCCTGTGTAAATGGCTGGCCTCCTCAACCGAATGGCTGGAGAGTAAGCACCTCATGGTGGGCAATGGTACCTCAATTTGAATGCTCCAGAAACCTGAGTATAGTAAACCCATTGACCTTGAGTCAATTCGGACTCATAGCAACCCTAGAGGACAGGATAGAACTGCCCCATAAAGTTTCCAAGGCTGTAATCTTACGGAAGCAGATTGCCGATTTCCACATCTTACTCCTGCAGAGCAGCTGGTGGGTTTGAACCACTGACCTTTTGGCTAGCAGCCGACCACTTAACCACTGCACCATCAGGGCTCCTTTAGTAGCCGCCTGAAATATTTGAGAGTGGGCAGTGGTAGAATTCTCACTTTCATGCAGGAGACCCAAGTTTAATTCCTGGCCAATGTACCTCATGCACGGCCAGCACCTGTCTGTCAGTAAGACTTGCGTGTTCCTATAATGCTGAACAGGTTTCATTGGAGCTTCTAGACTAAGACAGACTAGAAAGAAAAGCCTGGCGATCTACTTCTGAAAATTAGCCAATGAATCCTATGGATCACAATGGTCTGATCTGCAATCGATCATGGGGATGGTGCAGGACCAGGCAGCATTTCATTCATTGTGCATGAGGTCACTGTAAGTCTGGTGACAACTCAATAGCAGCTAACAGCAACAACATATTTGACAGATCTCTTAATGGAAACTAATATCACCTTCATGACTCATACGTAAACCTGCTTTTTTATTTGAAGATATTTTTGCAATGTCTTAGTTGCAAAGGTCTTAAGAAACTGGGGGCTTGTGGGAGGAGGGGCAGGTGAGGGGCAAGGGATGGAAAACGAGCTTTTAGTGGGGAGGGGCCATAGCAGGATGAGACTCTAAAAAGTACTAGAACATGAAGGGATTCTTTCCAGTGCAAAGCATTAAATGGCATTATGGACAGCTGGGAGCAAAGCCTGCTTCTTTCCCAATCCTGCCATCTGATAACAGTACTAATACCACTGTTGCCTCACTTCTGTATCTCGCTTTTAACTTTAGAACATTTTTCTCTCTAGCCTGAGTTTTACAGCATTCCTGCAAGATAAAAGGGACAAACACTATTAACCCTGTTTGAGAGTGAGAAAACAGAGAGAAAGGCCAAATGTCTTGTTCAAGGCCACCCAGTAAGTTGTGGGAGAAGTAGGAGAAGATGGAGCTCTTCTGATTCAGAGTCTTTTGCTCTGCCCACTGCATGGTTTGTTGGTGCCATAATTTGCCAGATCTGCATGGAATATGCATCCATCTTTAACTCTTTCGTGCATTTAGTATGATTACCTGACTTCGAATTTTTCTTCCAAGAATTTCTGAACTCTCTTTCTCTTTGACTCCCCGTCTGCTGCTTTATCCTTTTCCTTCAGCTCCAGCTTCCCACACCTTCCTCCTGGGTAGTGGGGAAGGAAGCAGTAAAGACAGGCAGTGTGGGAGGTGGACACTTGGGGCTATAGCTCAGCACAGCTGCCATTGATAAGGAATACGCGTGCAAGAGCCCCAAGCACACACTGTTCTGCACTTGCCCTAAATTGTTGCATGTAGATTTGATGACCTCAGCAAGAGTGTTGACCAGAAAGGAGAGTCTCTGATGGGTCAGGTGGGGAGACCCACGCCGGGTTCCAAGCCTATCTTCCATTTTCCCCATCTGGGCTTCCTTCTCCTTCAGGAAGATGTATACCAACCAGTGTGGGTGGGCAGTGCCATGTGAAACCGTTTGGAAAGAGAGCAATTTCCTCTTCCTGTACCAACCTCCTTACTGGTCTTTTGTATCTACTCTTGATCCCTTTCCTCCCAATTTCCATGCTGCGGTCACAGTCATCTTTGAAAACATAGACCTCATCATTTTTCTCCCCTAGTTAAAATCCTTCAAAACTCCCCTCTTGCTCTGAGGATAAAGTCCCAACATGACTTAGCACTGCTGGCATGCTATGGCCCCTGCTTAATTCTCCAGCATCATTTCAGGGCAGCTTCTCTCCTGACTCTCCAACTCCAGCCACACTGGCCTTCTTTCTAAGCCTCAAAGAGCCGAGTCCCTTCTGCCTTGGAGCTTCAGTATAGGCTGTTCCCTCTGCCTGGAACGTTCTCCCCTCCTTTCTCCCTACTTTATGCTTGGCAACCTCTTACTCAGTTTTCGGGTCTCAGCTTAAATGTCACTTCCCTTGTTCCTCAGACTAGATATCACCCATTAGATTTTCTCATGGTACTTTTTTCACTTCTTTAAGACAGTGCCTTTCCCAGTTGTAATTAAGTAACTGATTAATTGGGTAGATGCTTTTTAAAAAAAAATTGTAATATCTTCTCTCTTAGGTCCTAAGACACTGTCTGGCAGTCTATGAATATTTGTTGAATGATTGAATGAAGCCCCAGGCACAAGGGTTGGAGGACATTTAAGATGATTAAATCCAATGAGTCTCTTCTACAGCATTCCTGCCAGATGTCCCTCAGCCCTGCTTCAATGCCTCTGCGCAGGGAACCTGTTGACTGTCTTGTCTAAGAAAGCAGCCTAACCAGTGGTTAAATGCTCAGGTTCACCTAAGCTACTTCTCTCTCTAAGCCTCGTCTCCTCACCTGTAAAATGGTGATAATAATAATACCCACTTCACAGAATTGTTGTAATTATTAACTGAGATCAGGCATGTAAAACACAGTGCCTGACACTAAGTGATAGTTCAATAAGTATGAGCTATTATTATTACTGTTGTTGCTATTATTATTGTTAATTGCTATTATCAACATCATCATCAATCAGTCTTCAGAGGGCTATGTCAGAAAGTAAAGTTTTCTTTATATTGCATATGAACAATCTCTCTGTAACTTCTTGTTCTAACTTTGGGGTTGCCAGAATGTTTTTGATACATTCCACATGACAGCCATTGGAGACTTTAAACATTATCTTGCCAAATATAAATCTTCCCTTCTCTGGTTCACCATGGAAGGAACAGTTACTGTACTAGTTACAAGTCTTTTTGCCATCTTGGTCCCTCATTGAATAACTTCTGATTCTCCATGTCTCTTTAAATCTCAGGCCATCCTAGAGGTGAGGAAAGTGCTGGCCCACACAGAACCAGGAACATGGGCATCAGTACAAATAAATTATCTGGACTCTGACCCCAGCCAAGGAGTAAGGAGCTTATGGGCTTGTCAGCAAACCTGTGGGGATCCCGTCCTCCACTGCAGGATGGGAGCTGAAGGAAACAACATCAGGGGAGAGGTCAAGTCTGGCCTCAGGCAAAATCAATCTGTTCCTGTCTACCATCCCCTTTCTGCCTACCCTTCTTTTTTCAGAAGGCTATAACTTAGGTGTCCATGTCCCATATGCCACATCAGATTACGCAGGGGAATGTCTTACCTAAACAACCACCAAAGCTTTGAAGATCCTCCTTTCAGAACTTACCAGTCTTTTGTTATATTTTTTCAAAGTCCTTTCTCTCCTGATTTAATACATCAAATTAATTCCTGCTAAAGTGTTAATGACTAACCACGGTTCCCCTTCCTGCCTGCCCTCCACCCAAAAGGGTGGATAAATTGGAATCTTAGACATAAATAGCAGGGTTTGTGAGGAAGTTAATATTGAGCAGGTGGAGATCCACCTCCCAGAGCTCTCCAATTCACCCTGCACAGGTGCCTATTCCATCTATGCATTAAGCCAACCAATCCTACAGATACAATCCGGTAGAAAGAAGGGCTGATCCAGTGAATAACCACTTAATATGAAGACCGCCATCTACTGGCAGATGGTATCTATTGGTCCTGTTGGTGTGCTTGATAATGTTGCTACTGCATCGAGTTTCCTGATTGGATTTCTTGAGTGCCGAGAACTGGTCCTCTCTCTTCATTCCTTTTCCAGAATTATCCTTCTTTATTATTCATTCTGTTCCTTTGATTCCTTAATTAATACAACATTTCACAGAGTCTGAGCTGGAAGGGATCTTTGAAGGTTTAAACGACTGTGAGCCATTAACACTTTAGTATAAATTAACTCATTTTGACTACCAGCAGTTTAGAAGTTGAGCTGAAATTCCAGGGAGATGACGGATTGGTTGTCTTCCTTCCTTTCACTTCTTTATTTCTGTCTTCTATCATGGAATTTAGATGTATGGCTGAAAAACACAATCTTAGCTGTGTAGAGAAAAAGATTACAGAACATTTGCTTTTACTAGGAGAGAGCTGTGGAAGTTTTCAAAAGGTATCCGTTCATGGGCTTCACTTTCTTCATCAAATCTTATTTGCATCCTTCTCTGAATCTCTGAAACAAATGCATCTCCTCCTGGAAAGCCCCCAGTCTTGGAGACTCCATATCTACATTTTCTTCAACCACTCTAGCAGTCTCCTCCCTCCTTTCCAATATGAAGTGCAAATATCTTTTCCACGTTCTTAGGAACATTTTATGTATGGTGTATTTGCTTCACTGTGTCTATCTGGCCTCTCATCATGGGCTATGTACTTCTTGAAGACACTTTGGCTTCTCTTACTCAATATCTCATCATTGCACTAAGTATAAGTTTTAGCACTGGTCACCCGGCTAGATACGTTGATTGCTTAGGGCTCAAATAGTGGTGACTGTTGGGTGAGAGGATCTTTGAGAAGTTCAGAAACCATTCTAGGTCTCCATACACTTGTTTCTATGTCTGGGTTGCAAGAAGGGGGTACTAGAACAGTGGTTTACCAACTGGAGTAGGCGTGTCCCTGAGGAGAGAGGGAGACTTTCCAGGGGGTATTCAGGCATAGATTGCTTTACGGGAATCAATTGTCCAGATTCTCAATTTCATATCTACCCTTCCCAAAAACTGATCTGCCTGACAACACACCTGCAATTGGGGAGTCAGGCTGGCTCTCTCTGGTTCTACTTGCCCTTTCTCAATAGCCTTCCTTCCATTTTCCAAAAAAGAAAAAGTTATTAATTCTTACCCATCCCAAATTTTAAAATGGTGCATTAGACCAAGTGTAAAAACCTCCATGGCATCAAATAAAAAACAACTAAAAATATTAATGAAGGCAGCATAAATACCTAGGCTTTTGTGTTTTTCCCTGTCTTGTACTTATTTTTGTTAGGGGCAAAGCATAGCATTAAAAACGGTGTTTTGGTCCATTTTGGAGATATTTTTAATTCAAATCTGTTGTATAGTGAGACAGTATATGTGATAATTTTTATTTAATGCATCTCCCCATCCATCTCCAAATTATCTTCAAAGAATTATCACTATTATGCAAATCTCATGAAAATAAATCGAGTGAAAGTAGGAAATAATGAAGGTGTTGGTGCTGTATTTCATCCATGTGATAAATTCATGGTAAGGCTTCATGCCTTATCTCTTTATCAATTTCTATCTATCTATTGTCTGTCTATCTACCTGTCTTTCTATCTATCTTAGAATTTGAATTCAAAATTTTGTCATGGGGATATATTTTAACATATTGATTTAGACTAAAAAAATGAAGACTAAGTTGTTTTTGTTTTGACAGAAAGTAAGTCTCTTCTGGGTGATTAGTTTCACAATGGTAACTGCCTTCAACAATTAGGCTAAATTGTGGATATTATTCATAAATTGAATGAGTTAAATCTACAGCTTTTAAAATTTTGACAATAAAAATAAAGTACATGTAATATAAAATCATTTTATAAAAAATGTTTTGGTAAATGTGTGTTGAAATGAACAACATTTCAATTTCCCTAAGCCTTTCAGAATATAACCAATTAGCAAGGTGCCTCTAAGATAAAGAGAGACAAGGATAATTAACAGTCATTTGATAAGTCTTGGTAAAGCCTTTTCAGTGACTTCCCAGAAATAGAGAAAGTGAATGACTGTAAAGACCGGGTAAAAAAATATTTGGAAATCAGTTGTTTTCCAATTCTTTGCTTTCAACAATATCAGAAAAAACTTAATTGAGTTGTCAGCTGATTATTAAAAATAATTCTTGATGATATAACAGTCTGTTATTTTTGGCATAGATCTGGGAAAGAGTTCAGAGAATTCAATCATATTGCTATGATAAAACTCCATCCAAACTTATTTAGATGAGCAAAGTTTCTCAGCATTACTTCCATAAAAACAAAAAGGAGGAATACAATGGATGCTGCACTCTGTCTAATTTTAGTATCAAGTAATATGATACACGCCACCATGAGTCAGAATCAACTTGATGGCAACGGGTTTAGTTTTCTTATACATAAAGTAACTAAAAATAAAAGCATTTCACATACATGGTCAATTGATTTTCAACAAGGGTGACAAGATTATTCAATGAGGAAAGGACAATCTTTTCAACAAATGTTGCTGGGAAAAATGAACATTCACATGCCCAAGAATGAAGTTGGCTCCTTACCTTCGCCATAGACAAAAATCAACTCAAAATGGATAAAAGACCTAAACCTAACAGCTAAAGATATAAACTTCTAAGGTAAAAGCATAGGGGGAAAGCCTTAGGATGTTGGATGTGGCAATGGATTCTTAAGTATGACACCAAAAACACTGGCAATAATAGAAAAAAAATAAATTGGACTTTATGAAAATTTAAAACTTTCGTGCATCAAAGAACACTATCAAAAGAGTGAAAAGACAACTCATAGCCTGGAAGAAAACATTTGCAGATCACATATCTGATGAGAGATTAATATTCAGAATACATGAAGTAATCTTACAACTCTGAAAAAAACCCAATTAAGAAAATGGGCAAAGGACTTGAATAGACATTTCACCAAAAAAGATATATAAATGGCCAATAAGCACATGAAAAGATTCTCAGCATCATTAGTCATTTAGGAAATGCAAATCAAAACCACAATGAGATACTACTTAACACCTACTAGGATTGTTATCAAAAAAAAAAAAGGAGGGGGTTAGTATTAAGTGTTTGGTGAGGATGTGGAGAAATTAGACCTCTTGTGCATTGCTGGTGGAAACGTTAAATGGTGCAGTCACTATGGAAAATAGTTTGGCAGTTCCTCAAGAAGTTAAAAATAATATTATCTTGTGTGCCATTGAGTCAATTCTGACTCATAGTGACTCTTTATGGCAGAGTAGAACTGCCCCATAAGGCTTCCTAGGCTATAATCTTTATGGGAGTAGGTCACCATGTCTTTTCTCACACAGAGCTGCTGGATAGGTTCAAACTGCTGACCTTGGTTAGCAGCTGAGCACTTAACCATTGCACCACCAGGGATCCTTAGTATTACTTTATGACCCAGCAATTGTACTCTTAGGTATACACCCAAAAGAATTGAAAATAGGGACTCAAACAGATACTTGTACACCAATATTAATAGCAGCATTACTCACAATAGTCAAAAGGTGGAAACAACTCAAGTGTCCATCAACAGATGAATGGATAAAAACAATGTGGTATATACACACAACGGAATATTATACAGCTGTAAAAAGGAATAAAGTTCTGATACATGCTATAGCACGGATGAACCTTGATGACATTATGCTAAGTGAAATGTCAGACACAAAAGGACAAACACTGTAGGCACCCACTTACATGAGGTATCTAGAATAAGCAAATTCACAGAGACAGAAAGTAGAATAGAGGTTACTAGGTGCTGGGGGTAGTTATTGTTTAATGGGTACAGAGTTTCTATTTGGGATGCTAAAAAGATCTGGAAGTAGATAGTAACGATGGTTACACAACATTGTGAATGTACTTAATGGCACTGAATTTTACACTCAAAAATGGTTAAAATAGTAAATTTTGTTATGTATATTTTAACGCAATAAAAGAGAAAAGTGTAGAAAAACAAAAGCGTTATCTATTTCATTAAGAGATGCACTTCTAATAAAATATTTTCAACTGAACTTTTTTACTTCAAGAAAATTGTACATTCATATGCAGTTGTAAGAAATAATAGAGAGATCCTGTGTAGCCTTTAATCACTTTTCCCCAATGCTAACATCTTTCACCACGATCCATGTCACAACCAGGATATTGACATTGATACAGTCAAGATGCAGAACATTTCCATCGCCACGAGGATTCTTCATGTTGCCCTTTTATAGTCACATCTTAACCCCTTCCCTCTGTAACCTCTTAAAACTGCTAATCTATTCTCCATTTCTAGAATTTTGTTATTTCAAGAATGAAATAAAACTGGCATTTTTTTCACTCAGCATAATTCTCTGGAGATTCAGCCAGGTTGTTGTGTATATCTATAGTTCACTCTTTTTAATTTTATTTATGGTTTACTCTTTTTAAAAAAGTATTTTATTGTGTTTTAGGTGAAAGTTTACATAGCAAATTAGATTTTCTGTTCAACAATTCATACACAAATTATTCCATGACATTGGTTAGAGTCCAATGGTTACGATGTGTCTTAGGCTGGGTTCTCTAGAGAAGCAAAACCAGAAAAGCCTATAAATATATTTATATAGAGAGATTTATATCAAGGAAACAGCTCATGCGATTGTAGAGGCTAGAACGTCCCAAGTCTGTGGATCAGGGTAGAGGCCTCTCCCAATGCATGCAGCCACAGAGGCTGGTGAGCCCAAGATTGGCAGGTCGGAGAGCAGGGCTCCTGCTCACAGGCTGTGAAGGTCGACGAATTCCAAGATTGGCAGGTAAGACCATAAGGTTTCTCCTGATTCACGTAGCTGCAGGGGCTGGCAAACCCAAAATCGGCAGGTCGGAAAGCAGGGATCCCACTCACAGGCTGTGAAGAACGATGGGAATCCCAAGTTCGGCAGATAAGCTGACAGCTCAAGTCCCAAGAACTGGAGGTGAGACGACAGGAGGCAGCCACAGGATCCAAAGTGAGCAAAAACCCAGAACGTCTGCTTATATTCAGATGCAGGCCACACGCCCAAGGAAACTCCCTTTCATCTGATTGACTACTCACAGCATATTCAGTCATGGGAGTGATCACATATAAACACTGAGAATCATGGCCCAGCCAAGCTGACACACAATCTTAACCATCACACAATGTGTCAGCACTCTCACCATTTCTACCCTGCCTGCCCGTTTCCATCCATCTAGTTTCCCTGCCCCTCCTTGTCTTCTCATCTTTGCTTCTGGGTAAATGTTGACTGTTTGGTCTCATATATTGATTGTTTAGGAAGCACATTCCTCAGGGGTGTTATTGTTTATTTTATTAGCCTATCTATTATTTGGCTGAAAGGTAGCCTTCAGGAGTGGCTTCAGTTCCAGGTTAAAAGGGTATCTTAGGGCGATAGTCTTGGGGATCCCTCTAGTATTTATCAGTCCAGTAAGTGTGGTCTTTTTTATGAATTTGAGTTTTGTTCTACATTTTTCTCCCATTCTAACTGGGAGCTTCTATTGTGTCCCTGGTCAAAATAGTTGGGAGTAGCAGCTGGGCACCATCTAGTTCTTGTCTCAGGCTAAAGAGGCTGCGGTTCATGTGGGCCATTAGTCTCGTGGACTAATTTCTTCCTTGAGTCTTTGGTTTCATTCACTCTCTTTTGCTCCAGATGGTAAGAGACCAACAGCTGTATTTTAGATAGCCACTTGCAAGCTTTTAAGGCCCCAGATGCTACTCATCAAAGTAAGGTACAGAATATTATCTTTATGAACTAAGCTATACCAATTGACCTACCTGTCCCACGGAACTATGGTCCTGAGCCTTCAAACCCAGTGAATCAATCCCATGAGTTGTTTGGATATGTCGAGGAAGTATCCATAACTGTACCCCATGTGCTTTACTGTATATATGAATATATATGCAGAACATATAAACATGTACATACATATGCCCACAAATAGACCTATATATGTATGCACATATACTCCCCTAAGCCTTCCCACAACCATATAGCATACATATCTACCTATGTAAGCATTCACATATTTTTTGCTTATTACTGCGGTTGCAAAATTGTATATCAGCATTTATCGCAGTTGTCCTTTATTCTTGTGTACCTCTCAGTGTCTTTGTTTATCTTAGTCAAGTTGTGCTGACTTCCCCCATATTGTGTATTGTCTTTCCCATCATCAGAATTAACACACCTCTACTATCTATGAGTCAGAACTGACTTGACCGCAATGGGCTTGGTCTTGGTTTGCTATCTAGTAAGTGATTCCGATTCTCTCTCCCTCTTATCCCTGGTAAACATCTGTCTTAGTCATTCAGTGCTGCTACAACAGAAATAACACAAGTGGATGGCTTTAACAAAGATAAATTTATTTCCTCACAGTTAAAGTAGGCTAAAAGTCCAAATTCAGGGCATCGGCTCCAGGGGAAGGCTTTTTCTCTCTGTCTGCCTTCTTCTCTTCGGTGTTCCCCCGGACTAGGAGCTTCTCTGCACAGGGACCCCGGTCCAAAGGAAATGCTCTACTCCCGGCACTACTTTCTTGATGGTATGAGGTCACCCAATTCTCTTCTTCCCTTTCCTTTTATCTCTTGTAAGGTAAAAGGTGGTACAGGCCACACCCTAGGGAAACTCCCTTTACGTTGGATCAGGGATGTGACCTGGGTAAGGGTGGTGTTATAATCCCACCCTAATCCTCCTTAACATAAAATTACAGTCACAAAATGGAAGGCAACCACACAATTCTGGGAATCATGGCCCAGCCAAATTGATACACACATTTTTTGGGGGACATAATTCAAACCATGACACCATCAAAGAACACTGCTTTCTGTGTGCATACCTATTCTTGACTTTTTATAAAAGTGATATCATGCAATATTTGTCCTTTTATGTTTGACTTATTTCACTTAGCATAATGTCCTCCAGATTCACTCATGTGATAAGATGTTTCATGGACTTATCATTATTCTTTATAGTTGGGTAATATTTCATTGTGTGTAGGTACCAGAATTTGTTTATCCATTCATCTGTTTATCCAAACTTAGGTTATTTCCATCTTTTTGCATTGTGAATAATGCTGCATTGAACATGGGTGTGCATACGTCTGTTCATGCTAGTTCACTCCTTTTTATTGCTCAGTAGTATTCCATGGTATAGATATTACAGTTTATTTAACCATTCTCCCATTGAAGGACGTCTGGGTTGTTTCCAGTTTTGAGCTATTACAAATGAAACTGTTAACATTTTTGTGTGAACATAAGTTTTCATTTCTCTGGAATAAATACCCTGGAGTTCAATTGCTGTGTTGTACGGTAATTACATACAGTATTTACTTTTTAAAGAAACTGCCAAACTGTTTTCCAGAGTGGTTGTGCCATTTTACATTCCCACCAGCAACGTATGCATGATCTAGTTTCTCTGCACCCTTGCCAGCATTTAGTTTGTCACTATTTTTTCCACATTATTCTAAATAAACTTTTAATTTTAGAATAGTTTTAAATTTACAGAAAAGTTGCAAAGATAATACAGAGAGTTCCATATACGCTGCACCTAATTTCCCCTGTTATTAACATCTTACATTACTAGGATACCTTTGTTACACCAGCGAACCAACATTGGTACGTTACTATTAACTAGTTTGTCCCTAATGTGATTTATCTGTTCAAGGATCCCATCCATGATACCATATTACATTTATTCTTCATGTCTCCTTAGCCTTCTCTGGTCTGTGACGGTTTCTAAGACTTCCCTTGTTTTTGATAACTTAACAGTTTTAAGGAGTGTTGGTCAGGTATTTTGTAGACTATCCCTCAACTTGAGTTTCTGTGATTTTTTTTCATGGTCAGACTGGGGTTATGGATTCTTGAGCGGATTACCACAAAGATGAAACGTCATTTCAATCACATCATATCAAGGGTACATGCAATTAACATGACTTATCACTGATAATGTCAACCTTGATCACCAAGCTAAGGTAGTATTTGCCAGGTTTCTCTACTGTAAAGTTACCTCCCTGCCATACTTTACTCTTCAAAACCGAGTTACTAAGTGTAGCAAGTGCAGCCCACACTCAAGGGGTTTGGAATTAAGCTCTACCTCCTTGAGGGGGGAGTATCTACATATATTATTTGGAATTCTTCTGTACAGGAAATTTGATTATTATTTTTATTTTTACTTCAACAAATAGGGGTTTTATTTTTCTAACATAGCAAAATTTATTGAGGTGGGTGATTGCTGGTGATGGCCCTGTGTTTTGATGATGTCAGGACGAAGTCTCTGTCTACAATTCTCTTGGATTTTTCTTCACAGTCACAGAACGGCTGCTACAGATTCATCCTGTGCATCCAAGGAAGAAGGGAGAAAAGGGGCAAAGGGACGAGCCAAGTCGTCTGCATCATCCCCTTTGAATAGGAAAAAAGAATATTTCTCAGCCTCCCTCTCCTGCTTTACTACTCCCTTACGTCTGCTTGTGGCTCATTTGCCAGAACTGGGTCACATCGTCATCCCCTAGCTGCCAGGACCATAGGGTATTTTTTTCTTTTAACGTTTTTTATTGTGCTTTAGGTGACAGTTTACAGAGCAAACTAGTTTCTCATACAAAAATTCATCCACAAATTGTTTCATGACATTGGTTACAATCCCTGCAATGTGTCAGCATTCTCCCCCTTTTCGACTATTTTTTATTTTAGCCATTCTGGTAGATATGTAATGATAGCTGATTGTGGTTATGATTTGCATTTCTCTAATGGCTAATAATGTTGAACATCTTTTTACGTGTTTATTTGCCACCCGTATATCCCCTTTGGAGCCCTGGTGGCGCAGTCGTTAAGAGCTCGGTTGCTAACCAAAATGTTGGCAGTTCGAGTCCACCAGCTGCTCCTGGGAAACCCTATGGGGCAGTTCTACTGTGTCCCATAGGGTTGCTAAGGCAAAGAGTTTTTAAAATATATATATATGTCCTCTTTGGTGGCTCAGTGGTTAAGAGCTACGGCTGCTAACCAAAAGGTTGGCAGTTTGAATACACCAGGTGCTCCTTGGAAACTCTATGGGGCAGTTCTAGTCTGTCCTGTAGGGTCACTATGTGTTGGAATCAACTCGACGGCAATGGGTTTGGTTGGTTTGGTTATTTGGTGAAATGTCTTCTCATGTCTTTAGTCCATTTTTTAACTGGAATGTTTGCTTTTTCACTGTTGAGTTTTGAGGGTTTTTTCTCTATTCTAGATACTAGTCCTCTGTTGGATATTAGGTTTGAAAATATTTTCTCCTAGTTGATAGCTTGACTCTTCATCTTCCTAACAGGATATTATGAATTGAATTGTGTCTCCCCAAAACGTGTGCAAACTTGGCGAGGCCATGATTCCCAGTATCGTGTGGTTGTCCACCATTTTGTGATCTGATGTGATTATCCTATGTGTTGTAAATCCTAACCTCTATGATGTTAATGAGGCAGGATTAGAGGTAGTTATGTTAATGAGGCAGGACTAGATCTACAGAATTAAGTTGTATCTTGAGTTAATCTCTTTTGAGATATAAAAGAGAGAATCGAACACAGAGGAGAAGAATCTCATTACCACCAAGCAAGAAGAGCAGGAGCAGAGTGCATCCTTTGGACTCGGGGTCCCTGTGTTGAGAAGCTCCTAGACCCAGGGGAAGACTGATGACAAGGACTTTTCCCCAGAGGCGGCAGAGACAGAAAGCCTTCCCCTGGAGCTGGTGCCCTCAATTTGGACTTCTAGTCTCCTAAACTGTGAGAGAATAGACTTCTGTTTGTGAAAGCCATCCACTTGTAGTATTTCTTTTATAGCAGCACTAGATAACTAAGACATAGGGTTTTTTACAGAGCAAATGTTTCAAATTTTGATGTAGTCCAGTTTATCAAGTTTTCCTTTTATAGATCACATTTTTGGTATCAAGTCTAAGAACGCTTTGCCTAGCCCTAGATTGCCAAAATTTTCTACGGTCTTTTTCTAAAAAAATTACAGGTTTACATTTTATATTTACATCTTTGATCCATTTTGAATTAATTTTTCTTAAGTCAAAGTTCATTTTTTTTTTTTGTCTATAGACATCTAATTGCTCCAGCACCATTTGTTGAAAAGACTGTCTTTCCTCTATTGAATTACTTTTGCAACTTCGTCAAAAAGCAGTTGGGTATATTTGTGTGGGTCTACTTCTGAAGTTTCTATTCTGTTCCATTGATCTCTATGTCTATTCCTCCACCAATAACACACAGTCTTGGTTACTGTACCTATAAAAAGTCTTGAAATCACATAGACTGATTCCTCCTACTTGATTTTCCTTTCTCAAAATTGTTTTAACTATCCTAGTTCCTTTGCTTTCCATATGAATTTTAGAATAATGTTGTTATATCTACCAAAAATCTTTTTGAGATTTTGATAGGAATTGTGTTCAACATATATACCAATTTGGGGAGAAATAGCATCTTTACTATGTTGAATATTCCAATCCATAAACAAATTATGTCTCTCCATTTGTTTAGATTCCAGTGAATTATTTCTTTAACATTGTGCTACTTTTGGCATACAAGTTCTGTGCATGTTTTGCTAGTTTTATACTTAAGTATTTCATTTTTTTGGAGTGAATGTAAATAATATTGTGTTTTTAATTTCAGTGTCCACATGTTCATTGCTAATACACGGAAATACAATTGGTATTTTATGTTTATCTCATAGCCTACAACCTTGCTGAATTGAATTATTATTTCTAGAAGTTTTTTTTAATAGGGTTATTGGGGTTTTCACATCTTCTGCAAATAGAGATCACTTCATTTTTTTCTTTCCAATTTGTATGCTTTTTATTTCCTTTTCTTGTCTTATTGCCCTGGTTAGAACTTCCAGCACTACGTCGAATAAGAGTGGTGAAAGTGGACATCCATCTTTTGTTCTTGATCTCAGGTGGAAGGCATTCAGTCTTCCAATATTAAGTACAATGTTAACTGTAATGTTAGCTGTAGGCTAGGAGCTTGGGTGGCATAAATGGTTTACTATCGGCTGTTAACCTAAAGGTTGGCGGGTCAAACTCACTCAGCGGCTCTGTGGAAGAAAGACCTGGTGATCTGCTTCTGTAAAGATTGCAGCTAAGAAAACCCTATGGAGCAATTCTACTTTGTAACACATGGGGTCCATGAGTCAGGGACCAACTAGATGGCACCTTACAAGAACAACATTTATGAAGTTTAGGATGTCCCCCTCTATTCCTTTTTTTTTTTCTGGAAGTTTTTTTGTCAAATGCTTTTTCTGCATTGATTGATATCAGTGTTAATATGGTTGCTTACATCAATTGATATTGAAATATTAAACCAGTCTTGCATCCCTGGAATAAACTTCACTGGTTCATGGTGTATATTTTTTAGATATATTGCTGAATTTTATTTGCTAATATTTTATTAAGTATTTGTTTTTGTACTGACATTGTCTGCTTTTGGTATCAGGGTGATACTAGCTTCATAAAATGAATTGGGGAGTGTTTCCTCCTTTTCTATTTTCTGGAAGAGATTGTGTGGAATTGGTGTCAATTCTTCTTTAAAGTTTTGGTAGAATTCTTGAATGAAATCATCTGCACCTGGAGATTTGTTTTTTTTTTAATTACAAATTTAATTTTTTAATAGTTATAAGGTTATTCAAATTATCTATTTCATACTGGATGAGTTCATGTTTTTTGAAGAAATTGGTCCATTTCATCTAAGTTGTCAAATTGACATATGTGTTCTTTGATTACTGTTTTGGTGTCTTCAGTGTCTGTAGTGATATCCCCAGTTTCATTCCTGATATTGGTAATTTGTGCCTTCTCCCTTTTTTCTTTGTCAGTCTTGCTAGAGGTTTGTCAATTTTATTGATCTTTCCAAGAACCAGCTTTTTGTTTCACTGATTTTCTCTACTGTTTTTCTGTTTCCAACTTCACTGGTTTCTGCTTTTATCTTTACTATTTGCTTCTTCTGCTTCTCTTTGGATTTATTTTGCTCTTCCTTTTCTACGTTCTTGAGGTTGGAGCTTAGGTTATTAATAGGAGACTTTTCTTCTTTTCTCTTGGGGGCATTTCGTGCTATACATTTTCCTCTCAGCACTGCAGAGCTGTGTGCCATAACTTTTCGTATGTTGTGTTTTCATTTTCTTTCATTTCAATGTATTTTTGGATTTCCCTTGAGACGTCCTCTCTAACCCATGGCTTGTTTAGGAGTGTGTTTTGATATTTTCCTGATACCTTTCTGTTACTGATTTCTAGTTCCATCCCATTGTGGTCAGAAAACACATTCTGCATGACTTCAATTCTTTTAAATATGTTGAGGTTTGTTTTGCATCCCAGGATATGGTCTATATTGGTACTTTTTATGTTTAATTATTTCTTATCAAAATGTGTACTATTTTATATTGTTTTGATCAATTGTGTAATAATAATAATAATAATTATAACCTAATACGGAATAACAGTTTTGAAAACTAGAACATAATGGCTACAGGAACTTTAAAAAACTATAGTTTCTGTACATTTTTTGCTGAAAAAGTAAGACAGGTGAAATGAACTGGAAATACATTTTGAAAGAGAAAAAGAAACAATGTAAGTGTTCTAACCATAAAGGAGAACTTATCATATATTTTTAAAGGGACATGTGCCAAATAATTTGGTAATTATTTTCTATTTGCCACATGTAAAAGTGTGATTGAGCAGCTTTATTTTAAAATATGAATATTTATAATGCTCTGGAAATTAGATCCATTATAACTACATATTTAAACATTTGATGTAAACTTCTGGATGCTGACTGACAAATGTGTGAGGGAGTACATAATTTTTCAAATTTGAGCAGGAAGTTGGTAAGCAAGCAACATGTGAAACACAATGCAGAGATCAGTGAGGAGGTATGGATTAGGGAGAATGTGAAAGCATGGTTAGGAGGAGATACCTCCTTGGGTATTTATTCAGCCATTCACTCATTGATTCAGCTACCTGTATTTAAGTTCCATTTATTATTATGCTACATCCTTTGCTGTTGTTGTTGTTAGCTGCCATCAAGTTGGCCCCCAACTCATGGCAACACCATGCACAATGGAATTGGGCTATTGTGATCTATAGGGTTTTCATTGGCTGCCTTTTGGAAGCAGATCATCAGGCCTTTCATCTTAGTTCATAGTAGTCTGGAAGATTCACTGAAACCTATTCAGTATCACGGCAGCACGAAAACCTCCACTGACAGATAGGTGGTGACTGTGCATGAGGTGCATTGGCCAAGAATCGAAACTGGGTTTCCCACATGGAAAGAGAGAATTCTACCACTGAGCCATCACTGCCTCCTACATCTTTTGCTAAGTTCTAGAAATACACAGGTGGCTAATTCAAGGTCCCCGCCCTCAGCAAGAGCAACTGTTACAGAGAAACAGCCAGCAACACCACCTTTTAGTGGAGTGTCTGGGTCTGTCGCTGTCTTCCAGCCTTATTGCTTTAATGGGACAACAGATGAATATGTGGAGGGGTATCACTTTTTAACCTAGATCATAGAACTGCAGCCCCTCCCTGGGCCTTTTATAGTTTGTCTAATCTACGTCATCAGCTGTACTAATTAGTTCATAATAGTGAGAGGAATAATAGGATACATGCTATATGGGGTTAAACAAATTATAGGCACACAGCTTAGACACAGAAGTCCAGCTTGACCTGGTTTACTACAAAAGAAGTCTGGCTTCTCAGTTCTGCCCTCCTCACCTCAGGCCAGCCAGGCTCCTCCCAGTGGCAGCCACTGGTCCTTGAGGAAGAAAGATAGTGGAGTGGCATGCGAAGGGCTTGGTAGAGCCAGGGGAACTGGGTTCTTGTTCCAGCGCTATCCCTGTCACCTTAGATAAATCACTCCCTTTTTCTGAGCCTCAGTGTCCTCATCTGCAAAAGGAGGGGGTTAGACTAGATAATTTCTAAAGGGCACTCCAGTCTGAGGACTCTAAGATTTGAAGTCCCTTCTGGCAGGTTCCATGTATAATCCCCAAGCCCAAAGCACTTTCTTCAGGAGTTTCCAGACAAAGATGGACTAGGAAGAAAGGCCTGGTAATCTACTTCCAAAAAATTCAGCCAATGAAAACACTATGGAACACTACAGTTGGATCCGCAACTGATCATGGGGCTGGTGCAGGACCTGGTTGACCTGAAGTGAGGAGGGCCGAACTGAGAAGCCAGGCTACTTTTGTGGTAAACCAAATCCAGCTGGACTCCTGTGTCTCATCTGTATGCCTATAACATGTTTAACTCCATATAGCATGTATCTTGATTAGCCTTTTGTTCCCTTGTGCATGGGGTTGCCATGAGTCAGGGTCAACTCAATGGCAGCTAACAACAAAGCACTCTTTTCATAGTTTGCCTTGATTTCTCACTCTGAATTAGATTACTTGCCTAATTAACTGGCCTCTTGCTTTGTCCAGGTACCAGCAACTTATTGTCTCCTCTAGCTTTCTTTCTCTGACGATATCACTCCAGGCTCTCTGCTTCAGTAACTTCCTCCAAACTGCCTCCCTCAGTACACGCACCCTGTGCCTGGTTCTTTCTCAATTTGGTTCATACTTCCTCTCCCTGCCACATGTCTCTGGTGCCAGAGTCAACCAGGCACTTTCTAATTCCGGAATCATGAGTTCGTGAATATAGGCCGTGTCCACAGGACACCTTTCAAGAGAAAATTTGCCTACACTATAAATGAGCAAAAGCTCTTCCTCCGCACCTTAGGTGCAGCTCTTCTCTCCCATACAAAGGAAGCTTTAGTACCCCAAAGGCTGCAGCCCTATTGAAGCTGCAAATTTGTAGTTTTCCCTTGAAACTAGGATCAGCCTTCAAACCTGGCACCCAAGAGAATACGACAGATGGTCCAGATATTCCAGGACAATGTGAAATCTAAATATTCTATCTTCTGCCTCTATAAGCCATCAAAATATCTGGGAACCATCTGAACGCGTTACTCTTTCTCAGCAGTAAAACTGGGACAATCAGGTACTGTGAGCCTCCTGAAGTGCTGCAATAGGAAGTACACTGTGTCACCTATGCTTCGGGGTTCTTGCTAATAATTGAACCTAATCTAGCCATCCGATCTAAACTTTACAAGGAATACAGGAGACAGAAGAATGAGTTAAATACCACCACAAGGAAGCAATCTAACAAATCCAGAATGTGAAATATTCTGCAAGACAACTGACACAGTTTCTTTAACAATGACACAAAAAAGAAAAAAGAGGGTCACATTCTAAATTAAATGAAACCTAAGAAACAATACAACCAAATGCAATATATGAATCTTGTTTGGATCTTTATTTCAACAAACCAAATGTAAAAAGACATTTTTTAATACAGTAGGAGAAATTTGGATTCGAAGTGGGTATTAGGTGATATTTAGGTGTTTGGTATTATGGTTATATCAGAAATTCCACACTCCCTCCCTCACCCCCACCCCTTTAGAACTACATATGGAAGCATTTAGGGGCAAAATAACACAATGTCAGGAATTTGCTTTAAAGTGCTATAGAAAAAAAACCAAAGAAGTAGAAATGGATAGTTGAAGCAAGTATGACAAAATGTTGGTGACTTTTGAACTTAGGGGATGGGAGTTCATTTCCTAATTCTTGCTACTTTTCTTTATGTTTAAAAACTTTTGCTATAAAAAGCTTAAAAAAAAAAAAAGTCTAGGAAACGCCAATGTTTTGGTGTGAAGGTGATATGTGACTCTTTGCAAATTCCGTGCTCTTAACTACCAGTTTAGTGCTAAGGTCCAGAATATGAGCTGTTCATTCAGACAGGACTGGGTTGCAGTTGTAGCTTTGCTACTTACTAGCTGGATGATCTTAGACAACTCGCTTAACCTCTCTGAACTTTGTTTCTTCATGTGGTTGGTGTGAGATCAAATGAAATAATATATGTAAAGTGATCAGCAATATAGGCATTTAATAAATGGTTTAAATGGAAGCTATTATCATCATTAACCTTAAACCCAAAAGCATCAGAGAAATCCTTGTCAGGCCATGTGTCCTAGGCTGGGTTCAGAAAATATAAATTTGGAGGAGTAAGAATCTGGAAAAAAATGTGAGACTAGTGGCCCACATTCTGAGAGCTGTGCAAAGCTCCGAACTCCCCCAGGACAAAGCTATGACTGTGTGCAGTGACGGCCTTATTAACCTCAAGCACCATGCCAGGGAGGGAGGGGGTAGCATTCTAATGCCCAACAACCAAGGAGGAAGCCCAGGCATCAAGCAGAGAAATAAACCAATCAAGGACCATTAGGGGGCAAAGGAAGGCTCAGGAACAGGACTCACGTTTTCTGCCTCCCAGCTTGTATTGCACCCACTAGGAGCATTTGTTGCTAGGAATAATCTAAGTATATAGTGTGTTGTTGAAATGTTTCCTTCTGACAGCCCACTGAGCATTTTCTCTCATGGAGCTCATATTCCCCAAACTGGAAAGTGAAATCGTTTACAGATTCCCAAGGGAAGCTAGAGCCCCGGATTCATTTTTCCCTAGAGAAAGCATGTTTGCTGGAAATTAGAGAAGGTAATTGGAGAGGCCCAGGGCAGAAAGGGACTTGCAAGGGTCATTTAGTCCATCTGCCTGGAGGCCGGAGTGAAACTAACCCATTCCAGATGGCAATTGTCCCCCCTGTCTGCTGAAGACCGCCAAGAGAGACCCTTGAAGCCTGACTCAGCGGCTCATTCCAGAGGAGGCTGCACTCAGACTTTATGTCTAATCTCAGCCCAGTCATGACTCACTGCGCATCTTGAACAAGCTATTCATCATCTCGAACCCCAGTTTTCCAATCTACAAAACGAGAGAGGTTGGCACCTGCCCGTTTGTTCTGAGATTAAACAGTGCTACAAAATGGGAAGGAGCTTTGCGCCCAGGAAGACTCACAGCATTCCACCTTCATTCAGCTCTTTGAAGAGGTTTAAAAAAAATCTTTGAGAGTTTATTGAAGTAATATCTTATCCTCCTTGTTCCTTCTTTCCTTTTAGAGTACGATGGGAAATGGCAATATTGCCTGAGAGAGAAAAAATTCTCCCTGGTGACACAAAAGTAATATATTGGTATCGTGTGCCCAGAATGAACTGAGTTCTCTGGCAAAGATGAAGAAATACACAGAGCCATCATTATTTGGGTAACAATGACAACGTTAAAAAATACTTCGGCAGCGACATGCTTGAGCCAGGTTTATTGTTGGCATTCTGTCTATAGAGCTGGGGGCAACAACTGAGTAATGATCTGAAGCCTAGGAATTGAGGCCCAGAGAGGTTGAATGGCTTGCTCCAGACACCATAGCATTCAGGGGGGTGGAAGAGGACTAGAACCAGAGCTCTGTTTGTTTACTGAGTTCCTACTCTGTGCTAGGAGTCCCTGGGTAGTGCAAACTGTTAATGAGCTTGGCTGCTAGCTGAAAGGTTGGAGGTTTTGAGTTCACCCAGAGGCACCTTGGAAGAAAGGGCCTAGTGATCTACTTCTGGAAAAATGAACCACTGAAAACCTTATGGAGTGCAGTTCTACTCTGACACGTGGGGTCGCCATGAGTTGGAATCGACTCAGTGGCAACTGGTTTTTTTTCTTTTTCTTTTTTCACTCTGTGCTGGGCACTGTGGAGACAGCAGTGAAAAAGGCATGATACAAATGCAATTGAGGTAAATGTTACAAAGGAGAAGCCCAAGGGGCTATGAGAACACACAAAAGGGCACGTGTGGCCCACCTGACATCTCTAATTCCTCAGTCAGCAGGAAAGCCAGTGACTAAAGCAAAGTCAGTGTAGTATTTACAGGTTGGGGCCTTGCACTTGGTCCTTGACTATAATCATACGTGAGCTCCTGCCATCTCTTCTACAGTTATCCAGCTCTGGCATTCTTTACAAAAGTTCACAGATGGATGCTCTAGGAAGAGCACTGGACTTAGAAGCAGAAGCCTGGCTCTGCTGAATACAAGAGGGGTGACCAACAGCAAGTTCATTACACCGAGTCTCAGTTCATCTATAAAGAGCTCAGCTGCTAACCAGAATGTCAACAGTTCGAATCCACCAGCTGCTTCTTGGAAACTCTACGGGGGCAGTTCTACTCTGTCCTATAGGGTCGCTATGAGTCGGAATTGACTCAGTGGCAACAGGTATGCCAACGAAAGCTGAACAATGAATATTAGAAGACTGGAGAAGAATTGATACTTTAGAATTTTGGTGTTGGTGAAGAATATTGAATATACCATGGTCTGCCAGAAGAACGAACAAATCTGTCTTGGAAGATGTACAGCCAGAATGCTCCTCAGAAGCAAGGATGGCAAGACTTCATCTCATGTACTTTGGACATGTTATCAGGAGGGACCAGTCCCTGCAGAAGAACATCATGCTTGATAAGGTAGAGGGTCAGTGAAAAAGAGGAAGACCCACAATAAGATGGATTGACACAGTGGCTGCAACAATGGGCTCAAGCATTACAACAATTTTGAGGATGGCACAGGACTGGGCAGTGTTTCGTTCTGTTGTACATAAGGTCACTAGGAGTCAGAACTGACTTGACAGCACCTAACAACAACAATACCAACCCATTTCACCTCCTGAAATGGTTGAGAGATAATAGGAGACGTAATTGTAAATTCTAATGCATTTTTCAAATATAAGCAGTAACTATTAATAATGTCTCATATATATATCTTGTCTTTCCAAATATATTTTAAGTTTCTTGGCAGTAGCAACTGGGTCATATCCATTACTATCCTCACAACACTTAGCAGTATATCTATTGCTTAATAGCTTGTCTGTTAGGTAGATAAGTACTGAATGAATGAATGAATGATGTTACCTGGGAGGGAAACTGCTTTCTTCCAGGTCACTCAATCAGTATTTGTGGAAGGAAGGAAGGAATGAAAGAATGATGGAAGGATGGAAAGAGGGAAGGAAGGACAGAAGGAAGGAAGGACAGAAGGAAGGAAGTAGTGGGGAGGACGCATTAACATCTGTCTTCCCTCTTTCCCAAACTGTCAGCACTAGTTGCAGCCTGGCAGGATGGCCCCCAGGAGATAACTATTAAAAATAGCAATGGCATGAAGCGTTTTAATTGTGCTTTGTGGCGAGGAGCTCCTGTATTTTATTTAGAGAAGTGGGCTGTTACAATGCTGAGCTCGCTGTAATTTATGCACGTGGCCCTGTGTCGGGGTAAAGAGGCCTGAGTTGTATTCCGGTCCCACTCTTAGTTTACTGTGTGACTTTGGGAAAGTTGCTCAATATCTTTGCATCCTAGTTTCCAAGTCTACAAAAGTAGGATAATAATCTCTGCCTTACTCCTTACTCCACAGGGGTCTTGGTGGGAAAATATTATGATCCTTATGGCAATATTATGATCCTCTGGTGGTCTTCAGAGAGAGGATGATGATGTTACCTGGTCAACTCATGATTCCCTATGATAAAGGGGAAATTGGTGGAACAGAAAACCCCAGACAATAGATGACCTCAACATGATTTCTACTTTGTTTTGGAATATAATAAATGAACTCAAAGGTTCCTTTCAGCACTGAAATTCTATGATACATGTCTTCACATCAGATTTCTCTTCCTGATTATGTTTATTCAGGGTAACTTTACAATCCTGTTTCCTAAGCACACTCCCGTTGATGGGATGGGGAGGAAGCCCAGGGGGATGCTAGACTGAAATCATGAATGATCTACATGCTGACACTCAGGAGTTCACAAGAAATTCAAGACTGTGTTACTATTACTCTATTGTTCACTTTGCCCCATAACATGCTGTGAGGTTACAGAAGCTGGGTTTTTCTCCCTATTATACAAATATGGAAACTGAGGCAGTCACAGACTCTGAAACCAGTGAAACTGTCACTCACTCCAGGCTTGAATCTGGTGCTCTTGACCCCTAATATTTTCTCATCTAATTTTGCTGCCTCCTTTATAAGGTTTCAGGAAAATAAGCTGTAATCAAGGTCCTGACCACTGACCAACAATATTTTGGCACTGTATGGGGAAGCAGGGGAGGCACCAACATCTGGGGCAGGGGGGCACTATGGGCAGAGGGAGGAGGTCAACCAGGGCCTTGGGTAGCTTCTCCAGAGCTCTGCACTGGAGTCCATCCCAACCCCATGGTGCCAAGCCCTTTTCTCTGAATTATTGTAGCCCTACGAGTATTGGGAGGAAAATGTTATCCAGCTGGTCTGGATTTCTCAGCACATCAGGGATCCAGAGAGTGTTTTGTAAGTTCTCTTGGATGGCCATTCTGGGTCTGTATTAGGAATTAACTGAGGTCCTTGTTAATTAATTGGAGGAAGTCACATTTCACCAGCTGTTCCAGGCCTTGAGGTAGAAGGGATTGCCTGGATGAAGTAGAAGAGGGGGCAAGAGAAGGCTGAGCTCTGTTATAGAGCAAGAGTGGGGCTTGTTACAATTCCCTCTGCAGCTGAGCATTCTTCTCATAGCAAGATTAACAGACCAAAGAGGTCGTTCTTCATTCCTATCTTTGCATCACCTACTCAGTAGAAGGACCACCCCAGATTTGGGAAACTGAGGCGTTAGAAGGGTCATTGAGAGCGTGGCAAGCTTTTGGTATTGCTACAGAATTAGCACTGACTGGAGGTGGATCATCTGCTCCAGGGGGTCCTTTCCCAAAAGGCTTCAATCAGACTGACCTGGGTTCAAATCTTCGTTCTGGGTGACATTGGGAAACTACTTCATTATTATGAAACTTAAATTTCTTCATCTTTAAAGTGGGGGTAATAATACCTACTTCTTAAAATGTTGGCAAGATTAAGATGAAAGTGTATATATGAAACATTCAGCACATTACCAGACATGTGGGAGTTTATTTAATAATGATATTAAGCAGCAAATGTTTGAGTGCCTGGTGTGACAAAACATTGTTCTAGGCACTATGGAGGATACCTAGAGGTAGAGACACACTTGTTGTCTTCAAGGAGCTTGCAGTGGAGTCGTAATGGAAGGGTTGGTAGGTGTGAGAAGAGTTGACTAACACTATACCTGCAGGAGTAGTTAACCAAAAAACCAAAACAGCTCATGTGTGAGTGCTACAGACAATGGGTATTCTTAATTTAAAGAGGAGAGTTCACTACGGAGTGGGCAGATCAGGGACAGCTTCTTGGAAGAAGCAGGAATTGACTTTTTTTGTCCTACTTTGTCAGAAAAAAAACTCATGTTGGGTCTATACTGACCCAGCTGAGCCCGTTTAGTGCTGAACTCTTCCAGAAACTGGTTGCTCGTCTTATGACACTTGTATACCTCTTTGGGTAGGAAGGAGCAGAATGGATGGAGCCTCTGTTCAAATTCTGCTGACATCATGGGCATCTAGGTGGCCTGCTGAGTGAGGTCATTCTACCCAGGCCGGGAGGAGGTTGAGGAAACCAAATCTGCTACCATTGGCTCTGGTGCAATTGGGCCAGAAGTTAATGATTTTTACCAAATTCTTAGGCCTCTGAGTTACTATTACCAAGAAGGCGCTAAAGCAAGCTTATTTCAAGATAGGTCCTTCCCTCAAAATATTGTCACTTGCAATCAAGGTTTGGGGGTTTTGTACAAATGGAGAGGCAGTGGGGCCTGGGGATGCTGAACCAAGAAGGTAACCAAGACAGTGGCCCCTGTGAGAAATGCTTTCCAGAAAGCAAATCCCCGCGGAAGGGAGTTAATTTTATAGTGTGGTATCTTCAAATGCATGAATGTGTGTATATGTGGGAGAGAGGGGGAGAGAAGGGAAAAGCAAGCAGTAACACCAAGCACAACATTGTAAAGTTTGTTTTCCACACGGCCCCTTTATCTTGTGTCAAATATATCTCCTGGGAAAAGAAAACATTTCTCAGCACAATCCCTCGGGAACATTTTTTCCTCCTTCATGTGATTTACATTGAGGCTGCTGTGGGAGCTCTGTGGTCCCAGCGGGGAGTGTGAGGGGGCTCATGGCATTGCAGGCGGGGAGTGGAGACAGTAGAGAAAGAAACCCCACCCCAAACCCTCGCAGAGCCTGAGCCAGCCTCTGTCCCGTGTCTCCTCCAGCGCTCCCAGAAGCTCTATGGCCACACTGCCTGTGAACCTGTGAGAAGGGCCTCCTTACAACACACATCCACTCTTCTGAGGGAGTCATTCCAATGCAGAGGACCTTGTTAAGAATCTCAGGTCTGGGTTCAAGTCCTGGTCCTGCTGCTTAGTCACTGTTAGGTCTCTGTTTCCTCAGCTTTACAATGGCAAAGGTAACAATAGCAGTTCTGTCTACCTACATGGTTATTGTGAGGGTCAAATGAGGTTGTTGACATAAATGTGTTTACCACACTATAAAACATATACTGGCAGGAGTTACAATTAGATATACAATGTAAAAAAAAAAAAAAAAGAACTCGCAGTTTGGAGTCAGAAGATCGAGAGTCCCAGGCCTACACAGTATGACCATGAGCCGTCATTTTAAATCTGAGTCTTACCTTTTTCACCTGAAAAGTAGAGATAAGACCCTTCACCCTTTCACTAGGGTATGATGAGGGGAAAGTGGGGCCATGACTATGAAAGTGCTTTATATGGTAAACTGCTACATAAGATTTATGGGTTAATATTATAAATTAAATTCAGGGCTTGAGCCAGTTCAGCAGACAAATGAGAACTTGTGAAGAAGAACCAGTATTTTCTGCTCCTCAATTTAGCCACTTGAATTCCTGGACTTTGTCAGTGGCCTGGCATCTTGAGAATATTCTTGCTTTGAGTGAAATAATCTGATCATGGATATTGACACTTACTTTCAAATTTGTGACTATTGGAAGTTCCTAATTATAGCAAAATATAAATTGATATACCCCCACATGTCAGTTTGTCATACTGTGGGGGCTTGCGTGTTGCTGTGATGCTGGAAGCTATGCCATCGGTATTCAGATACCAGCAGGGTCACCCATGGTGATCCAACCAAATGCAGAAATTACCAAACAATATCATTAACATCACATGCAAGTAAAATTTTGCTAAAGATCATTCAAAATTGGCTGCAGCGCTATATGGACAAGGAACTTCCAGAAATTCAGGCTGGATTCAGAAGAGGACCTGGAACCAGGCATCTCATTGCTAATGTCAAATGGACCCTGGCTGAAAGCAGAGAATACCAGAAAGATGTTTACCTGTGTTTTATTGACTATGCAAAGGCATTTGACTGTGTGGATCATAACAAATTATGGATA
>NW_004444017.1:1200794-1204014 GCF_000243295.1 Trichechus manatus latirostris
GACCAATAAGCAACATCATGATAAATGGAGAAAAGATTGAAGTTGTCAAGGATTTCATTTTACTTGGATCCACAATCAACACCCATGGAAGCAGGAGTCATGAAATCAAAAGACTCATTGCATTGGTCAAATCTGCTGCAAAAGACCCCTTTAAAGTGTTGAAAAGCAAAGATGTCACCTTGAAGACTAAGGTGCGCCTGACCCAAGCTATGATATTTTTAATCACATCATATGCATGCAAAAGCTGGACAATGAATAAGGAAGACTGAAAAAGAATTGACGCCTTTGAATTGTGTTGGCAAAGAATATTGAATACAGCATGGACTGCCAAAAGAACAAACAAATTTATCTTGGAAGAAATACAACAAGAATGCTCCTTAGAAGCAAGGATGGTGAGATTGCGTCTTACATACTTTGGACATGTTATTAGGAGGGATCAGTCCCTGGAGAAGGACATCATGCTTGGTAAAGTAGAGGGTCAGTGAAAAAGATGAAGACTCTCAATGAGATGGACTGACACAGTGGCTGCAACAATGGGCTCAAGCATAACAACGATTGTGAGCATGACGCAGGACCGGGCAGTGTTTCATTCTGTAGTGCATAGGGTCGCTCTAAGTTGGAACTGACTCAAAACCACCTAACAAAAACAACAATTATAGCAAACAGGCATAAGTTACAGCATTTTTGTAGCAGGTGCTGTAATTGTCCAACAAATATCCATTTCCCCTCTTCCTTATTAATAGAATGCTGTTTGTGTGTGAGAAGGGAAGGGTAACAATGTTCTTAGAACAAATGTCATTTCCCCTCCCACAGATAGGGAGCCATGTGGCTAAGTTTGGATCAATGAGATATAAATGGAAATTCTTGGTGAGGCTTTAAGAGAGCTCCTACAAACGGGAGACTGAGCTGGCATATGCCTTTTGCCTCCTCTTTTCACCTTTTTTTTTTGTGCTTTAGGTGAAAGTTTACAGAGCAAATTAGTTTCTCATTAAATAGTTAACACACAAATTGTTTTCTGACATTGGTTGCCAACCCCACAATGTGTCAACACTCTCCCCTTCTCCATGCCGGGTTCCCTGTTTCTGTTTGTCCAGTTTTCCTGTCTCTTCCTGCCTTATTGTCTTTGCTTTAGGGCTACTGTGCCCATTACTTTTGTATACATGATTGAACTACTAAGCGTATTCCTCACATGTGTTATTGTTGCCCTTACAGACCTGTCTAATCTGTGGCTGAAGGGTGAACCTCAGGAGTGACTTCAGTACTGAGTTAAAAGGGTGTCTGGGGGCCGTACTCTCAGGGTTTCTCCAGTTTCTGTCAGATCAGCAAGCCTGGTCTTTTTGTGTGTGTGTGTGTGTGTGTGAATTTAAATTTTGTTCTGCATTTTTCGCCCGCCCTTTCTAGGACCCTCTATTGTGATCCCTTGCCGGAGCAGTTGGTGGTGGTAAACAGGGACCATCTAGTTGTTCTGGGCTCAGTCTGGTGGAGGTTGTGGTAGTTGTGGTCCATAGTCCTTTGGACTCATTTTTCCTCTGTGTCTTTGGTTTTCTTCATTCTCCTTTGCTCCAGCTGGGACAGGGCCAGTAGATGTATCTTAGATGGCTGCTCGCAGGCTTTTAAGACCTCAGACAGTACTCACCTCAGTCGGATGTAGACCATTTTCTTTATAGACTATGTTATGTCAATTGAGCTAGATGTCCCTCAAGACCATGGTCCCCAGCCCTCAGCCCAGTAGTTCAGTCCCTCAGGGAGTCTGGATGTGTCTATGAAGCTTCCATGACCTTACCTTGGTCAAGTTTTGCTGCCTTCCCCAGTATTGTGTATTGTCTCACCCTTCACTAAAGTTACTACTTATCTACTATTTAGCTAGTGTTTTTCCCTCCCTATCCCACCCCTCCTTTGTAACATCAAAGACTATTTCCTTCTGTGTTGAACATTATCATGTGTTTTTATAACAGTGATCTCATATGGTATTTGTCCTTTTGTGATTGATTTATTCCACTCGGCATTATGCCCTCCAGATTCATCCACGAGATGTTTCAAAAATTCATTATTGTTCTTTATGGTTGTGTAGGATTTCATTGTGTGTATGTACCATGGTTTGTTTAACCATTCATCTGTTGATGGGCACTTAGGTTGTTTCATCTTTTCACCTTCTTGATGGCTGTAGTTCCAACAGTCATTTTGTGACCCTGAGGAAATCTTGAGGATGGAGCAATATTTTAAGGATCATAAAGAAAATGACAAAAGAGCCTGGTATATTAATGACATTATCAAATTGTCATTTTGACCTCGTATTATCTATCTCTGAAATTTTTCTATGTAAGGAAAAATAAACTTATTATTTAAGCTCTTTTTTTTTTAGGTCTCTGTTATAACTGAATGGAGTTCCAACTGAGTATAATCTTATCTTATAATATTATCTTTTATATGGTAGGCGCACATGACTATTCTCTTAGGAGCTAAATACACCTTACCACTAATGTCTCCCTTATTCCTGCAAGATAGTTCCTAGAACATAAGATTTACAGATAAGTAAGGGGAGGACTGAGGACTAAGGAATAGTATTAGCTGAAGAAAGTAACAAGATAACATTTGTTTTACTTTCTAGGTAATCTATATCTTCCTCAACCAAAGTTACTATCTTTGTAAATCCTTTTACGACTATATTTTAAATGGGGAACGGCCACAAGGCATTATAATCACCATTTTGTAGCTGGAAACAGTAAATCAGAGAGGATAAGCCTCTAGATTAAGATCTTGCCACTTTTTTTCAAGTTAGTCTTCCATACAAAATTTTATACATACATTGTTATATGACCCTAATTGCTCACCCCATTCTGCGACAGTACACTCCTCTCCTCCTTTCCCCCCGTGTCCAATCAACCAGCTCCTAACCCTCTCTGCCTTCCCATCTCACCTCTGGACAGAAGCTCTTATATCTACTTGAGCTAAGAGGCACACGTCTCACGAGTATCACTTTATGACCCACAGTCCAGTACAATCCCCATCTGAAGAGTTGGCCTCGGAAATTGTTTTAGTTCTGGGCTGATAGAGAATCCAGGGGCCATGCTTTCCGGGGTACCTTCAGTCTCAGTCAGACCATTAAGTCTGGTCTTCTTACTAGAATTTGAGTTCTGCACCCCATCTTTCTGCTGGTCCATCAGGGACTCTCTGTTGTGTTCCCTGTCAGGGCGGTCATTGGTGGTAGCGGGGCACCATC
>NW_004444017.1:1204742-1215699 GCF_000243295.1 Trichechus manatus latirostris
CATTTTACATTCCCACCAACAGTGTATAAGTGTTCCAGTCTCTCCACAACCTCTCCAGCATTTATTATTTTGTGTTTTTTGGATTAAGGCTAGCCTTGTTGGGGTGAGATGATATCTCATTGTAGTTTTGATCTGCATTTCTCTAATGGCTAATAGATCTTGCCACTTTTAAGTGAAGAACACACCCAGAGAAAGGCCTAATGATCTGAAGGCCCTCAAATTTCTACCCTTTTCATTAAGCAGCAGAGAGAGTAAAAGTGGAGAGGGAGGCAGCAGAGAGGCAAAAATGAAGCCAAGGAGCCCCAGTGGAGTAGTTCTGCAAGCACACACCCATCCATACCCCTACTTACACCTGATTAAACCACACCCCACATTATGCCAATAGCTCATACACTACTTTATCCCTGAAAGCAATGTGAGACGGACATAGTATTTAACACAATGCCAGAACACCTGAATAAAAATGGAAAAACTCAGTCCTCTGTATGTCCAGAGGAGATGAAATATCTCCAGAAAACTTAAAGGACTGGTAGACTTCCTTCTTAAAACAGATATCTCTCCACATCTGAAGTTTGGCATAAAAATTAAATTAGAAGTCAATAACAGAAAGTTAGCTGGAAAACCCCAAAATATTTAAAAATTAAACAACATACTTCTAAATAACATATGGATCAAAGAAGAAATCTTAAGAGAGTTAAGATGTAATCTGAACCAAATGAAAATGAAAATACAACTTACCAAAATTTGCAGAATGCAACAAAAGCAATGCTTAGAGGGAAACTTATAGCACTGAATGCATATATTAGGGAAAAAAAAGAAACATCTAAAAGGAATAATCTAAGCTTCTAACTTAAGAAGGTAGAGAAAGGAGAGCAACATAAATCTTAAAAAAGCAGAAGAAAAGAAATAATAAAAATTAGAGTAGAAACCGATGACATTAAAAACAGAAAAATGATAGAGAAAAATCAGCAAAATGAAATGCTGGTTCTTTAAAAATATCAAACACTTCTAGCCTGGCTAACCAAGAAAAGAGAGAGAGGACAAAAATTACTAATATCAGAAGTGAAGTAGGGACTATCACAACCAATCTCACGGGCATTAGAAGGATAATAAAAAATTTTATGAATAACTCTATGTCCACAAATTTCATAACTTAGATGAAATGGACCAATTTATTGAAAGTCACAATCTAGCAAAACTCACACAAAGAGAAATAGGTAAACAGAATAGGCCTATTTCTATTAAAGAAATTGAATCAATAATTTCAAAATAGAAGGTAACAGGCTCAAATGGCTTCATTGGTAAATTCTACCAAATATTTAAGGAAGAAACGATACCAGTTATTTACAGTCTGTTACAGAAAATAGAAGCAAAAACTCCTAGATCTGATAAGTGATTATAGCAAAGTTGCAGAATACAAGGTTAATATACATCAAGTCAATTGTCTTTTCATATACCAGCAATGAATAGTTGGAATTTAAAATTAAAAATACAATACCATTTGCATTAGCACCAAAAAATGAAATAGGTATAAATCTAACAAAATATGAACAAGATCTATTAGAGGAAAATGGCAAAATTCTGATAAAAGAAATAAAAGAATATCCCTTTTGTGTCCAGCGGAACATATATGTCCCCACCTACATTCTACATCTCTTAGGCTTATTGGGAAAGTACTTTCCCATTAACAGTACATGCAGCCACTAGGAGGGGACCTGTATAACTGTTTGAAGTGAAAGAAATGGGTGTGTGCCAGAAATTACTGTTTTTACAGTGTATTGTATGAGGGGATGCATCCAGGTGAATCTTGTAGGGTCATAATTGTACCAACAACCTGGTCATGAGTCCATAGGGACATTTGTGTCAGAGTCCAACAGGACATATGCATCCCACCAACCGTACCCCCCCTCAAGAGTCCAGTGGGACATATGCATCCACCAAAGTGCAGAGGGAAATATGTGTCCCACAAATCCTACCCCCAGAATTCAGAGGGACACATTCAATTCAGTCACACTCAATGATTCAGCATGCATTCCATTATGAAAAGAATCTATCAAAAAATTTACATACAATTAAGTTACAAAAGGGATATCTAACTAAATGGAGAGTATACCAAGTTTATGAAGAAGAAGACTCGATATTGTTAAGATGTCAGTTCTTTCCAATCTGATCTATAGATTCAATGCAATCCCAATCAAACTCTTGGCAAGTTATTTTGTGGATATTAACAAAGTCATCCTAAAGTTACTATGAAAAGGCAAAGACCCAGAATAGCCAATGCAATACTAAAGAAGAAAAACAAAGTTGGAGGAATGACTTTACTTGGCTTCATGACTTACTATAAAGCACAGTAGTCAAGACAAAGTGTCACTGGAGAAACTATAGATAAATAGATTAATGGAACAAACTAGAGAGCTCAGAAATAGGCCTACATAAATATTGTCAACGGATCTTTCATGAAGGAGCAAAGGAAAGTCTTTTAAACAAATGGTGCTAGAACAACTGGACATTCACATAAAAAAATATGAATCTAAACACTAACCTTATACCTTTCACAAAAATTAACTCAAAATGGATCATAGATCTAAATGTAAAATTCTAAAACTTTAAAACTTCTAGAAGATAACATAGAAGAAAATGTAGGTGACCTTGGGTCATGCAGCACCAAAAGTGTGACCCATTGAAAATCTGGACTTCATTAAAATTAAAAACTTCTGCTCTGCAGAAGATGCCATTAAGAGAATGAAAATACAAGTCACAGACTGGGGGGATAATATTTGCAAAACACATATCCTATAAAAGACTGGTATCCAAAATATATAAAGAACTCATAAAACTCAACAATAAGGAAACAAACAAACAAATTACGAAGTGGGCAAAAGATCTGAACAGACATCTCACTAAATAAGATATATGGGTGGCAAGTAAGCATATGAAACCAAAAAAAAAAAAAAACCAAACCCATTGCTGTCAAGTTGATTCCAACTCAAAGCAACCCTATAGGACAGAGTCGAAATGCCCCATAGGGCTTCCAAGGAGTGACTGGTGGATTCAAGCTGCCAACCCTTCTGTTAGCAGCCATAGCTCTTAACTACTACGCAACCAGGGTTTCCACAAGCATATGAAAAGACGCTCAAAGTCATATGTTGTTAGGAAATTGCAAATTCAAATAACAATGAGATACCACTGCATACCTGTTAGAATGGCGAAAATCCAAAACACTGACAACACCACATGCTGGTAAGGATATGGAGCAACAGAACCTCTCATTCATTGCTCCTGGAATGCAAAACGGTACAGCTACTTTGAAGCTCCCCCATGTGTCTGTCATTTTGTTGTACCATGAGGGCTGCCGTGTTGCTGTAATGCTGGAAGCTATGCTACGGTATTCAGATACCAGCAGGGTCACCTATGGTGTACAGTTTCAGCTGAGCTTCCAGACTAAGACAGACTAGGAAGAAGGACCCAGTAGTCTACTTCTGAAAGGAATTAGCCAGTGAAAACCTTATGAATAGCAGCAGAACATTGTCTGATATAGTGCCACAAGATCAGCCCCCCCAGGTTGGAAGGCACTCAAAAGACAACTGGGGAAAAGCTGCCTCCTGAAAGTAGAGTCAACCTTAATGACATGGATGGAGTCAAATTTTCAGGACCTTCATTTGCTGATGTGGCACGACTCAAAATGAGAAGAAACAGCTGCAAACATCCATTACTAATTGGAATGCGGAATGTACAAAGTATGAATCTAGGAAAACTGGAAATCTTCAAAAATGGAATGGAACACGTAAACATGGATATCCTAGGCATTAGTGAGCTGAAATGGACTGGTATTGGCCATTTTGAATTGGACAACCATATGGTCTACTATGCCGGGAATGAAAACTTGAAGAGGAATGGCATCGCATTCATTGTCAAAAAGAACATTTCAAGATCTATCTTGAAGCACAACGCTGTCAGTGATAGGATAGTATCCATACACCTGCAAGGAAGACCAGTTAATATGACTATTATTCAAATTTACGCACCTACCACTAAGGCCACAGATGAAGAAACTGAAGATTTTTACCAACTACTGCAGTCTGAGATTGCTCGAACAAGCAATCGGGATGCGTTGATAATTACTGGTGATTGGAATGCGAAAGTTGGAAACAGAAGGATTGCTAGTTGGAAAATATGGCCTTGATGATAGAAACTATGCCAGAGATTGCATGATAGAATTTTGCAAGACCAATGACTTCTTCATTGCAAATACATTTTTTCACCAACATAAACGGTGACTATACACATGGACCTCGCCAGATAGAATACATAGGAATCAAATCAACTACATCTGTGGAAAGAGACAATAAAGCTCAATATCATCAGTCAGAACAAGGCCAGGGGCCAAATGTGGAAAAGACCATCAATTGCTCCTATGCAAGTTCAAGTTGAAGCAGAAGAAAATTAAAACAAGTCAAGGAGAGCCAAAGTACAACCTTGAGTATATCCCACCTGAATTTCGGGACCATCTCAAGAATAAATTTTACACGTTGAACACTAATGACCCAAGACCAGATGAGTTATGGAATGACATCAAGGACATCATACATGAAGAAAGCAAGAGGTCATTAAAAAGACAGGAAAGAAAGAAAAGACCAAAATGGATGTCAGAAGAGACTCTGAAACTTGCTCTTGAATGTCGAGGTAGCTAAAGCAAAAGGAAGAAATGATGAAGTAAAAGAACTAAACAGAAGATTTCAAAGGGCGTCTCGAGAAGACACAGTAAAGTATTATAATGACATGTGCAAAGAGCTGGAGATAGAAAACCAAAAGGGAAGAACATGCTCAGCATTTCTCAAGCTGAAAGAACTGAAAAAAAATTCAAGCCTCGAGTTGCAATAGTGAAGGATTCTATGGGGAAATATAAAATGATGTAGGAAGCATCAAAGGAAGATGGAAGGAATACACAGAGCCATTATACCAAAAAGAATTGGTCGATGTTCAACCATTGCAAGGGGCAGCATATGTTAAGGAACCGATGGTACCGAAGAAAGAAGTCCAAGCTGCACTGAAGGCATGACGAAAAACAAGGCTCCAGGAATTGACAAAATGTCAACTGAGATGTTTCAACAAGTGAATGCAGCACTGGGAGTGCTCGCTCGTCTATGCCAAGAAAATTGGAAGAAGACCAGACTTACTGGTTTGACAGAGACTTTGAGGAACCCCAAAGACTATTGACCCCCGGACACCCCGCTAACTCAGAACTGAAGCCACTCCCAAAGTCCATCTTTCAGCCAACTTTAGACAGTCCTATTAAACAAACAATAACACACATGAGAAATGTGCTTCTTAGTTCAATTAAGTATACGAGACCAAATGGGCAACACATGCCCAAAAGCAAAGACCAGAAGGCAGGGAGGGACAGGAAAACTGGAGGAATGGACTCATGAACCTGTAGTGGAAAGGGGGAGAGTGCTGACACATTGTGGGGATTGCAATCAATGTCAAAAAACAGTTTGTGTATTAATTTTTGAATGAGAAACTAATTTGCGCTGTAAACGTTCACCTAAAGTACAATGAAATTAAAAAATGTATATCCTGGTTGTGATATTGTAACTATAGTTTTGTAAGATGTTATCTTTGGAGGAAGGAAAATGGGTAAGGGGATTCAGAATCTCTGTATTATTTCTTACAACTGATTGTGAATCTACAACTATCTCAAAATAAAAAGTCGAATTTTAAAAGGTAAAAAGTCTCAAACCCAAACACTTTAGAAATCAGGCCACAGACTACATGGAAGATCTCTCAGCTGACCACATGGATCACAGAGATCTGAAGACGTATAGCTGCTCTCAAGCCCTCTCCCATCAAAAGAATGGGTGCAAAAGAATTAGATTAGAAACACTAGGAAATGTTAAAAGGAGTTAAAGTTGACAGGCAACATAAAAGCAAGGAAAAGACAAAGAGAGTGTGAGAATAATAATAAGGTTGTGGGACTGAGAAACCCTTGGTTTTGCCTTGTCCAAAGCAATCATTCCAAAAAACAGGTTACTTGTTCTGGGAGCTGCCACTGCTAATAACAGTTTTGGAATCCTCTTCCAAGTACTTTGTGGACTCTACAATGTGTGCATTTAAATAGCTACCCTTTGCAACTTTTCCACCACTTGAAGTGGATTTTATTTTTCCGAACCAGTTAAAATGATGGGAGGTATTATGGTATACCAGAATGAGCAGAGCCCTGGAGGTCACAGAGAACCAGGTCTGAGTCCAAGCTCTGCCACTTAGTGACTGTATGACCCTAGGCATGTAACTTAATCCTTCTGTCAGTTTTGTAATCTGTAGAATAGAGCTAATTATACCCACCTCCCAGGATTTGTGTAAGGTTAACTGCAATAATGGATGTGAAGCATCTAGTACTGTGCCTGGCCCAGTCAAGTCTCAATAAGCTCTTGCTGTTAAATATGGTTGAAGGGCACAAGCTGATTTTCTTGTGAGACTCATAAATAGAGTCTGAAGGCCAACCAAAGAAGAGCTCAAAAATGTGGTGAGTTACATTAATCAACCTCTTTGGAATAGGTTGATAGTTTCCTAAATTGTGTGAAGAACAAGTCACATTTCATTTAAGAAGTTCTGGCATGTTTTTTATAAAGCCAATTTTATTTCTTAGAGTCATAATCCCATGGTGATGTGGCATCATTTATTAGCAAGGTGGTTAGCATCTTCTCCCTCATCAGATCCAAAGGAAATCCTGAGTATTTATAAGACAACATCTATGATTTATCCAGAAAAATCTAAACTGTGAGCTCAATAGATTTTGTTTGAAACCACAGGGATGAATTTCTGGCAAACTTCCATTCAAAATGGTTCAAGTATGTGTGTTTAGAAAAAAAAACTCTGTCTTAAAAATAGAAAAATGTGATCTCTGAAAAGAATAATGATAGCAATTGACCGAAACAAAACAAATATATAACAACCCATGAGTTCATGGAACATATTTGTAATACATATATCTGACAAAAGACTTGTATCCAGAATATACAACTTAATAATAAGAAGACAAACAACCCAATAAAAAATGAGCAGAATATTTGAATAGACACTTCACAAAAGAAGATGTATGAATGGCCAATAAGCCCAGAAAGACATGCTAATACTTCATTAGTCATCAAGAAACCCAAATTAAAACCATGATCGGATACCATTGCACATCACCTAGAATGGCTAAAATTAAAAAGACCGACAAAACCAAGTGTTGACAAGTCATTGGAGCAACTGGAACTCTCATACACTGTTTGCTGTTAGAAATGAAATGGTACAACCATTATAAAAAACAGTTTGACAGTTTCTTATATAATTAAACCTTCACATACCATACTACCCGGTAATTCTCTGAGGTATTTACTCAAGAGTAATGAAAGCATATATCTACACAGAGAACCGTTGCCATTGAGTCGATTCCAACTCACAGCGACCCTATAGGACAGAGTAGAACTTCCCCACAGGGTTTCCAAAGAGTGGCTGGTGGATTCAAACTGCTGACCCTTTGGTTAGCAGCCTAAGCTCTTAGCCACCATGCCACCAGGACCACTCCACACAGAGACTTGTACACAAATGTTCATAGCAGCTTTATCTGTAATAATCAAAAACTGGAAACACCCAAATGTTCATGAACGGATGAATGGATAAACAAATTATGGCACACCCATAAAATGGAATACTTAGTAATAAAAAGAAACAAGCTACTGATACATATAACAACATGAATGAATCTCAAAAATATTATGTTATGTGAAAGAAGCCAGACACAAAAAGTATACACTGCATAATTCTGTTTATATGAAAGTCTAGAATAGGAAAAACTAATGTATAGTGACAGACAGTAGGTCCGTGATTGGCTGGGGATGGGAATGGAGTAAGTGATTGACTGCAAAGGGGCACAAGAAAATTTTGGGGTGTAAGCGAAACATTCTGTATCTTGATTGTGGTGTGGTTACACGTTAGGTTACACATTTATCAAAGTGTGTAGTATACTTTATGTTAATTATGCCTCAATAAAGTTGACTTTAAAAACCTGAGTCCATAATAATACCTGGAAATAAACAAACAGCTCTCATTGGATACCTTTGGAGGTTGTCAGGACACCAATTTATTATTCTGAAAATTGATAAAGAGAAAGTATTAAGCATTTATCCTGCTTTCCCCAAGATAGCCAAATAGCTGAGAGAAAGTTTTATTTTGTAGAACAATGCCAACAAATACATGTAGAAGGAATGGCGTTTTGCAATGCTTAATGAACTAACGTGATATCAGAAGATGGTGAAACCATTAATTAAAAGACTGATGAGAAACATTATAATGGATGAATCAGGATGACAACCCTCAACCCACTAATCAAACTTAACATCACTAAAAATGGGATAAACAGACACTATAGGCCTCCTGATGAGATGTAATACAAAATACAGAGCACCACCTATGAGCGTGAATCTATTTGAGATTCTAGATCTACAAATTTTCAACAAACGGCAAGAAAGAGGAAAACTTTAAATAACAGCACAAGGAAATAATCTGACAAATAGAAAGTTAGGGAAATTTTACAATACAAGTGATCTTTTTTTTTTTAACTTGTTAAGGTACATACAAAAGTATTTTTGGGAGAAATCATACGATGTCTGGAATTTGTTTTAAATTTCTCTTGTAAAATAAATACGTATAAATAACCAATAAAAAATGAAATGATATTGATAATTTTTTTTTATAATGGTTAAAGTTAGGTGATGAGTATTTGGGGACTCTTTATCCTATTCTCTTTACTTTATGTACATCTCAAAATTTCCATAATAAAAAGTAAAGAAAAAAGTTATGGCTTTCAGAGAAAAACTTCAGTTATCTAGAAATCAACTTTTTTTTTGATGATGCCAAATAAAACAGGTGCCCCAGGGTGTTTCCTTCTTGATTTGTTTTCTTTTTTATCTAATTTTAATTTTAGTCAAGGCAAACGTGCACAGTTTAAAAAGTCAAGCAGTACTGCAAAGCTTATAATGAAATACGTTGCTATTTCTTGATTTTTCACGTGTAGATATTTTTTTCACTGATTCCCAAATATTGATGTTTGTGGGTCTTTATTTTGAGCTAGTCAATTTCTAGAAAAGAAGAATCTTTCTCTCTGGTGTAACCGCTCTGATTTTCTGCTAGGGCAGAAAAAGAGTAGCTGCTGGTTGTCTGGAGTGAGAAAAGGGCTATGGGGTTCTAACTGCTTCTCATATAATTGTTGAAGCATCCCGGTTTATAGCCCTGCCTTCAGAGATATAGGTGCCTCCAAACCTGGAACCTATCGGGCTGGTTTCCTGTTAGTCCCTCTACCTATAAATTTCTCTGCTCTGCTAAGTCAGTTCCCACTTATCACTCATATTTGGAATATATCAGTGAACAAAATAGGCAGTGGATGTAATAAATAAGTACACTTATAACAAAATAAGGATATTATTAGAACAGGATAAGAGAATCAGAAATGTGGGTATGGGGTGGGGGTGTTGTGTTGTCATTTTAAATAGGGTAGACAGGGTGGACCTCATCAGAAAGATGACATTTCAGCAAAGCCCTGAAGGAGGTGAGAGAATTAGGCATGTGAACATATCTGGGGACAGCCAAATTTTGGTGAAGTCTTTTGTCTATGTGGGCTCCTGGTAGGGACCATCTCTTTATTCTGTTCCTTCACGTTAGCCGGGTTTGGAAGAGAATGGATATAAATATTTGTGCTCATTCCACTGTATTTAACCAGAAGAGCCTCCTATTTATCCCATCGTTCTCACTCTAGTATATTTTTTATCTTTCCCAAATTGCCTACCACCAGAATGAGCATATAGGAAGAAGTCAATAAATAATATTTTTTTATTATTATTACATTAAATTAATAAATCATGAGTTATAAACAGCCTTCGAAAGTCTCTATTTTTCCATAAAACAGTATTCAGCCTCTTAAAAGTTCATTTGTTCTCTACAGTGTCTTGATGTGCCATCTCGCACATGTTTGCTGTAAGTGATAAAATGATTGTGCATCTCATAGCAGACAAGGTCTTCAGAAGTGGTAGAAAACTGCTGTTTTGAAAGGTACCTTTTCAGAGTAGGATCTTTTAAGAAACAATTAACGAGTTGCAGTAGTGCTAGGCAAATTTTTTGGTTGATAGAATTGTTCTGTATGGTACTGAAGTGATGGCTACATTTGTCAAAACCCACAGAACTGTGCACCACAAGGAGTGAACTTTATGCAAATTTCTAAAAATAAATGAGGATGTCAGGGGATTCCAGAATGGAATGCAGACTTTGACAAATGAATATAACTGTTTTACAAATGTATGACATAACCACACTGCAGGGAGTGAGGAAAAAAGCTGACCTAAATAACTTTGGAAAACGGTGTTTTTTGTTTTTTTAAAATTTTTTTCTAAACTGTATTTATTTTGTTGTTGTTGTTGAGAATACACACAGCAAAACAGAGATCAATTCAACAGTTTCTACATGTACAATTTAGTGATCGATTGCATTCTTCCGAGTTGTGTAACCATTCTCACCATCCTTTTCTGAGTCTTTCTCCCTCATTAACATAAACTCACTGCCCTCTAAGGTTCCTATCTAATCATTTGTGTTGCTATTGTCAGTTTGATCCCATATACCAAAAAAAAAAAAAAAAAACAACAACCAAACTCGTTGCCGTCGAGTTGATTCTGACTCATAGATAGTTCTGAAAAGAGCATAATGCTCAAGGGAGACCTCTGTTACAAGTTAAGCTAAGCTACTATATGGTTTTCAGATGATATCACAGGATATTTTTGGTTTAAGTTTGTTTTTTTTTTTTAATTGTACTTCAGGTGAAGGCTCACAGAACAAATAGTTTCTCATGAAACAGTAGTACACATATTGTTTTATGACTTTGGTTAACAACACCACAACATGTCAACCCTCTCCCTTCTCGACCATT
>NW_004444017.1:1226375-1237928 GCF_000243295.1 Trichechus manatus latirostris
GGTAGTTCTAGTGCCTTTCCTCCACTGGAAAGTCATCTGGCGTTTTATTTAGGATGCCTACCTGAACCATCCTATCCTGTTTTTGTAAATGTTTTGATATTGTCTGCTGTCTTCTGGGTATTCAGGAGTTATTTTTCTTGTTTATTGATTGTAGCTTTGTTTGGTTCATCCTTTTTTTTTTATTTATTTAACTATGTCTGAGCAGGTGGACTGTGTGTTCTTTGTTGTCTGCTCATCTGTGGGCATAATTCTTTTCGCCTCCTTCTCCAATTGGCGGGGTCAGTCACTCAAATATGGTACAGCAGGGCAGGTCTAGCTGAAGGAGTTACTGGGACGGGTTGTTTGTGGCATTTACTACAGCCACCAGGGCGGGTCAGTAATCAGTGCAAGGCAGGTTCCAGTAGGCTGTGCCTGTGCTTTTTGGTGTGTGATGTTAAGCGCACGGTGGAGGTAGGAAGGATGTAGGGGGGAGATTGTTATGTGTGGAACTAAGATGGATATGGGAGAGAGGAGAGAGGAACTGGAGCCAAAAACATACCAACAAAAAAGAGTGCTACTGGAGCTTGTTGTTGGAGTGGAGAGATGAGAGACTATGAAATGGAGAAAAACAAAAAGGGGAAGAAGAAGAAAAAAAAAAAAAGAAAAGAATGAATAAATAAAAATCAAAAAGGAAAAAGGAGAGCAAAGCTCCTAGGGATCCCACCGGTGTGGCTATGAGGTCTGGGGAAGTTGTTCTCAGTTGTTGCAGTACAGCCTGGCTAGAAGGCGTAGAGGTATTCAGCACCAGGTGTTCAGGGAACAGAAAGAGAAGGAAGGTATAGAGAGACAAGAAACTGAGTAATGAAGAAAGACAAAAAGGGGAAAAAAAGGAAAAGAAAACAAAACAAATTTAAAAAAATAAAAGAACAAGAAAAGCCCCCCCAAACAACCCCACGAGAAAAGAAATGCCCTCAGGGATCCCTCTGCATATCTGCACAAGCCAAGGGGGTAGTGTCAAAGCCGCACAGCACCGCCTGTCCAGAACGGGCTCCCAGCTCAAGAAAAGGAAAAGAAAACAAACAAACAATTCAAAACAAACAAACAAACAAAAGCCCCGGGATCCCACCAGTGTGGCAGCCCAGACCAGGAAGCCGTTCCACACTCGAATGGAGCTCCGCAGCCCCTCAGGAAGAAGCAAAGATGGTGCACAGAGCCAGGTATTTGAGTGAAAGGAGGGGGAGGTGGTGAGAGGTAAGGAAGATATCAAAAGGAGTGGAAAAAAGCAACACCAGCAGCCAACAAATGGCACTCAGAGAGCCAGCCAGTGCAGGCGGGTGGAATCCAAGCATTCGGTGCTTCCCGGACAAGAGACTGTGGCTGTGGGAAGCAGAGGAGGCCTAGTGGGGGTGAAGAAGGGTGGGGGGTGGGAAAGCGTATATCGCAAATTACCTGTTGTTGCGTCTGCCACTGGAAGCTCCATGAAGCTGCTTTCTCGTACCTCCTATTTGCTGGTCTCCGACAGGAGTCCAAGATGGTGGATCTGCTCTGCGTTAGCTGATAAGGGACCTCTGCATGAATCTCTGCTCGTTCTCTCTTCTCTATCAGTTTTCTCACTCCATTTGGTGCTTGGCTGAGTTCATTATCTCTTCATTTGATGTTTTAGCGTTTCAGGATTGCTGTTTTCTCTGTTTGGCTTAGTTTTTTCGATCTTTGCTGTGGAGGGATGGCGTGGTGCTTCTGCCTAGAGCACCATTTTGCCGGAAGTCTGGTTTAAGGTTTTTTGATATGTTGTTGAATTCTATTGGCTAGAATTTTGTTGAGATATTTAAGTCTATGTTCATGAGGGATATCGGTCTGTAATTTTCTTTTTTTGTGGTGTCTTTACCTGGTATTGGTATCAGGGTTATGCTGGCTTCATAGAATGAGCCTGGGAGTATTCCGTCTCTTTCTATGCTCTGAAATACCTTTAGCAGTAGTGGGGTTAACTCATCTCTATTTCATTTATTTCTGCTCTAATTTTTATTATTTCCTTTCTTCTGGTGCCCTAGGGCTTCTTTTGTTACTCTCTATTTGTTCTAGTTGTAGGGTTAATGTTTTGATTTTGGCCGTTTCTTCTTTTTGCTTTTTAGTTGTGCTTTAAGCAAAAGTTTACAATTCAATTTAGTTTCTCTTACAAAAGTTTATACACACATTGTTTTGTGACCCTAGTTGCTCTCCCTGTACTGTGACAGCATACTGCTCCTTTCCACCCTGGATTTCCCAAGTCCATTCAACCAGCTCTTGACCCTCTCTGTCTTCTCATCTCGCCTCCAGGAACTGCCTGTTTAGTCTCATGTATCTACTTGAACTAAGAGGCACACTCTTCACGAGTATCATTTTATGTCCCATAGTCCAGTCTAATCTTTGTCTGAAGAGTTGGCCTTGGGAATGGTTTTAGTTTTGGGCTAACAGAGAGTCTGGGGCAATGTCTTCCAGGGTTCCTCCAGTCTCAGTCAAACCATTAAGTCTGGTCTTTTTACTAGAATTTGAGTTCTGCACCCCACTTTTCTCCTGCTCTCTCAAGAACTCTCTGTTGTGTTCTCTGTCAGGGTGGTCATTGGTGGTAGCCAGGCAACATCTAGTTCTTCTGGTCTCAGGCTGATGAAGTCTCTGGTTTATGTGGCCCTTTCTGTCTCTCGGGAGAAAACTTTCCTGGTGTCTTTGGTGTTCTTCATTCTCCTTTACACCAGGTGGGCTGGGACCAATTGATGCATCTTAGATGGCTGCTCTCTAGCTTTTAAGACCCCAGACGCCACTCACCAAAGTGGGATGCAGAAAATTTTCTTAATAAACTTTGTTTTGCCAATTGACCTAGACGTCCCCTGAAACCGTGGTCCCCACACCCCCGCCCTGCTACTGTGTCCCTCGAAGTGTTTGTTTTTATTCAGGAAAGTTGTTAGCTTTGGTTTAGTCCAGTTGTGCTGACTTCCCCTGTGGTGTGTATTGTCTTTCCCTTCACCTAAGATAATTCTTGTCTACTATCTAGCTAGTGAATACTCCTCTCCCTCCCTCTTCACCTGTGTAACAAGCAAACTTTTCTTCTGTGTTTAAACCTTTTCTCGAGTTCTTGTAATAGTAGTCTTATACAATATTTGTCCTTTTGTGACTGACTAAATTCACTCAGCATAATGCCTTCCAGATTCCTCCATGTTATGAGATGTTTTCACGGATTCATTGTTGTTCTTTGTATTCCATTGTGTGAATATACCATAATTTTTTTATCCATTCATCCACTGATGGGCATCTAGGTTGTTTACATCTTTTTGCTATCGTGAACAGTGCTGCAATGAACATGGGTGTGCATATATCTATTCGTATGACTGCTTTTATTTCTCTAGGATATATTCCAAGGAGCAGGATTGCTGGATGGTATGGTACTTCTATTTCTAGCTTTTTAAGGAAGTGCCAAATCAATTTCCAAAGTGGTTGTACCATTTTACTTTCCCACCAGCAGTGTGTAAGTCTTTCAGTCTCTCCACAACCTCTCCAACATTTATTATTTTGTGTTTTTAGGATTAATGCTAGCCTTGTTGGGGTGAGATGGTATCTCATTGTGCTTTTGATTTGCATTTCTCTAATGGCTAATGTTTGTGAGCATTTCCTCATGTGTATGTTAGCCACCTGAATATCTTCTTTGCTGAAGTGCCTATTCTTATTGTTTGTCCATTTTTTAATTGTATTGTCTTTCTGTTGTTGAGGTTTTGCAGTATCTTGTAGTTTTTAGAGATTAGACCTTTCTTCTTTTTGGATGTGTGCATTTATTGCTATCAATTGACCTCTGAGCACTGCTTTTGCTGTGTTCCAAAAGTTCTGGTAAGATGTGTTTTCATTTTCATTTGATTCTACAAATTTCTTTATTCCGTCCTTGATTTCTTCTATAACCCAGTAGTTTTTAAGCAAGGTGTTGCTCAATTTCCATGTATCTGACTTTTTTCCCTTGGTTTTTCTGTTACTGATTTCAACTTTTATGTCTTTATGGTCAGAAAAGATGCTTTGTAATATTTCAATGTTTTGGATTCTGTTAAGACTTGCTTTGTGACCTAATATGTGCTATATTCTGGAGAATGTTCCATGTGCTTTGGAAAAGAAAGTATACTTGACTGATGTTGGATGGAATGTTCTGTATATGTCTGTGAGTTCAAGTTGGTTGATTGTGGCATTTAGAACTTCCGTGTCTTTACTGAGCTTCTTTCTAGGTGTTCTGTCCTTCACCAAAAGTGGTGTGTTGAAGTCTGCTACTACTATTTGGAGCTTTCTATTTCTCTTTTCAATGCTGTTAGAGTTTGTTTTATGCATCTTGGAGCCGTGTCGTTAGGTGCATAGATGTTTATTATGGTTATGTCCTCCTGGTATATTGACCTTTTAATCATTATATAGTGTCCTTCCTTATCCTTTGTGGTAAATTTTGCTTTAAAGTCTATTTTGTCAGACATTAATATTGCCACTCCTGCTCTTTTTTGATTGTTCTTTGCTTGGTATATTTTTTTCCATCCTTTGAGTTTTAGTTTGTTTGTGTCTTTGAGTCTAAGGTGTGTCTCTTGTAGGCAGCATATAGACGGGTCGTTTTTTTTAGTCTATTCTGCCACCCTCTGTCTCTTTATTGGTGCATTTAGTCCATTCACGTTCAGCATAATTATTGATAGGTATGAGTTTAGTGCTGTCATCTTGATGGGTTTTTTTTGTGTGTTGTTGACAGTTTTTTTGTTCCACTTAATTTTCTGTGCTGTCATTTTTATTTTCCTTTCACCTTTTTCATTGTTGTTGATTTTGTATTTGCTGAGTCTTTAGGTTTTTCTTCTTTTTTATTTTGATGTGTAGGTTTGTTAGTTTCGTTTGTGGTTACCTTAAAATTTACCTCTATTTTTCTAAGTTTAAACCAATCTTTTATTTCTTGATACTGTCTTAACTTCCTCTCCATATGAAAGTTCTATGACTACACTAGCCCTCTTTTTTGTTTTAGTGTTGTCATCTTTTACATATTGACATTTCTGTTTTCCTATTTTCAGTGTTTTAGCTTTGACTTATTTTTGTAACTTTCTATCTGAGTTGATATCTGGTTGCTCTATCCTGTGTTCTAGTCTTGGGTTGTTATCTGACATTATTGATTCTCTATCTGGAGGTCTCCATTTAGTATTTCTTGTAATTTTGGTTTGATTTTTACAAATTCCCTTAACTTATGTTTATCTGGAAATGCCCTAATTTCACCATCTTATTTAAGAGACAGTTTTGCTGGATATATAATTCTTTGCCGGCAATTTTTTCTTCAAGGCTTTGGATATGTCATCCCATTGCCTTCCTGTCTGCTTGGTTTCTGCTGAGTAGTCTGAGCTTAGTCTTATTGACTATCCTTTGTAGGTGACTTTTCATTTATCCTTAGCTGCTCTTAAAATTCTCTCTTTATGTTTGGTTTTGGGAAGTTTGATTATAAGATGTCCTGGTGACTTTATTTTGGGATCTACCCTGTGTGGAGTTGGATGAGCTTCTTGGATATCTTCTCATTTTTCTCAATATCAGGGAAGTTTTCTGCCAACAAATATTCAACAATTCTCTCTGTATTTCTGTTAACCCCCTGTGTTCTGGTACTGCAATCACTTGTAGATTATTCCTCTTGATAGAGTCCCACATAATTCTTAGGGTTTCTTCATTTTTTTAAATTCTTTTATCTGATTTTTCCTCAAATAATTGGTGTCAAGTGCTTTATCTTCAATCTCACTAATTCTGACTTCCATTGCCTCTATTGTCCTTCTATGACTTTCTATTGAGTTGTCTAATTCTCAAATTTTATTGTGAATCTTTTGGATTTCTATTTGCTATCTCCCTATGGATTCTAGCAGCCCGTTAAATTTGTCATTTTGCTCTTGTATAGCTTTCCTAAATTCGTCTTTTGCTTTGTCTGTGTTTTCCTTGGCTTGATCTGAGTTTTGCATGATCTCCTTCCTGATATCTTGAAGAACTCTATATAGTAATTTTTTTAATTCTACCTACAGTAATTCCAAGACCTTCTCTTCCTCTGAGAGGTTTCCTTGTTCTTTGTTTTGGTCACTTGTTGGAGCCATCATGGTCTGCCTCTTCATGTGATTTGCTGTTGACTGTTGTCTCTCAGCCATCAATAAGTATGTTTGCTTACTATGTCCTAGCTTTTTGTTTTGTTTTGATACGCCCAAATAGGCCAGGCATGTGAGCTACTTTGATTATTGGCATCTTTGAAACTCTCACATCCTGTCACCAGGTGGTTAGAGCTGCTACGAGGTATGTGAGCCCCAGAGTCTGTTTACTTTTCTTGTATGGATTCAGCTCCGGTGTCCAGGTCACTGGTCATCAAGTGTGTGGTGCAGCCTCTCACCTATAGTCCTAGATGGGCAGGGCTACATAAGGGTGATTGGAGCAGGCACAGGTATCTGGCTACAGTAGGGGGTTACATGCTGAGTAAGGTAGGAGGCTGACGGCTGCCCCTGAGTGCTAGGTGGAAGGCGTGTCCCTGTCTCCTAGAGCACATGGGTGGGTGGATTTAGCAGCTGGACTTTGGGCACCCAATGCTGTTGGTTGTAAGGACATGGAAGCACCACTTGTTCTCAGACCCCTGTCCTGGGTGGCTAGGTGGAGTGGGTGAAGCCACCAGCCCTCAGGCCCCTGATGTGGGTAGGTGAGGACCCTGCTTAATGGGCATGGTGGTGTCAAATGTCAGGAATATGCCACTCCCCTTTAGCTCTTACAGTTGAAAATAGGCTTCAGGTATATACCCTGTTGTACTATGCTAATAAGGGCTTAGGCTCTTTCTTCCACCAGACACCCTGCTAACTCAGAATTAAAGCCACTCCTGAAGTCCACCATTCAGCCAAACATTAGACAGGCCTATAAAACAATAACACATGTGAGGAACATGCTTCTTAGTTCAGTCAAGTATAGGAGACCAAATGGGAAACACCTGCCTAAAAGCAAAGAAGAAAAGATAGGAAAGGACAGGAAAACTAGATGAATGGACATGGAGAACCCAAGGTGGAAAGGGAAAGGGGGAGAGTGCTGACACATTGTGGGGATTGTAACCAATGTCACATAACAATTGGTGTATAAGTTTCTGAATTAAAACTAATTTGTGCTGTAAACTTTCACCAAAAACACAATAAAGTAAAATAAAAAATATTTCTTTCTGTATGTAAACCTTTTCTGGACTACTTATAACAGTGGTCTTATACAATATTTGTCCTTTTGTGATTGATTTATTTCACTCAGCATAATGTCCTGCAAATTCATCTATGCTGCAAGATGTTTCATGGATTCATCACTATTCTTTATCGTTGCATACTATTCCATTGTGTGTACATATCACAATTTGTTTATCCTTTCATCCATTGATGGGCACTTAAGTATTTTCTGTTTTTTTGCTATTGTAAATAATGCTGCAGTGAACATGGGTGTGCATATGTGTATTCTTGTTACGGGTCTTATTTTTCTAGGACGTATACCTAGGAGTGGGATTGCTACATCATATGGTGTTTCTATTTGTAGCTTTTTAAGGACACTGTTTTCTTGTATGGTCCTTTTAATATACTGTTGGAGTCTGTTCACTAGTATTTTGTTGAGGATTTTTGCATCTATATTCATAAGAAGATATTCACTGGTAGTTTTTTTGTGGTGTCTTTGTCTAGTTTGGGTATCAGGGTTATGTTTGCTTCATAGAATGAATTAGGAAATATTCCTTCCTTCTCTATCTTTTGGAAGAGTTCAAAGTGTATTGGTGTCAATTTTTCTTTAAATGTTTGATAGAATTCCCCAGTGAAGCTACATGGTCCAGGACTTTTTTTGGTGTTATTGAGAGATTTTTGATCACTGATTTCATCTTTTCACTTGTTATGGGTCTCTTGAGACTTTCCATTTTCTCTTGAGTCAGTTTGAGTAGGTTTTGTGCTTCTGAGAATTTGTCCATTTCATCTAGGTTATCCAGTTTGTTGCCATACAATTGTTCATAATATTCTGTCATAATTCTCTTTATTTCTGTTGAGTCAGTTGTAATACCTGCTGTTTCATTATTTGTTTTGGTTATTTGCATCTTTTCTCTTCTTTTCTTTTTCAGTCTAGCTAAACGTTTGTCACTTTTATTGATCTTTTCAAAAAACCAAATTCTGGTTTTATTTATTCTATTGCTTTTCTGTTTTTTATTTTATTTATTTCTGCTCTGATCTTTGTTATTTCCTTTCTTCTGGTAGGCGTAGGCTTAGTTTACTCTTCTCTCTAGTTCCTGGAGTTGCCGAGTTAGGCTGTTAATTTGCGATTGTTCTTCTTTTTTTATGTTGGCTTTTATTGCTATAAGTTTCCCTCTGAGTACTGCCTTCACTGCATCCCATAAGCTTTGGTATGTTGTGCTTTCATCTTCGACTTTAAGAAATTTGTGATTTCTTTTTTGATTACTTCCTTGAGCCATTGGAAGTTTAATAGTGTGTTGTTTAATTTTCATATGTTTGTGTATTTTCCAGGTTTTTTTTTTTTCTGTTATTTATTTCTAGCTTCACTCCATTGTGGTCAGAGAAAATATTTTGTATGATTTCAACGTTTAAAATTTATCAAGACTTGCTTTGTGACTTAAAATGTGGTCTATGCTGGAGAATGACCATGTGCACTGGAGTAGAATGTATATGGTGCTATTTTGGGGTGGAGTGTTCTATATATATCTGTTAAGTCTAGTTGGTTTATAGTGTCATTCAGGTCCTCTGTTTCCTTGTTGATCTTCTTTCGAGATATTCCATCCAATATTGAAAGTGGTGTATCGAAGCCTTCAACTATTTCTCCCTTCAATTTTATCAGTGTTTGCTTTATGTATTTTGGTGCCCCGATGTTGGGTGCATATATATGATTATTAAAACTTCTTGATTAATTGACCCTTTTATCACTATATAATGTCCATCTTTATCTCTTCTGACAGATTTTAGTCTTAAAGTCTACTTTTTCTGATATTAAGATTGCCACATTGGCTCTCTTTTGGTTATTATTTGCATGGAATATTTTTTTCCATCCTTTCATTTTCAGCCTATTTGTGTCCTTGGGTTTAAATGTGTCTCTTATAAACAGCATATAGTTGGATCATGTTTTTTTTATCCATTCTGCCACTCTCTGCCTTTTGATTGGTGCATTTAGTCCATTTACATTCACTGTAATTACTGATTAGAAACGACTTACTTCTACCATTTTGTTATTTGTTTTTTGTGTGTCTTAAGCCTTCTTTGTCTTTGTCATTTAGTACTGCTTGGTTTTGTGTTTCTTAGTTTATTGTAGTGAGCCTTTTTGGTCGTTCTCCTTTTCTTTTGTGTATGTTTTTATATATTTTCTTAGTGGTTACCATGAGTATTACATTTAAGAGCTTGTATTTATAACATCCTAGGGTAAGCTGGTGCCAACTTAACTTCAGTAACATACAAGAAATTCTATATCTATACCATTCCTCCCCCCCTTTTGTTGCTGTTATCACTAATTAGACCTTTATATTTCATGTACTTGTAACATACTTTTATCCTTGCCTTTTTTTTTTTTCATTGAGCTTTAGGTAAAACTTTACAGTGCAAATTAGTTTCTTATTAAAAAATTTCTATGCAAATTGTTTTCTGACATTGATTGCAATCCCACAATGTGTCAGTACTCTCCCCCTTTCCACCCCGGGTTCCACATGTGCATTCGTCCAGTTTTCCTGTCCCTTCCTGCCTTCTCATCTTCGCTTTTGGGCATGTGTTGCCCATTTGATCTCGTATACTTAATTGAACTAAGAAGAACATTCCTCATGTGTGCTATTATTTGTTTTATAGGGCTATCTAACCCTTGGCTGAAAGATGGACTTTGAGAGTAGCTTCAGTTCTGAGTTAGCAGGGTGTCCAGGGGCCATAGTCTTGGGAGTTCCTCAAGTCTCTGTCAAACCAGTAAGTCTGGTCTTTTTCTGTGAATTTGAATTTTGTTCTACATTTTTCTGATGCTCTGTCCAGAACCCTCTATTGTGATCCCTGTCAGAGCAGTCGGTGGTGGTAATTGGGCACCATCTAGTTGTTCTGGGTTCAGGCTGGTGGAAGCTGTGGTTCATGTGATCCCTTAGCCCTTTGGACTAATATTTTCTTTCCGTCTTTGGTTTTCAACAATCTCCTTTGCTCTGTACAGGACAGAACCAATAGATGTATCTTAGATGGCCGCCCACAGGCTTTTAAGACCCCAGACACTTCTCACCAAAGTAGGATGTAGAACATTTTATTTATGAACTATATTATGTCAATTAACCTAGATGTCCCCCAAGACCATGGTCCCCAGCCCTCAGCCCCAGTAACTCGGTCCCTCAGGGTCTTTGGATGTGTCTAGGAAGCTTCCACGACTTTGCCTTGGTCAAGTTGTGCTGACTCCCCTATATTGTGTTGTCTTTCCCTTCACCAAAGTTAACACTTATTTACTACCTAATTAGTGATATCCTTTCCCCACCCCTCCCCTCCCTTGTAACCATCAGTTTTTGTATTTTTTTTTTCTGTGTGGAAACCTTTTCTTGGTTTATTATAACAGTGTTCTCATACAATATTTGTCCTTTTGTGATTGACTTATTTCACTCAGCATAATGCCCTCCAGATTCATCCATGTTGTGAGATGTTTCTCAGATTCATCATTGTTCTTTATCCTTGTGAAGTATTCCATTGGGTGTATGTACCATAGTTTTTTTAGCCATTCATCTGTTGATGGGCACTTAGGTTGTTTCTGTCTTTTTGCTATTGTGAATAATGCTGCAATGAACATGAGTGTGCATATCTCTATTTGTGTCATGGTTCTTAATTCTCTAGGATATATTCCTAGGAGTGGGATTGCTGGATTATATGGTATTTCTATTTCTAGATTTTTAAGGCAGTACCATATTATTTTCCATAGTGGTTGTACCATTTTACATTTCCACCGGCAGTGCATAAGAGTTCCCTGAAACCTCTCTACCAGTTGTTATTTTCTATACTTGCCTTTTATATATTTGTTATTAAAAATATGAAGGACAAAACATTTAGAATTATTAAGCATGAATACCTTACTACTAGCTCTTAAACTTTTCCACGCATTTCCTTTTATTAGGAATCTTTATTTTTATGTATAGCTTTGAACTACTTTCTAGTGTCTTTTTTCTTCCATCTACAGAAGTCCAATTAGTATTTTTTGTAGGGCTAGTCTGGTGGATATGAACTCTCTCAGTTTCTGTTTGTCTGGAATGTTTTAATTTCACCCTCATTCTTGAAGGATAGTTTCACTGGGTATAGTATTCTTGGCTGACAGTTTTTTCTTTCAGTACTTTAAATACATCATTCCATTGCCTTCTGGCCTCCACTGTTTCTGAGGAAACTGTAAGGCTAAAGATAAAAAGAACTGTTCAAAAACACTGTACCCTATACATCAGTGGGTAATAGAAGAAATCAGAGATGGAATCAAAAAATTCCTAGAATCAAATGAGAATGAAAACACTTCATACCAAAACCTTTGGGACACAGCAAAGGCAGTCCTCAGAGGGCAATTTATAGCAATAGATGCACATATCAAAAA
>NW_004444017.1:1238028-1333533 GCF_000243295.1 Trichechus manatus latirostris
TTGTGGGGTTGTTAACCAATGTCATAAAACAACATGTATACTTCTGTTTCATGAGAAACTATTTGTTCTGTAAGCCTTCACCTGAAGTACAATAAGAAAACAAACAAACAAACAAAAAAAACACTGTACTCTAGTTGGTAAAATTGTTTCTCACAGAGAAACAGGTTAGCAATTCTAAACTACTTTGTATGTATATTAGGGTGGCTATTAGTCGAAATCAACTCCACAGCACCTAACAACAACAAGGTTGAACAAATAAGTAAATACATTGCAGATAATGGGAGCCAGGTTTCTCACTGTCAGAGAAAGAAGTTACAATTAAACAGGAGGCAAGGCTAGAAAGAACTCTGTGGTGCCAGGTTAGAGTCAAAGATAACACTATGAATTCATTTTTATTTTAATAGATGATAGATAGGTGGATAGATAGGCATGTGTGCATACATATGTTGCCTACCTCTATTTGCAAAGAGGGCTTAGAAATAGTGACCTTAGTAGCAACGATCACAACTAGCATTCAGACCCTGATTTCTAAATAACAGTTTCCAATAAAAGGAACCAGGGATCCTTGGGAAAATGACTGATTCTAGGGCTGAGATAGGGAAAATAGAAGATGAGCCTGGAGCAGGAAGTAAGGAAGCACTAAAATACATACAGAAAGGAGAGGAGAAGAGAGGAGAGAAAAAGAAATATGGGGGTATCTCAAAGGAGACAGAAATCAATCTGAAAAATCTTCCAATGGCCAAAACTGGAGCAATTGGGGGAGCGGGGAGAAAAGGATGAAACAAATAACTATGAGTCCATACTTACATGGATAAATAATTGAATAAATACAAAGGGGAGAAGGGACATTTCTCCCTTAGAAAAGAATTTCAGATAATCAGCCCTCCAGGAAATCTAGCCTAATTCCTCTTCCCTTGAGGGTGGACTGGATTTAGTGACTTGCTTCCAAACAATACAGAAAGTAAAAAATAGTAACTGTACAGTGGAAAAACCTGGCAGACACCCCCTTAGCCTAATGAACAAAGTTAATATCATTAGTGATAAGTCAGGTATATATTATGTGTCACTTGGTATGATGTGATGGTATTCTTCCTCATAAGTCATATCCTCAGTCCATGCATAAGAAAACATCAGAGAAACCCAAACTGAGGAACATTCTATAAAATACCTGGGTATTTTATAGGTCATGGTGGTAAAAAACAAGAGTGAAAAACTGACACAGACCAGAGAGGAGAATAAGGAAATATGACTAGTAAATCCTGGATTGGATCCTGGAACAGAAAAAAAGATATTAGTTGAAAAAAGGTGAAACTGAAGAAACTATGGAGTTTAATAGTAGGGTACCAATGTTAATTTCTTAGTTTTAACAAATCTACTCTGGTTATTATACAAGATGTTAAGCTTACAGGAAGCTGGGTAAAGGGTACATGGGAACTCTTTTTATTATCTTTGCCATTTTTTTGTAAATCTAAAATTATTACAAAATAAAAGTGGGTTTTTTTTTTTGGTACTTGTTATTTTAAATATAACTATGCTTAAAAGATGTAGCAGCCAGTCACACATTCTCTGTCTCTACTTTCCACCTTGTGGTTTTATTTTCTTTCTCTGAGATGGAAGGGAATCTTTACTCAACCTCTGCTTGCCTCCTCCCTCTCCTCAATCTCTTTCCCAAACTAATAAATAAATTAAAAATAAATAAATAAATAAACAAATAGACACCTTACAGTAGAATGGGGGCATCTAGTAGTTTGGTGGGAACAATTAGAAAGTGCAAACATTTAGCTCTCACAGCTTGCCCACCACAATGGCGACAGCCACACAAGCATAGCATTTCAAAATGAAAGTTAAATATTTATTCTGGCTCCCTGGCTCCTCATCCACCAAGGCTTCTTGCACAGCTGGCTTTCGAATTGAGCCAACGTTTCTTCTAATGGCCTTCTGACTTCCCACTCCACATGTGTTATAGGTAAACAATCTACTGGCTCCCACTGCATCAGACTGGCACTCAAGGAAGAAAAGCATGATCTGAGGACAGGGAGCACATCTGAACCACTCTTGGATATCCTCAAGAGGTTGTTGTGCAGATCAAACGCACTAGATAAGGTATGTGAGTACCCTTTGTAAACCTGAAAACACTGAGGAATTGTAAGGTGGTATTGTCGTTGCTCTTTTTCACCCCGTGCCTTGGTTTTCTCTAGACTATAAAGCTTTCCTTGCCACACACTCAGCATGCTTCTAGGTCAACTTCAGAGATAACTGCTAACACATATCAAGTCTGCCTGATTTGATTTCTTAGCCCCTGCAGCCCTTGGCTCCAGTAGCTTGAGCCACTTGATTCTCATGCTTTTGGGCTCAGCTCTATGTTCACTCATTCATTTATTTACAAATTTGATTCAACTACATAGCAGCTCTGTCCTAGGTGTAGGAACACACAGATAAATAAGACATGATGCCTAACTCTGAAGAACACACTAGACTCTTGGCTCTTCCTTTGCTTTAGTTCTAACCCCATTTTCAGTGCTGTAGTTTAGCTCTCCTCTTTTCTCCAAAACACTGTTTTATCTCTCACCTCCAGGCTGGTATCTTTCTCCCTGGCTTGGTGCACCCAGACTGACTGGGTGACAATCTGATTCTCTGACTTTGGGATCTCTTATCTATTGGGCCCCCCTCAGCATGATGGCAGTGGAGGGGAGACCAGGTTGTTCTAATGTCTACCCCCACACCGTTGCTCATTCTAGCCCTGGAGATTCAGGTGTTTGGCAGTGCTGATTGTCCATCTCCTGCCTGCCTAGACATTAAGTTTCAAGTTGCTTGCTGCCTTTCTCCCTTACCTGTTGGTACATTCTGTCCACCTGTTGGAATATTCTATAGTTTTGTCTTGCGTATGTTCACCAGCCGCTTACCTGGAGCTCAGTGGACTTTTGTACCACAGCTCTTGAATCCTGATCTGCCTTTCAGATGGAACCACCCAGCACCAGCAGCTGGGACCTTATCTCCATCCCATCCTGCTCCCACCAAGGTATGGGAACCTACTCCAGATCACAATTCCCCTCTAGCTACCAATAGATTCCAGCTGCAAATGATGGAACAACATGTCACATTGGCAAAAGGTGGACCCTGCCCTAACTGGGAGGAGCAAGACTGCTTAGCACCGTTAGGATTTCCTTCTTTGCCAAGAACTATGCAGAAGAGACATATTGTTGCCCAAGTCTGAATCAGTTCTCTGTGTCTAATCAAGCTATCAAAACCAAGTTCTTGAAGCCAAAATGTCTCATTTGGCTTTAATGTCTACATCTCTATTAAAATCTTTCTCCATGTTTTACAGTGAGGGGGAGGGGGATAACCTAACTGAAAAAAGTTCTGCAGGGCTGGAGGTTGGCAGAGGTTAGGGCATCAGCTGGCGGCAGAGTTGATTAGGACACAGCTTTCCCTCTGGTGTGCAACAGCTTGGTTACAGGTGTGCAGACATTGGTTCTCTCAGCTTTCGGAGCCTCAGATGGGCCTGGGACAGCGAATCCAACACCCAGTCACCTCTGCAAGAGGGTAGAAAGCAGGTACCTCCACTTACCATATGAATATTATCATTTTTCTTACATGTTCCATGATATAAAGAAGGTTAGAAAGCACTCTTGTAGAAACAGGGCATCATTGCTACCTTTCTCATTGTTCTGGCTGAGATAAGGCCTCAGAATTCTAAGGTACCAGGACTAGCCTAGCTGGATGGTAGTCCAGGAGCCATACCTAGTAGGAACTGCCCTTCACTGAAAACTCTCAGAGATGCTAAAATCAAGGGAGTGCAGAACCAAGGGGCCAATAAGTCCAAGAATGAAGTTCAAATTCATTACCAAATCAAGGGGAATGGGGTAAATGGTGAAGGCTGAGCTTCTGGCCTGAATATGAAGGGTCAGGAAGTGAAAGTAGGGAGAAACTGATGAGGGGATGAGGGGAAGGGAGTCTGAGTACACATCTGAAAGAGACATTGCTGCCCCTGTCTGCCTCTCATTTGCAAAGGGGGAGAACTAGCTGCACTGAAAGGGCCAAGTGTGGGCCAGAGAAATCTGCCACTGTCAGGCCCTACAATGCTTGTAAGATTAAGTACAAATTCCTCAGTCTAGAATTGGAGGTATCCTTTTTTTCTCCCCTCCACTTCTTCAAATCCTACTCATCCTTTGAGATCCAGCTTAAGACTGACTGTCCTGTGTAACTTGCCTCCTCCTCTGAACTCCCACTGTCATTTGGGTTCTCACCAAGTTCTTTGGTAGGTAACGCTGATGCACTGCCTCATAAAGGTTCACATGTGCTGGCCTTGTCTCTCATTTGGAAACAAGTACCTTGCCATAGTTCCTTTTGTAACCTGCACAGTATTTACCATACTGCTGGGCTTAGTAAACCCTCATGAAATGAGGCAGGAATCAAGTTACACTGATATTCTCAATGGCTCAGATGATTCACCAAATCTAGGTGTTAGCCATTTGGCTACATGCAAATAAGCAAATATCTTTGTGAGCAGGTATATTTCCCTAACATGTATCAACTGGTAGAGGCCAAATCTACTATCAGTAGGACACACACACCATATGTTTTTCCAATTTGTTGTTGTTAGCTGCTGTTGAGTTGGCCTCTGACTCACGGTGACCTCATGCACAACAGAACAAAACATTGCCTTGTCCTGCACCCTCCCCACGATCAATTGCTGATTAGACCCATTATTGTGATCCATAAGGCTTTTATTGGCTGATTTTTGGAAGTAGATCACCAGGCCTTTCTTCTCAGTCCATCTTGGTCTAGAAGCTCTGCTGAAACCTGTTCAGCATCACAATACACAAACCTCCACGGACAGACAGGTGGTGGCTCTGCATGAGGTACATTGGCCAAGAATCAAAACCAGGTCTCTCACATGGAAGACTAGAATTCTACCACTGAACCAAAATTATGCTAGACCAGTAGCTCTCAACCCTGGATCCCCATTGAAATCATCTGGGAAGCTTTCAAAAGCTCTGTTCTGATTTGAATGGTCCAGGATGGGAACAGAGCACCAGTGTGCTTTAAAGCCTCCCTGGGTGATTCTAGAGAACAGCCAGGGTTGAGAACATTGTGCTGGGATTTTATTTTCTAGTGTCCAATCGCATCTGATCCAGTTCACCCACCCCAATGTCTAACCAGTGTTTTCTACCCTTTTCTATAAAATTTATTCATAAAAAATTTAGACAGTACATGTTATGGATTGAACTGTGTCCCCCAAAAATGTATATCAACTTGGCTAGGCCATAATTCCCAGTACTGTATGATTGTCCACCATTTTTTCATCTGATATGATTTTCCTATGTGTTGTAAATCCTCCTTCTATGATGTTAATGAGGTGGGATTAGCAGCAGTTATGTTAATGAGGCAGGACTCAATCTATAAGATTAGGTTGTGTCAAGTCAATCTCTTTTGATAAATAAAAGAGAGAAGTGAGCAGAGAAATGTGGGGACCTCACACCACCAAGGAAGCAGAGCCAGGAACGTGCATCCTTTGGACTTGGGTTTCCTGCACTAAGAAGCTCCTAGAGCAGGGAAAGATTGATGACAAGGAACTTCTTCCAGAGCCAACAGACAGAAAGCCTTCCCCTGGAGTTGGCACCCTGAATTTGGACTTCTAGCAATAAATTTCTCTTTGTTAAAGCCATCCACTTGTGGTATTTCTGTTATAGCAGCACTAGATAACTAAGACAGTGCACAACTTAGTCAACTGGCATAACACAGTTCACAAAGATAATGTTCTATATCCTAGACTGGGGAGTAGCATCTGGGATCTTAAAAACTTGTGAGTGGCCATCTAAGATACAGCTATTGGTCTCTACTCATATGGAGCAAAAGAGAATGCAGGAAATCAAAGACTCGAAGAAGAAACTTATCCATGGGACTAATAGCCCGCATGAACCACAGCCTCTTCTAACTTGAGACAGAAGAACTAGATGGTTCCCAGCTACCACTGCCAACTGTTCTGACCAGGGACACAATAAAAGGACCTGGATAGAATGGGAGAAAAATGTAGAACAAAACTCAAATTCCTCAAAAAGGCCACACTACCAGACTTATAGATACTGGAGAAGCCCCCAAAACTATCACTGTAAGACAACCTTTGAACTTGGATTTGAAGCTATTTCTGCTGGTCATCTTTAAGCCAAATAACAGATTGGCTCATAAAATAAACAATATCACCTTTGAGTAATGTGCTCCCTTAAACAATAAACTACATGACATCAAACAGTCAACATTTACCCAAAAGCAAAGATGAGAAGGCAAGGAGAGGAAGGGAAGCTAGATCAATGGAAACAGAACAAACAGAATGGAAATAATAAGAATGCTGACACACTGTAAAAACTGTAACCAGTGGCACGGAATAATCTGTATAAAAATTGTTAAATGGAAACCTAATTTGCTGTGTAAACTTTCACCTAAAACACAACCAAGTATTATTTTTATAAAAGGTAAAGTAAAAAGAATTTAGACAGGGCATATGTGCCAGGCAGAAGCAAAGAGAAGCATGGTGTTTGCCCTCAAGAAACTTCCTGTCTAGTGAGAAAGGCTTTTATGTAAATACATAGAAGTACAAGTAAACCTTGCTATCTAAACTCAGATACTTAATAGCTTCAGATAGATTTTTGGATAATACCTTGATATCTAGATTCTCAAGGAGCCATGGTGGCGCAGTAGTTAAGTGCTTAGCTGTTAACTTAAAGGTCGGTGGTTTGAACCCACCAGGCACTCCATAGGAGAAAGATGTGGCAATCTGCTTCAGTAAAGATTACAGCCTTGGAAACCCTATAGGGCAGTTCTACTCTGTCCTATAGGGTCCCTATGAGTTGGGATGACTCAAAAGGCAGTGGGTTAATGGGTTATCTAGATTCTCACTGCTTGTTACTTGACATGCAGAAACCAAATAGATTAATATGGGACTCCTTTCTATGCAAACTTATTGTCCAAACTGGCTATAGTCCTTAGGAAGGACATAGATTGGGATAGTTCACTATTGTAAATGCTACTGAAGGAGAATGACTTGAGAATGAACAGGAAGGAATGGAAACCTAGATAGATAATGGTCCCTACCCTTGGGAGCTTATTGTTAGCTGCTGCGGAGTCGGGCCCCCAACTCTTGATGACCCGTGCATGACAGAATGAAATGCTGCCTAGTCCTGCATCACCCTCATGATTGGTTTCAGATGGCACCATTGTGATCCATAGAGTTTTCATTGGCTGATTTTCAGAAGCAGATCACCAGGCCTTTATTCATAGTCTTAGTCTGAAAGCTTTGCTGAAACCTGTTCAGCATCATAGCAATACGCACGCCTCTACTGACAGGTGAGTGGTGACTGCGCATCAGGTGCACTGGCTGGGAATCAAACCCAGGTCTCCCGCAAGGAAGGGGAGAATTCTACCACTGAACCACCAACGCCCACCCCCAATCAGAGTAGGTTAAAAGGAGGCTGTTATGGATTGAATTGTATCCTCCCAAAATGTGCGTCAACTTGGCTAGACCATGATTCCCAGTATTGTGTGACTGTCCACCGTTTTTTCATCTGATGTGATTTTCCTACATGTTGTAAATCCTACCTCTATGATGTTAATGAGGCAGGATTACGGGCAGTTATGCTAATGAGGCAGAACTCAATCTACAAGATTAGGTTGTATCTTAAGAAAATTTCTTTTGAGATATAAAAGACAGAAGTGAGCAGAGAGACTTGGGGACCTCATACCACCAAGAAAGTACAGCCAGGAACACATGTCCTTTAGACTCAGGATCCCTGCGCTGAGAAGCCCCTAGAGCAGGGGAAGATTGATGACAAGGACCTTCCCCCAGAGCTGGCAGAGAGAGAAAGCCTTCGCCTGGAGCTGGCACCCTGAATTTGGACTTCTAGCATCCTAGACTGTGAGAGAATAAGTTTCTTTTTGTTAAAGCCATCCACTGTGGTATTTCTGTTATAGCAGCACTAGATAACCAAGGCAGAGGCTTTCCAGATTAAAGGTGTGGTCAGACGTAGGGCACTCAATCTCTTCTTCTGCAGATGTTTTCTCTTCCCCTTCTTGAGACCTTCGTATTTCCTGTAGTACCTCAACTGTACCTGAATGTGGTTCTGGAGAAAAGGCTGCAAAACTACCTGGTCTGGTTCAGTTGGGGTGTGCAGCTTGCCTGTGGGTAGAGAAATACATGTAGAGGGAAACAATTGGGATGTTGGGAGAAGTAGGTAGAGAGGAGAGGGTGGCAGTACTTAGCACTGTCCAAAAGACAAAAGAGAAAGCTCCAATTGAAAAGCCAACAGTGGGCCCTCCTGAACTGAGAAGCACCACTATCCTGGTGCCATGCCCATAACCTCAGTTTTATTGCCAGGGACTCCTTCCCAGGGTATTTGGATGATTTCTACAACTGCTCATCTGGGGCTTCCCCTACAGTCTTACCCTTGACTTTTATATACTTTCAGATATATCTGGGGTAACTGATAACGTGGACCTTCCCATCTCTCACTTACCTCTTCTTCACAGGATTATTATAAACATGATGTAGGAAAGGGCTTCAGAAGTTATATCCTTTGCACCCTACCTTCATGCAATACCCCAAATCAAGCAATGGAAAGACTAGTCCTTCTTCTGTGAGATCCCCTGGTGGAGATTCTCTGGTCTCCACCATGAGCTGATATCTCACCCATTTCTTCCTCTGATACTGCCACTGATGCTTGCTCCCCAACCCATTCCTGGTCTTTTAATAAGTCTGCATTTTGTGAGGCAATGAATGACTCTGTCCAAACCTACCTCATGTCTTCTCGTTTCTCTGGCCTCCCTCCCACTGAAAAGTTAAGAACGCTTTCTCTGAGTTACTTATATCCCTCAAGATTATTTCCCAGGCCCTTCATCTGTTGGCCCACAAAGGGAGAATCGATAAGAGAGTTCAAGAAAGCCGAAAGCCAGGGGCATTCCCCATGCTGGACCGAGGAAAGGTTGAAGCAGACCAGGCACAAACCCTTCAGCTCCTTGTCAGCAGCCTTTGATCTGCATGGCAGCTAACACGAAAGTAGAATTTGGCCCTCCAACTGTACAGGACGAGACTTGACAAGGAAATCAGTTTCTCTGACAATTTCAAAAGCCCCGACACTTTCGTCACGGCACTTGGCCATGGGGAATGGTGCTGTGGACACATAAACACCCCACCAGAGAAACCATTTTCCCAGGAAGGACTGACAGTTCAAGTGCAGGCAAGCCTATGAGGAATGAAGGACAAGCTCTTCTCTGTCCTTCATTGACAGGTGTTGCAGGAACCAGGAGGAGTTTTGATAGGATAGCTGAGGGAACTTCCTACCTGTCTGGGTTGAAAGCCACTAGGAGGGGTGGCCAGAGAGTCTGAAAAAAAATCTTTCCTTATGTCTAAAGAAGAAGCATGCCTGTTGCTGGTCTTGAAAAGTTTAAGTGTAAAATGCTGTAGAGGGCTTTTGGAGGATCTTTCCAAATTCGCAAGACTGAGGGATATTCAGATGTGTGTTTTTTGCCTTACTCTCCTTGTTCTTAACTAAGCAGACCAAAATAAATTATGTTTGGCCTTTTATTACAATTCCTTCTTACCACTCAGCTTCCTGGGTACTCTTGTTGGCTGATTTACCCTCTAGGCTGCCTTCTTGCTGGCTTTGCCTAGTATTAACAAAGATAGCTAAGAGATTGGGTTTATAGTTAATTCGGGTGCTTAGCAGTAAGACTGGATGACATCTCGAGTGTTTCTGATTAAAAAGCCAGTTAAATTGTGACCACCTTTTGGGGATGGCAAGGAGGAGTCCTGTTAGAGTGGTAAGCTGGACTAAATGAACTCTGAGCTCCCTACTGACAGTCAGAGTCTAGGACAGTCTTCTTTGCTGGTAGGCACAGAAAATCAGTAAGTCTAACAGAGTTCTGGAAGCCAGGTCTGACAGGCAGCACTGTTGCCCCAAAGAAATCTGGCTGAAACTGAGTATGCTGGGGAGATAAAATGAGACACATTCTTCTCTCTCAAGAAGGGCCCAGCTGGAAGTGGAGGGAGAGGCACTTGGGAGATGCAAAAACACACACATACCTATTAAGATAAGAGCTGAGCTTAAAGCTAGTGTGTCCAGCTGCAGACATTATATCAGAGTGGCTCATGCTTTGAATGAAAAGCAAGAGAATATGGGAAGGAAAAAGTGGATCCTGAAGGTCATCTGGCAGGTGGATCTGTAGAAGGACACTGGAGTCCAATATAGAGGCATTCTAGGTTACCAAAAGAGACACCCACTGTTGCAGGTCAGGTTTCTCATACAGCAGACTCTAAAATGAAGAATAGTATGGAGGAAATTTATTGGAAAGTACTCTTGGGATCAACATCTATGGGGTAAGGGAAGGAAGCAGGATTGAGCAGAGGGAGAGGTTGGGCTGCAATACAATTACAAGGTGTCAGCCAACGACACAGGGAAGTTCTGAAGCTAAAGTGGTCCTTTAGAGCTGTCCCATATTGAGTCAAGACGGCCAGGTCTTTATATCCTTGCATCCAATAGCCATTGGATGCAGGCTGCCTCTACGAAGGGAGCATGTCCTTTGATGAAGCATCTCTTTAGCAAGGGCAACTCCAGAGAGGGCTAACAGCTGAGTGCTGTAAGCCAGCCACATTCCCAGCAGGCCGGGGAATAAATGCTTCAGTCTTGAAGAGGGATCTGGGCAGGGCAACACAGCATCTACTACACCTGCTAATCAGATACTTCTGAGCTCACCTGGGTCCTGCTCTCAGCTGGTCTTGGAAAATTGGTAAAAGTTGGTAGAATTTTCCAATGCTGCATCTCTCACTCTTTCCCAGGATCCTTTATATTCCCTCTTCCTTCTAGCATCCCAGAATTTCAATATCTCGGTATGAATCCACACTAAGGGCTCAGCACTCAATATACTGCCTTCTCCTAATTGACAAGGAGTATTTTAAAGATGGTCCTCATGGGGAGCCCATGCTTAATTCAATGGAAAAAGCTGTTAGGGGTGCAATTTTAATATTGGTATTAGAAAGGGTCTCTGCCCAGGCCGATTAAAAACCAGACTGCTAAAGCTAAATCAAAACACAATCCTTCCCCTCAAAGGTATGTTGTTTTGGAGAATTTTATTTTCCCAGGAGGCACGTTCCCTGAACTTTGAGTGGGATCCAAACCTGGCAAAAGATTCCCCTCCTAGGTAAGTTCCCAAGGAAAGTAATGACAGACTTTAGATGTTTGGCAGACATGAAGATTGGGCTGCCTGTGGGTGTGTACTGGTGCTTCTGAACTCCCTCAATTGAACACTACATAAATAATCATCATTCTTAGTGATGGCAGCAGCATTCTCCACCACCATCAACATAACCACAGCGTTAGCCAAGGGAGGTCTTCCTTAATTAAAGCAACTATCTTTCCTTACCATCAGTGCAATTAGAATTTAATGAACCCAGCCTACTTCTTTGAAGGCTTCAAAATTATAGCTGATCTCAACATTCACGTGCTGAAAAAAACCTCATCATCCATTCCATAAGCATGAAAGATGGTAGGGCATGGAAATCAAAGGAATGGAGCTGTTTCACGCTGGAAAGAATAACCAGGAAAAATGATGGTGGCTCAAGAATGACTAAAGGAAAGGTGACCACTGCCTTTCCTTATTTTAAGGAGTCTAAAATAATGGGAAAAATCCTCATCTCTCTGGCATTGGGTGGGAGGAGGCAAATTAATTCCTCAATCAATTAATCCATTAACAATTATTTATGCAACCATCAGTCTGTCAGTTCATGTATTGTGGTGGCTTGTGTGTTGCTGTGATGCTGAAAGCGATGCCATCAGTATTTCAAATATCAGCAGGTAAAACGGGTTTCAGCAGAGCTTCCAGACTAAGACAGACTAGGAAGAAAGGCCTGACTATCTACTTTTGAAAATTAGTCAATGAAAACCTTAAGAATCACAGCAGAACACTGTCTGACCCACTTGCTTTGGACACCTCATCAGGAGGGATCAAACGCTGGAGGAAAACAACTTATTTGGTAAAGTAGAGGACCAGTGAGGGCAAGAAAGACCATTGGTGAGATGGATTGGCACATTAGCTGCAAGGATGGACTTGAACATGCCGGTGATCATGAGGATGACACAGGTCTGGGCAATGTTTAGTTCTGTTGTAGATAAGGTCTTCTTGAGTCAGAGTCAACTAGTTGGCAATTATCTATCCATCCATCCATCCATCCAATCTATCTATCTATGCAACACTACTTTGTACCAGGCACTCTGTTAGATCTACCGAGGGTTTGACAGAAAGGAAAATGAAAAAATAAGTAAGACACAGTAGACACAGGTCCTGATTTCAAGGAGCTCACAGTCTACTTCAAACTATACTGCAGGCATGCACACTGAAATAATAACTAATAATGCAAGAAATTCAATGTTAATATAAAGAAAGTCACAGGAGTTCAGAGAAGTCACAGTGTTCTGGAGGATGCAGAACCCAAGGAGGTGGAGAGCCTTCCAAGAGAGGAAAACAGCTTGACATAGGCTAGAAATGAACCTGGCCTCTTCTTGTATCAGTAAGTAATAATATGTAGCAAAAAAATGAGCCAGGCGCAGTCTGAGATATTTAAGTCATTAAATATTCACAACAACCTTACAAAGTAGGTCTTATTATTATCCCCATCTTACGGATGGGGAAAATTAGGGCACATAGGGATTAAATAACTTGCCCAAGATCACACAGATTAATATGTGGCAGAGGTGGGATTCAAACCAAGGTGGTCTTCCTCTAGACCAAAGCTGTCTAATAGAAATATAATGTGAGCTACAAATGCTAACCACAAATGTAATTTTAAATATTCCGGTGGTCACATTTAAAAAAAATAAAATGAAACAGGTAAAATTAATTCTAATAATGTTTATTTAACCCAATATTTCTAAAATATAATAATTTCAACATGTAATCAATATAAACATTATTAATGAAACATCTCATCTTTTTAATACTAAGTCTTACTAATTTGGTGTGTGTTTACACTTATAAACCAAAAAAAACCCAAACCTGTTGCCATCAAGTCGATTCCTACTCATATCAACCTTATAGGACAGAGTAGAACTGCCACAGGGTTTCCAACGATGGCTGGTGGATTCAAACTGCCAACCTTTTGGTTAGCAGCCAGATGCTTACCACTGTGCCACCACATCTCAATTCCGGCTAGCATATTTCAAGTGCTCAGTTGCCACATGAGGCCAGTGACTACTGAATTGGACAACGCAGTGCCAGATCATAGGCTGTGCCTTTAACCATTCAGTAATGCTGCCTCTGGGGCAAGTCTACACAGATGGTCAGAGGGTGATGAGATTGGAAATGTAAGCTGGTGGCAGGTTTGGGAGGGCCTCTAAGAACACATGAAGCAGTAAATGGCTTCTAGAGACCCCTTTGGACTTAACATAACAAATGCAATGTGTTAGGCATGAGGCTTCAAGCTGTACCCCTCTTGTGTGATCTCTTCATTGGCACAAGGAAGTGACTAGGATTTGTGGTTTACAGAAAGAAACGTGGTGCCATAGAGAAATGCCTTGCTGGTGGAGCCCAGCAGACCCAGTCGTGGGCCCTGCCTCCACCACGTACCAGTTGTGAGATCTTGGACAAGTTATTTAATCTATTTAAGCCTCAGATTCTACGTCTACTGCTATAAAATGGAAATCATCATGCCAACATCATTGTGCTATTGTGAGGATTAAACGAGATAATACACTTAAAGCTCTTAGTATAGTGCCTGACACCCTGTAAATTCTCAAAAATGCTGTTGTTGTTAGGTGCCGTTGAGTTGGTTCCAATTCATAGTGAAGGAACGAACAAAACACTGCCTGGTTATGAGTGATCCTCACAATCGCTGCTATATTTCAGCCCATGGTTGCAGCTACTTTGTCAATCCATCTCGTTGATGGTCTTCCTCTTTTTCACTGACCCTCTACTTTACTAATCATTATGTATGTCTCCAGGGACTGGTCCCTCCTGATAACATGTCCCAAGTATGTAAGCCAAAATCTTGCCATCCTCGCTTCTATGGAGCATTCTAGCTGTACTTCTTCCAAGACAGATTTGTTCATTCTTCTGGCGGTCCAAGATATATTCAATATTCTTCGACAACACCATAATTCAAAGGCATCAGTTCCTCTTCAGTCTTCCTTATTCATTGTCCAGCTTTCCACGCATATGAGGCAGTCAAAAAACTCATGGCTTGGGTCAGGCACACCTTAGTCCTCAAGGTGACATCATTGCTTTTTAACACTTTAAAGAGGTCTTTTGCAGCAGATTTGCCCAATGCAATATGTTGTTTGATTTCTTGACTCCTGCTTCCATGGGCATTGATTATGGATCCAAGTAAAATAAAATGCTTGACAACTTCAATATTTTCTCTGTTTATCATGCTGTTGCTTATTGGTTCAGTTGTGAGAATTTTTGTTTTCTTTATGTTGAGGTGTAATCCACAGTGAAGGCTGTAGTCTGTGATCTTCATCACTAAGTTCTTCAAGTCCTCTTCACTTTCAGCAAGTGAGGTTATGTTATCTGTATATTGCAGATTGTTAATGGGTCTTCTTCCAATCCTGATACTGCATTCTTCTTTGTATAGTCCAGTTTCTCAGATTATTTGCTCAGCATGCATATTGAATAAGTATGGTGAAAGGATACAACCCCAACACACACCTTTCCTGATTTTAAACCACGCACTGTCTCCTTTTTCTATTTGAATGACTGCCTCTTGGTCTATGTACAGGTTCCTCGTGAGCACAATATTACCCATAATTTATTACGATCCACACAGTCAAATGCCTTTGCATAGTCAGTAAAACACAGGTAAACATCTTTCTTTTATTCTCTGCTTTCAGCCAAGATCCATCTGACATCAGCAATGATATCCCTGGTTCCATATAGTCTTTTGAATCTGGCTTGAATTTCTGGCAGTTCCTTATCAGTGTACTGCTGCAACCATTTTTGAATTATCTTCAGCAAAACATTACTTGTGTGTGACATTAATAATATTGTTTGATAATTTCCGAATTCTACTGAATCACCTTTCTTTGGAATGGGCACAAATATGGATCTCTTCCTGTTGGTTGGCAAGGTAACTGCCTTCCAAATTTCTTGGTATAGATGAGTGAACACTTTCAGTGCTGCATCGGCTTGTTGAAACATCTCAACTGGTATTCCATCAATTCCTGGAACCTTGTTTTTTCACCAATGCTTTCAGTGCAGCTTGGACTTCTTCCTTCAATATCAACCATTCTTAATCACATGCTACCCCCTGAAATGGTTGAAAGTAGACCAATTCTTTTTGGTACAGTGACTCTGTATATTATTTCCATCCTCCTCTGATGCTTCCTGCATAGTTCAATATCTTGTCCATAGAATCCTTCAATACTGCAAATCACCGAAACCAAAAACCAAAACCATTGAGTCGATTCTGACTCATAGTGACCCTATAGGACACAGTAGAACTGCCCCATACAGTTTCCAAGGAGTGCCTGTTGGATTTGAACTGCCGACCTTTTGGTTAGCAGCCATAGCTCTTAACCACTATACCACACCAGGCTTGAATATTTTCTTCAGTTCTTTCAGCTTGAGAAATGCCAAGAGTGTTCTTCCCTTTTGGTTTTGTAACTTCAGGTCTTTGCACATTTCATTATAATACTTTACTTTGTCTTCTTGAGCCACTCTTTGAAATCTTCCCTATCAGCTCTTTTACTTCATCATTTCTTCCATTTGCTTCAGCTACTCTGTGTTCAAGAGCAAGTTTCAGAGTCTTTTCTGACATCCATTTTGGTCTTTTTTTTTTTTTTTTCCGTTTCTGTCTTTTTAACCACCTTTTGTTTTCCTCATGTACAGTATCCTTCATATCATCATTAGTGTTTAAGGCGTCAAATCTATTCTTGAGATGGTCTCTAAATTCAGGTGTGATATACTCAAGGTTGTCACTTTGGCTCTCGTGGACTTGTTTTAATTTTCTTCAGCTTCAACTTGAACTTGCGTATGAGCAATTGATAGTTTGTTCTGCAGTCGGTCCCTGGCCATATTCTGACTAATGATATTGAGCTTCTCTATCGTCTTTCCACAGATGTAGCCAATTTGATTCCTGTATATTCCATCCGGTGAGGTCCACGTGTACAGTCACCATTTATGTTGTTGAAAACAGGTATTTCCAATGAACAAGTAGTTGGTCTTGCAAAATTGTGTCATTTGATCTCTGTGTCATTTCTATCACCAAGATCATATTTTCCAACTACCAATCTTTCTTCTTTGTTTCCAACTTTTGCATTCCAATCACCAGTAATTATCAATACATCTTGATTATATGTTTTGCAGAAGTTGGTAAAGATCTTCAATTTCCTCATCTTTGGCATTAGTGGTTTGTGCATAAATTTGAATAATAGTCGTATTAACTGGTCTTCTTGTAAGCAACGGATATTACCCTATCACTGACAGCATTGTACTTCAGGATAGATCTTGAAATGTTCCTTTTGATGGTGACTGCAACGCCATTGCTCTTCAATTTATCATTCCCGGCATAGTAGACCAGATCATTGTCTGATTCAAAATGACCAATACCAGTCCATTTCAGCTCACTAATGCCTAGAATATCGATCTTCAAGCATTCCATTTCAGTTTTGACAACTTCCGATTTTCCTTGATTCATACATCATACATTATATTCCGATTATTAATGGATGTTTGCAGTTCTTTCTTCTTATTTGGAGTACTGCCACATCAGCAAATGGATGTCTTGAAAGCTTTACTCCATCCGTGTCATTTTAAGGTCAACTCTACTATGAGGAGGCAGCTCTTTCCCAGTCGTATTTCGAGTGCTTTCCAACCTGAGAGGCTCATCTTCTGGCACTATATCAGACAATGTTCCGCTGCTATCCATAAGGTTTTCACTGGTCAATTTTTTCAGAAGTAGATTGCCAGGTCCCTCTTCCCAGTCTGTCTTAATCTGGAAGCTCTGTTGAAACTTGTTCACCATGGGTGACCCTGCTGGTATTTAAAATACCAGTGGTATCACTTCTAGCATCACAGCAACATGCTAGCCACCACAATATGACAAACTGTCAGATGAGTGGTTGCATGAAATGTTAGCCCCAAGTTGCACAATTACGAAGTTCCAAGCCATGCCATGAGGCAGTCTCTGGATTGTCACTGAGTCCCTGCATGCTGCCTTCCAACCTGATCTCCTTCCATGGTTCCAGGTAGAGACTAAGTCAGACTGGAGAGCGACCTGTTCTAATCCATGCAGTGGCCTAGCATGGGTGAGGTGGGAAAACCCAGAGGGCTCACTACAGATCCTGTCATCTTGAGAAAAGCATCTAAGAGATGAACTGAAAGGAAGGATGAGTAATGATGCCACACCATGGATTCTCATCCAGTCAAGAAATGTCCTTTAAGATTACTGAACATTTCAGCTGGAAGGATACCTAGAGATCACCTAGGGAAGTTCAACTATCTATTTTTACAAATGAAGGAACTAAAATCCAAGGAGGTGAAGTAACTGCCAGGGCCAGGCAGCTAGTTAGAGGAAGAGCCACAGCTAAAAGCTAGGAATCGCAGTTCCTTGTCTGGGGGTCCACACTTACTGAATCTTGCCCATGACTATCTTGCTCTCCTATCAACCCTGGCTGCATGTCAGAATTACCTGGAAAGCTTTTAAAATCTCTAGATGCTGGGGCCTCCACAGGAGATTAAATGGGCATGATGCTTAATAATGACCATTTCCCAGGTCTCTTCCCTATAGCCAAACCCTCTGTACCCTCCTTCAAAATCTGGTTCTTTACATGTCTCCTGTGTGATAACAGAAGACAACAGTGATAACAATAGGAAAAATAATGATGTTGTTATTGTTAGGTGCTGTCGAGTCAGTTCTAACTCATAGTGACCCTATGTACAACAGAACGAACACTGCCCAGTCCCGCACCATTCTTAAAATCGTTGCTGTGTTTGAGCCAATTGTTGGAGTTACTGTGTCAGTCCATCTCATTCAGGGTCTTCCTCTTTTTCACTGACCCTCTACTTTACCAATCATTATGTACTTCTCCAGGGACTGGTCCCTCCTGATAACATGTCCAAAGTACGAGAGATGAACTCTCATCATCCTTGCTTCTAAGGAGCATTCTGGCTGTACTTCTTCCAAGACAGATTTGTTCGCTCTTCTGGCAGTCCATGATATAGTCAATATTCTTCGATAACACCATAATTCAAAGGCATCAATTCTTCTTCAGGCTTCCTTATTCATCGTCCAGCTTTCACATGCTATGAGGCGACTGAAAAAGTCATGGCTTGGGTCAGGCTCACCTTAGTCCTCAAGGTGACATCTTTGATTTTTAACACTTTAAAGAGGTCTTTTGCAGCAGATTTGCCCAATGCAATATGTCGTTTGAGTTCTTGACTGCTGCTTCCATGGGTATTGATTGTGGATCAAAGGAAAATGAAATCCTTGACAACTTCAATATTTTCTCTGTTTATCATGATGTTGCTTATTGGTCCAGTCGTGAGGGTTTTTGTTTTCTTTATGTTGAGGTATAATCCATACAGGACAGGACCTGACCCTCCTATGATGACTTTCTTTCTGGAATGGTCCCTTCTCCTTAGAAAGAGGCCTCTTCTTGCCCCCTGATTTTCTTTTTTAATGATATTTTCAAAAAGTTAGAGGCAGGTCCTCAACCATCCCCTTCATCTGTATGTGCTTCAAGTTCTTTTCACTTTCAGCAAGGAAAGTTGTGTCATCTGCATATTGCAGGTTGTTAATGAGTCTTCCTCCAATCCTGATGCTGGGTTCTTCTTCATATAGTCCAGTTTTTTGGATTATTTGCTCAGCATACAGACTGAATAAGTATACAAGTGAAAGGATACAACCGTGATGCACACTGCTCCTGATTGTAAACCATGCAGTATACCCTTGTTTTGTTCAAACGACTGCCTCTTGGTCTAAGTACAGGTTCCACATAAGCACAGTTAAGTGTTCTGGAATTTCCATTCTTCACAAATAATAACAGAAGATAAGTAATAGCTAACATTGTGAGTGCTTACTATATGCCAGCCACTGTATTAAGTACTCTACATAATCTCATTTAATCCTCACAAGAGCTACTCCATTTTTTAAAGCCCCATTTTACAGAAGAGGAAACCAAGACTCAGTCAGTGGTAAAGGAATTTGCCCAAAGCCATACTGTAGTAAGTGATGGAGCTAGAATTGGAACCTATTACAAGGTCTAACACCAGAGCCCATACTTTTAACCCTGATTCTAGATAATTACCACATTAGGGTGAATGTATTAGAGTGTTGCTTTGCACTTTAAACTTTTTCTGGCACATCTAATATCTTCTGTCCTCAACTACACTGTAGGCTCACCAAGTGCAGGGATGATTTCTTTTTCCTGGGGTGGGGGGGGCCTCTGCCCTTTGTCTAAAAGGGCCAGATCAATGAGTTTATGAGCTAAAGGGAAGTGGTTAAAGGTGACCAAGGAATAAGGACTTCTATAGGCTATCCTGAGGTAGCGCTGAAAACCCAACTCTCTATTAATTGTTTCTGAAACATAGAAATATAAAAATAAAAAGTTGATATAATCATAAAGTTGAAATGGACTACTGAGGTCTAGTTCTACACCTATTTTATGGATGGGCAAACTGAAGTCCTTGAAAATTAAGTTACTTGTTAAAAGTCACATAGATATGTGATGGCAAGGATAAGACTGAAGTCTGGACAGTATAAATAATATCATCACCATATATTATCTACCTAATAAGTACCATACTTTTCATACAAATGGTCTAATTTAGCCCACATGCTGCTGTTGTTAGGTGCTGTCAAGTCGATTTAACTCACAGCAACTCTCTGTGACAGAATAGAACTGCTCCATAGGGTTTTCTAGGCTGAAATCTTTATGGAAACAGATTTCCAGGTCTTTTCTCCCATGGAGCCTCTGGGTGGCTTTGAACTGCCAACCTTTCAGTTAGCAGCTGAGCACTTAACTGTTACACCACCAGGGCTCCTTAGACCCCACAGATATGACTAGTTTGCTTTGGCTTATGATAGTGACAGAAGGGGATGGTCCTGTTCATCACTTCAAGCCCCTTCTTAACTGCTAGTAGCTTTATCCTTCAGCACCATGTCTCTACCGTGGACTGAAGTACTGACCCTTCCCAATGAAGTAGACATCCCGTTGCAACTCTTGCAAGCATGAAACCAAATGAAGTAGAAGTCAAATTTTCCAAGAATAGCCTCCTTGAGGCTGAGAGCCAGCTGGAGATATTTCAGTCCCAATTAGGTAATTTTGAGGGGTAAGCTATAAGCCTATAAAAATGAGCAGTCACAGCAGTGTTTCGCATACAACCTTTTTTTTAATTTTTTGTATTGTACTTCAGGTGAAGGCTTACAGAACAAATAGTTTCTCACGAAACAGTAGTACACATATTGTTTTATGACATTGGTTAACAACCCCACCACATGTCAACCCTCTCCCTTCTCGACCTTTTTTTTTTTTTTTTGGTGAAAATATACATAGCCAAAGAGACACCATTTCAAAAATTTCTACGCACAGTTCAGTGACATCGACTACGCTCTTCCAATTGTGCCGCTATTCTCACTTTAGATGAAGGCTTACAGAACAAAATAGCTTCTCATTTAACAGTTAGTACACATGTTGCCCTATGACAATGGTTAACAACCTCACAACACATCAACACTGTCCTTACTCAACCCTGGGTTCCCCATCACCAGCTTTCCTGTCCCCCTCTGCCTCCCAGCCCTTGTCCCTGGACTGCTGTGCCTCTTTAGTCCCATCCGGTTCCATGGGGCTGTCCACTCCCTGGCTGAACGGTGAACCTCGGAAGTGACTTCACCACTGAGCCAAAAGGGTGTCTGGGGGCCATACTCTCGGGGTTTTTCCAGTCTCCTTTAGGCCAGTAAATCTGGTCTTTTTCGTGTGTGTTAGAATTTTGTTCTATATCCTTCTCCAGCTCTGTCCAGAACCCTCTGTTGTGATCCTGGTCAGAGCAGTCAGTGGTGGTAGCCTGGTTGCATACAACCTTTTTAAAGGACCACAAGAATCATCATTATGAACATATGAAACTTTCTACATTACATTTACTCTGTTGGCCTCTAAGTGCTTATCTAACATGCCCTCATTAAATGTGCCAGCATCCCCCTGATGTTGAAGGGCTACTGCCATTCAGGAAAGGAGGAAATAACTGAGCAGAAAGAAAATGTGCTTAAGATCAAGGGGGAAACTTAGAAAAGAAGCTAGATCTAGTCCCAAAGCAACGATGGTTAGATCAATCCCAGCTCCACTGCCCAAGTCACTATGAGGTAAGTATCCACCTCTCTTCAGACGGAGTATGACTGAAGAATGGTGAAATTTCATTTTCCTATTTTAAAAAAGTATTAAAAGAGACATTAATTAAAAAAAAAAAAAAACAGGGAAAGAAAATAAGGAAATGTCCATCTCTACCTTTTCATTTTTGAAAACTCCAGCCTTTTCTGTCCCATTCGTTATTCTGCATTTTTCTTTTACATTTTTCTATATAAGCTTTTTAAAATTTTCATCTGTTTCTCAGTGGAGGTAATTTAAGTCACCTTTCTTCCTTTTTTCATTTAATTCGGGTTCCTGTTTCTTTGGAATCTTTTTGTCTACCCCTTCCAAGTATCTCATCTCTTCTCTCTCTCGCTCTCTTTTTAATTGGAGTGGTTTCTTCAAGCTCTAAGGAAAACTCACTCCCTTGATTTTTCTTCACTCTTTCCCTTTCAGCTGCTTTCCTGAATTGCTATTGCACCAATTCTGTTTTACTGACCACAATTGGTGCAGCTGGGATGGCGAAGGAGCAACTGAAAAGGAAATGCTAATCAGACCTTTTTATATAGTAAAACACACACACAGACACACACACATACACACACAAAAAAAAAAAGGGCTCTGATTTAAGGATAAAAACATCTTTTCTCAGTATACCATACAACCAGGATAGTTGAGTTTCTGAAATTCCCCCCCTATGTTTCCTCCCGTGACTTTATCAGGTTGTGAGAAAGACCCAGCATGGTTTGTCTTCTCCACATTCCCCTCTTTAATTGAGCAGTTTTAGACTGAGCCCAAACACGCAGAGCGAAAAAAGACCTGAAGACACATTTCACCAGGTCAAGGTCTGGGTTGAGAGACTGCCACCGGAAATAGAAATGTAGAGAGGAAGCCATAGGGTGAGGAACGGGGCAGGGAAATTTCCTATATTTCAGTCAGGGCGGGTGGTGACACGGAAAGCTCAATCAGACCTTTGCCCTGAGACCATAGCACGAACCATATTTGTGTATGTTTTCTTATTTTTGTTTTTTAACATGGGGGAAAGGAGAAGAGCAAGTGGCAATGCCACTACTGATACTCAAAACTCTGTCTGTGGCCTAGTATCAAAGGCGCCTTACTGGGTTTCTTTGAGGATACTCTCCAACCCCTAGCTAGGGAACACAGCTGAGGAGGGAGTAAAACAATCAGAGGCTAAAGAAGAAATGAAATAGAAACGTAGTAAGCCTGAGGAAGCTTGCTGAAAAAGAAAGAACCCCAGACTTGCTAGCAAGAGACCTCAGCAGCTCTTGTAAGGTGTGGGGCACATTATTCACTCTCCCTGGCCTCAGTGTCCCCATCTGCAAAAACAGGCTTAAACTGATTAATCTCCAAGTGACCTTCCAGTGCTAACATTTATGTTACTGAGCAGCAGAAATAAAACCTTTCCCCCTTTGTATATTTTGTCATGGGGTGTTAGCAAATAATCATGAGGTGGGACTTATTTCAGTGAGTGTCTTCACCAAGCCAAAAAGAACCATCTTTGAGAAAGAACAAAAGTCTTTTTCATTTAAAAATCTGACTCAATGTCAAAGCAATCCCTTCTCGCTGTCTGAAGCTTACTCTTCCACAGAACCCTGAGGAAGGCCCCTTTAAGGTTGGGTGTGTGTGCAAGAAGCAGGCAGATTCGCGTGTGAGCCCTGCTCTCTCCACATCTGACAAGGCAAGTGTTGGGGGTGGGGGCAAGGCAGGGGGAGAGGAGAGGAGGAGATGGGAATTTTCTAATGATCTTCTTTAGTTAATAGGCACAAGTTGTTAGCTTGATCTGAGAAGGCCTCTTTCCCCGTGTGCCAATTCCACCCCCTCCTTTTTGTAATGGGTTTAGTTCCCACAGCTAATGTACTGCGTAATGAGGCCGGAGGGAAGCGGAATGCTCTGGAGTAATGATACGGAGCCTCCCGGGCCCTGACAAAGGACAGAGAGAGCCAGGCTGGATGGTCTCAATGACAGGGTCCAGGCCCCTTTCAGCCTGGCGAGTCGAAGCCTCCTGCCAGGACTTGTGCTAAGCAGAGTGTCACAGCCCAGGCCCTCATCTAAAACCCCAAGGGGTCCTGGTACAAGACAAACCCCTGCTAAACCAAGTTTGTTTTCTTTTTCTAAGCTCTGATCCAACCTTCCTCCCCCTTCCACCTGGTCTTCCAGCTATTGGTTCAGAGTCCTCTCTCTCTCAGAATGGGGTGCACTTTCCCCAGATAGCCCATCCCCCAATAAGGTAAGAAAGTACCCCACTCCCATCCATCAGCATTTACAAGGCTGCTAGTGAGGACATGAGGGCCACACTTTGGGCAGATGGGAGATGCCCAGTCAAATGCCCAGTAGGAAAAGTAACCATACTGAGAAGCCAAGGTAATCCTTCCAGTCATTTCTGACTGCTCGCTCCTCTGTGTTCCCACAGCACTTTCCTCTACTAGAACATCTCTTACTTTATCTTGCTTGGTATTACCCTTAGTAAGTCCATCACTCTTGTTTGACCAGTGGTCCTTGATTACTCCTTATTCATCTTTTCATCCGCTATGGTCCGTTGTGACACGCACAACGCAGACCAGGAGCTCATTCTGTGTGTACTGAGTTGAAATTACTTGAATGACAGAGAAATGGGCTCTGAATATTCATGTCCTTGGAAAGAAGCTGGGGATCATTATAGACTATTCCTTGAAGTCTAGTTGTTGTTGTTAGGTGCCATTGAGTTGGTTCTGACTCATAGTGGCCCTATGTACAACAGAATGAAACATTGCCTGGTCCTGCACCATCCTCACCATCATTGCTATGTTTGAACCCATTGTTGCAGCCACTGTGTCAATCCATCTTGTTGAGGGTCTTCCTCTTTTTCACGGATACTCTGCTTTACCAAGCATGATGACCTTCTCTAGGGACTGGTTCCTCCTCTAATATGTCCAAAATATATGAGATGAAGTCTTGCCATCCTTGCTTCTGAGGAGCATTCTGGCTGTACTTCTCAAAAAGGGGATGGGGGGAAGATGAGTAAAGGTAAAATATGAGAATCAAAGTGAAAAACATGATTTAGTCTTTGGACAAATACAACGTTCATTTGTCATAAAAAAAATAAAATAAAAAAGTTAACAGCTGGAGAAGGCAAGGAGAATGATCAGAAGGATGCAGTGAGTTAGTGGGAGAGAGTCCACAGTATAATGATTGTACCCTTAATATACACTTTACAGTTTACAAAGTGCACATAATATCCATTTAGTCTTTTAGAAGACACTGACAAAACCCTATAAAATGTGGTCCAGCACTTTTGCATGAGAAAACCTGGCTCCTGGAGGTTAGGTTACAAGGTTGCATAGCTAGTAAATGTTACAGTGTCCCAAGTCCAGTGCTCTTCTCACTATGCCTCAAATCTGTAAGAATTCATCAGTGTTAGAGAGCAGGCTGCAAAGACAGACAAATAAGGTTCAGAAGGTCATGTAGGACAAGAACAGGGTGAATGAAGGCTTGCTCATTTGTTCTACAAAACTATAACCTTGGATAATCTTGGAAGCTTGAAGGAGATAAAATGCAGAACAAATAAAAAGGCAGGTCTTTTATTAGGTGAGTGGTATACTTGCAGCACTTATTAGATAAACATTCATCTAGTCCTACTGTGTATCAAGCTCTGTGCTAGGTGCTTTGTTTCCCATGGGAATTCTATGAATTAGACATGGTCCCTGTCCTCATAGGTCTACTTTCAGAAACAATACTGTTGGGAAAGATACATGTCATCAAAAGCAACTGGAAAAATTCATATCAGATGACCACAAATAGGTTAGTGAGGAAAAGTGGGGAGTTGGGGGTAAGTTTCTCAGTCCTCTAAAGCTGATATTGAGTTTACCGGTACATTCCCTCCACCACGTTATAACTTGGGCATCTGGCAGTGATAGAGTCCTGGGCTGGTGCTGAGCCACATGGCTCTGTGTTCTGGTTCAAGGTGCCATTTCTCAGACTCTCATGCCAAGCCACGGATTGTCTTCAGGGACACTTTCCATCTCTTGAAAGATTCTAAAATGCACAATCTCTCCAGCTTAACAGTTCACTATTAACTACATCCGGAGAGGGTAGTCCCAGGCCTGTTTGAAGGTTCTCCAGAGACGGGCCTCTTCACAACAAATCCTTCATTTTTCTAAGTTTAGGCAGAGGTAGTACATGTATCTTCAGCTACGAAGCAATATCACATTCCAGACTCATGGTCTCCTTGTTGTTCTACCTTAAGGCCTTTATACATGCTGTTCCCTCTGCCTAGAACTCTCCCAACCCCATGGTATTCACATGGCTGTCTCCCTTACTCTATTCAGATCTCTACTCAAGTGTCTCTTCAGAGACATACTCCCCCTACCTAAATAGCTACCTCCCCAGTCCACCTCTATCCATCCCCTTGCCCTGATTTTTCTTCATAAGTCTTATCACTGCCTAGCAATATGTTTATTACCCCCAGCAGAATGCACCCTATATGTGGGAAAGGACTTTGTTTTTGTTCAATACCATGTTCCTAAAAAAGCAACTAGCACATAGTAGGCCCCAATAACTGTTTGTTCAAGGAATGAATCACTGAATGACCACATAGGCTTCCTATTCCTCAGATTACTTGTCATATCCAACCAAAGCCACTTAAAGGGTTAGGTCCCAAAACATCTTTTCCGTTCCCCTTCTCAGTATCTGGAGCAGTTGAGTCAACAGTTTATTATCACCCTTGCTGTTACCAGCACTGTTATTATTTATTTATTAGCATAACTGTTAGTATGTTTTGCAATTATTCATTAGACTAATATGATCTTAATAATTACTTGAGTGCCTGTTACATAACAGGAGTGTGCCTGGCATACAGCAATCAATTAATGTTTGTTCATTCACTGTCATAGCAGTCTAGGCCCTATCAGTCAAGTATATCATGATGATAATGGAAGGGATATGACTGTTCATGGGTACTTATTAGACAGTGCCAAGTTTTATGCTGCTTTCACATATATTTTCGTATCTTCTTATCTCAAGAGTCCCAAGAGGAAGGCATTAGTATCCTCCAAAGTCACAGTAATTGGGTCACTGGTACTCTGACTCAGGTCTGTTAGACTTCAAGCCCCATGCTTTTCCCCCCAAACCATAATGATATACTAGAAATAACCCATACTAGAAAAAATCTTACCTTCTCAGTTACTTCTGATATAAGCCCTGGTTTATTCACCTGTAAAATAAGGGACTGGCCTGAGAAAACTTTAAAGCACTTTGCAGTTCTCTCTCTCCTCTGTCCTACTGTGAGCAGAATCATCCCCATGCTCCCATAATGAGCTTTACCATCTACCTCTCTCTCTGCTAGTTCTAGCTCCTTTAAAAGACCCACAGATAATAATCTGTCTCCTCTCTCTTTTTACTTCTCAGAGCATTTCCCTTCTCTGAGGGGAACACAGGTCCCCCCTCCGTATCTCCTTTCCCCATCCAGGCCCTGCCTCCCCCAAATGCCCTGCTTCTCTGACATGCACCCCCTCATTGGAAACCAGTGCTGTTCTCTTTCAGTTGGCCTCATCATGTTCTTCCTGGTTTTGCCCAGAGCTGCTGCCAAGACTTCCCACCTTGCCTGCCTGGCAAACATAACTCCTTTATGCTGAGGCTTCATTATCAGTAATAAAATAAGACATTTCCATTGACAACCTCTAACTCAACTGAGTGTAGGAAGTTGGGCCAGGTTCTCTGTTGGCTATCTGAATAAGGGAATTAGGACCCAAGCCAGCCTCCTAGAACCAAAGTCTATTTACCCAAAACACCAGCAGTCACTAGCAGGGTGATGCTCCCACTTGGTATGTAAAAAAGTTTCTGGCATTCTAAGCACTAAAACGCTGTGAGGACTTACTAGTTGGGAGAACAGAGGGGGTTTATGATCCACTTAAAATATTTGTGTAAGGGAAACAGGGATTCACCACCTGTTTCTTCTTCCACTGATATTTATGACAGCTGAGGAATCTTACCCTTCACAAAAGCCTCGGCTCCATGCCCAAACTTTCTAGCCTTTTCTTTCCATTTACATGAAAATTTTCATAGAAAAGCATAAATCCCGCCTTGTCGTGAGAAAGAAGAGTTCTCTCAAGTCCTACTGGGGTGAGGAACATTAGACTGACTGTGTAGCTGTCTACACTCTTGTCTTCCAGATCTAGGGCCAAGGTCACTTTCAGCAGTTCCTTAGGAGTGGAGGAACTTAGGAGCACACAGTAGGCTTGCAAACAAGAGGTGATGTTGAAAGGAAAACCGGCCCCTCCTGCCTCTTTTCAGTGCTTCTCCCTCCTAAAGTACCATTTAGCTTTCACCTGGAAGTTTTTCTAAAGTGCTTGCCAATGATTTATCCATGACAGATACTTGAGTCCTCCCCTCTTCCCACCCTTCCACCCTTGTCTTAAGGGCCAGAATAAATACTACAGAAGGTTCTTCCCAGCCCCTGAGGAGCTTACAGTCTTTTTGGAGGAGGACATTAGTATGAAAATAGAAAATTTCAGCTGGAGGTGCACTACAAGATTATCTCGTCCAAATCTCCTCACGCATAAACTTAAAACCTGAGGCAAGGAGAAGCAAAGAGATATTCAAGGTCACACAGCTAATTGGTGGCAGGGCAGGGACTAAACCTGATCGTCTAACTTCCAATCTAATGCACTTTTCATTAGGGCATCACTATAAAAATCAATTTATTTAGCACCTGTCTTTGGAATGAGCTGCGAAACGAAGTGTATTTAGTAGACATGGTCCGGGCTCTTTACTCAAAAGCTTAGTGTGAGAACAGAGAACTGACCACATCAATGCAGACAGCTCTATTAAAAAGCACACCATGCTAAGCGCACACACTGAACCAAGCGAAAAATTAAATAAACCATGCACTGGCCTTAATGCAAGAGTTTTTGGTGGGATGACAAAGTTACAGTGGATCCTGTAAACTATATCAGACACTGGGAGGTAAGAGAGTATCTATCTGTGGTTTGGAGGGAGGTGGTAAAGGGCAAGGGGGTAGCCTATTGAGAGAAATTGGATTAAGATGACAGATTTAGCACACACTCCTGCATCACCCTTTCACTCCAAATCCCTAGAAATGAGGTACTTTAAAAATCCATAAAATGCTGGAAAACAGGAAGCCTAAGGAAATTCTAGAATGACAGGTCTGGGAGGCTCATCCATCTTTGAGGTAGGGCTTCACCCAGATACATCTGTAGACTTCCAAAAAGACTTATCTATACTTTCTTAAAATCTAGAGATAAGATAATTCTGCAGCCTCCCATGGTGTTACTTTCCAATGCTACCCTAATCCTCATAATTAGGAACTGAAATTCATCTTGCTTCCTCCAAAGACCACTCCCTCTTGCTGGGGAGGCAGCAGAAACAGAAACCTAGATGCATTTTGTCACTACTGCAAAATCCTTTCATTGAGTTGGACTGTAATTAACTAGAGGAATGCCCTCTGTAACACTCTCCATCCTTGCTAGCCATTTCTTCTGCAGCTTTCCAAACTTCTATGGCTCTCCCAGAGCTGCCCTTCTGGCTGTACCTTCTAACAAGCCCAGGAGCACTGTACTCTTAAGTTTTGATCCTGACCACCCTCTTGCATCATATCCTGGAAGGTTTTTCTCTTTGTCTCTGGAATGAGGGTAATGAATTTGCCTATGTCACCCGATTGCCCTGTGATTAAGCCACTAATTGTAAGTACAGAGTGTAATAAAGTCATCAGCTCATTGAAAGAAAGTCTTTTTCTCAAGAGTCCAAAGTGCTTTCTAAGTGTTATACTGCCCCATTACTTCGCTACACTAAAAGCCAGGGTGACTGTGCCTAAAATCTTAGTCCAAATTTCTTCCCGATACTATCTTAGCTTTATTTTCTCTTATTTGGTTCACTGAAATCCAGTGGTCACCAGTATAGCTTCTCTCAATTGTCCACATGTGGAATCAAATAGCTGTTTTGTGGGTCTTTATTTGCCATTGGCTTCTTAGGTGCTCTCGTGTGGCATGGACTTACAGAAGACAGACCACTGCGAGCAAAGTGTAATGAGGAAATCAGACTTCTGCACAATTGAGAGCTGTACACAGAAACTTAGAATGGCCTGGCTCTGGACAGTTGGCCAACTCCAGAAACTAGGTGACGTGTGATCAGCTCCTTGTGCCTCAGGGAGAGGAGGCTCATCTGCTCTTCCAAGAAAGCTTGGTTCTGAGTGATGATCAGAATCCCCACCCCCATGCTTAGCAGGATGCTAGAAACGCTTGTTGATGAGCAGGCATCATTAGTTAGTTAATCCATCTGCAGGCTCTAAACACCCACAAGGGATATGAATTCCACACTACTGAAGCAGCAGCAGAGGCAGCAGCTGTCGCTCAGCACCTGCCACAGGGGAACTGGCCAGATTTCAGAAAGGGTCCTCTGAGGCCAAAGACTGCAGGGAGAGATTCCAGGGGTACGAGGGGGTGACAACTGGGGTTGGAGGGGAAGGTACAGAGAGGAACTCAAGGGAGAAAGAAGGGAGGGTGTGTGAAAAGCAAGGAACCCTCTGTGAAAATAGGAAGAAAAAGGATAGATAAATGGAAAAGAAGTGTCCCCAAAAGGAAGCCAGAGATCACTAAGAGGAGTACTGGCAGAAAATCTCCAAATCATTGCCTGACTTTTCCAAGGACACCGTCCTGCTACTATTTTGGCCACCAGAGGGCTCCTGTATTCCAAAAATATTACGGAAAAGTGACAAATGTCTCCAATATTTTCTACTCTAAACTAACACATGAGAAATTAGCAATTGTCTTTGAGATTTGGAGGTTCAATTCTGATTTCTGCACTATGTCTCTGAGTCAGTATGGACAGAAACCATCTACCTCTCTGCTCTGTTTCTCTATCTGCAGAAATGGAGAGTTTGCCCAGTATCTCATTACAATCTATAGCCAGAGTCAGGTGGGGAAGAATCAGAGGAAGAAAAGGGCTCTAGCAAGTAAGAATTAAGACCGCAGAGATACATGTCGTCTCTTTTCAATGTTCATATTTAGTTAAGGAGGACAAAACCTGTATCTTGAATGCCTTGTGCCATCCTTGCCCTGGTGAAGCTCATATATGAAGGCAAAAATAATGCACATGTGTTTGGTAAAAGGTTAATGTGCCAGTTCTATTTTTAACTGTATGACCTTGGTCTAAACACCTAACTTCATGAGCTTCAGTTTCCTCCTCTATAAAATGGGAAGTGTTCTAATCTTACGGGCTGGACATAAGAATTGAATTCGATAATGCATTTTAAGGGGCTTGGCATATAATAAAAGCCCATTATTCATTCACTTATTCCAGTATGCCCTACAAATGAGATTGACATTACGAAGAGTACAAACACAATTGCAAAACTGGCACAAATTGGGCATATTCAGTCTGGGGAAGAGGAGACTAAGAACAACATCATATCTGCCTTCAAATATTGGAGGACTCTCATATGAAAGGGGCATTAGACCTTTTCTATGTTACCTCAAGAAGTAGAAATGGGATCCACGGATGAAAGTATTGGAGAATCCAATCAAGCTTGATATAGAATTATATGAACTGCCTAACAAATAAAGCTTTCCAAAAATGGAGTGAGTAGTCCATGTAAAACAGCAAGTTAGCTCATATCTGGAGGTGTTCAAGGAGAAGTTGAATGAACAATTGTAAGAGAAGCCATAGTGCAGATTCCGGCATCAGATGTGAGAGGCTGGATTAGGTAACTCCCTAGAGCCTTTCCAACTCAGGAAATTCTATGATTCTTTGTTCTAAGCAGAGAGAAAAAGCGAGAGCATTGTTATGTCAGGTAGGGACCCATTTTGGTCAAAAGGAAGGTCTTCCAGTCTCGCAGCTGTAGATGTGTACACTTCTCCCACATCATAACTCACTGTGCATCTGGTCAGCTCTGATCTTATCTATGGCCCTAGAGTGGTTGGTGTCCAGCCCTTGAATATGTCAAGAGTGGTGTTATTCATAGCAAAGATGGCTGATAAAGATCCACTCCAATACTTGTGGAATGTTTCTGACACAATAGTGGGTGCCCAAGGGAAGGTGAGCAAGGAAGGCAAAGCTATGAATCAGGAATGAATAAGCGATGAAGAAAGGATGAAAGATGGGTACAGTGGAGCACACGGTTGGCTTTGTAGTTCAAACTTCTTTAGATCTGGAGCTGTGTAATTTGGGACACCTCCCTTCCCTTTCTTCCTCTATCCTATACTGAGAAAGACCCTTTTTCTCACAGTCGGAGAATTCTGTCAAGAGGCAAGAGTCTGGACATAATGACTTTTTTTTTTTTTTTAATTGTGCTTTAAGTGCAAGTTTACAATTCAAGTTAGTCTCTCATACAAAAATTTATACATACATTGTTATGTGACCCTAGTTGCTCTCCCTATACTGTGACAGCCCACTCCTCCTTTCCACCCCGGATCTCCCGTGTCCATTCAAGCAGCTCCTGACCCTCTCTGCCTTCTCATCTCACCTCCGGACAGTAGCTGCCCATTTAGTCTCATGTATCTACTTGAGCTAAGAAGCACAGTCTTCACAAGTATCATTTTATGTCCCATAGTCCAGTCTAATCTTTGTCTGAAGAGTTGGCCTCTGGAATGGTTTTAGTTTTGAGCTAACAGAGTCTGGGGGCCATGTCTTCCGGGGTTCCTCCAGTCTCAGTCAAACCATTAAGTCTGGTCTTTTTACCAGAATTTGAGTTCTACACCCCACTTTTCTCCTGCTCCATGGACATAATGACTTTTGGAAACTCTTCCTCTGTATGCGGCAGTGCAAATCTAAATTCTATTCAGACCTTCTCTCTAAAGAGGTAAGTGGATTTTCATCATTTTTCTAGGACAAAATGGGAAGAGAGAAGGTATTCCTAGCTCTCATGGAAGGAGGCTACTGAAAGGAATCCAGGGAAGCAGTGCTATTTCAGGAGTCAAAGCACGGGATTACAATCCAGAGGAATTTGGCTTTGAAATCTTTAGCTTTGGAACTCAACTTGATCATTAACTAGATGTGAAACTTTGAACACTATCTAAGCCTCTGTTCTGTTATTTATAAAAGAAAGAAAATAATGTCACTGAATTTTGTTGAATATAGAAAGTTTCTAGTAAAGGAGTTGGTACATAGTTGTGTTCAGACCATGGTAGGTTGCTCTTGCTATTATAGATTAGGTATCACTTAGGAGCAAGGAAATTGGAAAAATCCTGGCTCAGGTAGAAAAGATATACAAATTTATAGAGTCCTAAGAGAGGTATGGAGCCCTGGTGGTTCAATGGTTAAGAGCTTGGCTGCTAACCAAAAGGTTGGTAGTTCAAAACCACCAGCCTCTCCTTTGAAACCCTATGGGACAGTTCTACTCTGTCCTATAGAGTCACTACGAGTTGGAATCGACTTGACAGCAAGGGGTTTGGTTTTCGGTTTTCGGGTTTTTTTTTTTGGAAGAGAGGTGTGGGTATGTTTGCCCTGAAGGTGTAACCACAGGCTGGGTGTCTGGAGTTATGTAAACCGAGCTGGTATCAGCACTGCCTGAGTAGGGTTTAGTTTGGGTAGGGATAGGAAGAGGAGGACATGGGGGAGCACAGTATGTAATCATATATGCACAGCATTGGTCACCTTAAAAAGAAACAGATTGGACCATGTTGTATCACAGCAGGGGAGCAACATGCTCCACATGGCTTAACTCTGGGAAGTAAATGGGCCCCTGTTGCATGTAAGGCTGCCTGAGCAAATGCAAACATAGACTCAGAAAAAGTCTTAAAGTAATGAGTATGTTGTAGGGCAGATGGTAGCCAGCTGCTCCCCAGTTTTTCTGAGACCAGCAGAAGAAGAAATGTGCTCTGACTACATCAAGGGGGAACTACATTATCCCCAAAAGGCTTCCCTACACTCAGGTCTGGCAAGACATGAGGATTGCTGAACATGAGAGGTTAGGAAATAGCCTTCTTAGGTACTCTAATATAAGACCATGAGTGGGGGTGTGTGGCAGGTTGAGATAATGATGTCCTTTATTAGTCCTTTCAGTTCCTGAGATTCTCCCGTTTTACCAAACGGACACCTGGATCAAAGTCATTGGCTGTTCTGCCCCAAAATGCTAGCTATAGTAATTGCATAATGTTTCATTGCAAGAATGGAAAAATACCACGGTTATTAAGTCATGGATCATGATTTGTGCAAGGGTTGTGTGGGTCTGTGGCAGAAACTGGAAGAACCCAAGTTCCAACTATTGGCCCAGAGTATGTGAACTATTAGGGAAAGTGCCCTGACAGCAGGGTACTAAATACTTCAATAGTCTCCATTTCTCTGCAGGGCAAATATGATCACCTTTCCTCCGCTGAGGAGGCTTTGGAAGAGATCAGTTAACTCTCTTTAAAAGTTAAGCAATTTCCCCCTCAGGAACTTGAAGTGGGAGGGAATGTAGGTCACCTGTCCTGTTTGCAAGAATTTCCTGTCTCTGCCCCCTCCAACCTTCCTGATGCAGCCTGAAGGGTCTGCAAATTTAGTGGATTTCAGACATTTTTGACCATGACCCACAGTAGTAAGTACATTTTATACTATGTCCCAGAACACATACAAACACACACACGTGCATATATTTCATGAAACAGCACTCACCGTTATTTCATGCGGGTCCTCTGATATTTTTTGTTCCATTCTATACTTATCCATTCCATTTTTAAAATGTTAATCATGGCCTGAATTTCACTGCGTAACTAGAAGTTGGAAAAACAATGTTCTTCATCACCCATCTCACCTGTCTATTTAAAAGCCTTCAATTATTGGTGTCCATTTCCTACAAAATAAAGTACAAATTCCTTAACATAAGATAAGACCATGCATAACCTTGCCTTCCAGCTTCAGTTCTGCCACCCTCACCCAAGTGCCCTGCACTCCCAACACATCTTATGACTAACCTTTCCTAGGAGACCTAGGACCCACTGTGTACTCTCACATCTTGTGTATGCCCTATGCTCAGCCTAGAGACACTTTTTAATGCAGGACAAATTCCTCCCCATCCTCAAGAATTATCCCAGATATAACTTCCTCTTAAGACTTCTCCGATCTATTCAAGCAAAATCAAACTCTCCATGAGGCTCCCACCCATAATCAAACCTACTGCTGTCGAGTCAATTCTGACTCATAGCAAGCAACCCTATAGGACAGAATAGAACTGCCCCATAGGGTTTCCAAGGAGTGGCTGGTGGATTTCAACTGCCTACCTTTTGGTTAGCAGCTGAGCTCTTTACCACTGCGCCACCAAGGCCCCACAGGTTCCCACAGCCTCTAGGAATTATTTTTTATGCAGCATGAACAATCATCTGATCCTACTTACCATGGCTTACATGTCCTTCCCTATTTCTGAATTGGCAGAAATAATTTTAAAACAAACGACAACAAAAAAACTTTTGTCTTTTCCTTTTCTTTATGATTGGCCCCTTCCTTTTTCTATCTTCAACCCATTCCCCCTCCCCTATCTCCCATAAAGCTCAGAACCCCCAGGGGAATGGGAAGATCACAGAGTAGGGAAACGGGGCATGGTCAGAATTAGTGGTGGTAAACCAATCTGGTTCTAGTTTCTCTTCCTCCAGACTTGCAGTCCTGTTTCCAGAGAATCCAAACTTGGCAATGGCACAATACAATTCATCTAAATCATAAGAGGTTGGAAAAGGCAAGTCAGGGTGGAGAAACCAAGGCAGAGTGAGAACAGTGGCCAGCTCAGGCTGCAAAGTCAGGGTAGGAACTGACAGGAGGAACGAATAAATAATACTGATTTATAGGCCACAGTGAAACTTCATCGCCAAACAAATGCCCTGTTGCAGTCTCCGACTGATGGCCTCATTTGTAACCAATCACAGACCTTGGTGAACCGAAAGATTGCCTTAATCTATATAAAAATAACAACTAACTCTCCCCTCCCCCCATGGTTTTCAAACCAATTACTTGCACATTATTCCATTTAATCATGGCATATCAGAGCTGGAAGGAACTTTTAGAGGTCAGTTAGTCTAATCCCTTATCTTGCAGCAGATGAAAGGGAGCCTGGGAGCAGGTAAGTGACTTGCCCAAGGTCACATCACTAAATTAGCAGCAGCGTGCAATGCTCTTTTTATCAAACCATGTTTTTCACACACATAATATGTTCTGGCTGATTCAGAAGGTTCTAATGGTTGCATTCAGCCTGGGTTTTAAGGCCTCTCAAAGAAGGCAGTGTGGTGCTTACCATATCCTTAAAAGATTACCAGGCAGAGATTCTACAGCCTCTCTCTGGTCAACTCTTCTTGGAAGTCGCTGCCATATGAGCTAATCTGTCTTCACAGTATTACATCCCTATTACCAAGAGTGCCTAAGCTATTAACTCACCAGTAACAGGTGCCAAATTGCCTCTTCTTTTGCACAAGATGTTCATTTAAAATCAAATTGCACATAAATCCCTCCAGTCCCTGCTTACTTCCCTTAGCCTTTGGCCTTTTTGGGGTTTTTTTTCCTCCTTAGTGCTCCCAATCCTGCCTGTTGGGAGTCTCTGAGATGATACGTAGGGAGTGAAAGCCGGACAGCTATTGAGTTGTGCTGGGGTAGGCTGGCAAGTCACAGAGCTCTGTCTACTCCAGAGGCACAAGTTCCAGAACCGGATTACAGAGACGGCCTGATGTAACTACATTCATAGAACTGGAAGGCTCCTTAAGGACTCTTCTAGACCAATTCCCTCATCTTACAGTCGTGGAAAGTGAGGCCTAGAGTGCAGAAGTGACTTGTCCAAGCAAGTTAAGGAGAATAAGCTGGGAGAACACCTCAAGTTTCCACATTCCCAGACCAGTTCGCTTCCTCTACTGTCTGCCTTTCGCTTTGCCAATGAGGAAACTGAAGCTTAGTGAGGTGGAGAGGTTATCTAAAATCACACAGGTACTAAATGCGGGGCCAAGACTAGAACCACCGCGAGACCGAGGCAGCTAACGGCAGAAAGGGAAGTAGGGGACCAAGCATTTCCCATGTTAAGAAAGGTATGCTGCACAACTCCAGGGGACACCGTTCATATTGTATTCTATGTGTCCTCAGGCATGGAGGGGCCCGGGAAGAAACCTGGTGCCCTGACCCTCCTGAAAACCAGCTCCTAGGGGCCTGCACCTCAGGGATTTGTCCCACCTCAGGCCCGCCCAAGAGCTGAGGTGCCCCCCGCCCCCGCCCCACCCAGCACTGCCCGCGGCCTCTTCACAGGGGAGCGGGAGACAGGGTCCGAATGCCTTTCCCCATTCACTGGGATTATCCCTTTAGAATTGTTTAAAAAAAAAAAAACTGCAGCTAGCAAGCCCTGCCTGACAACATCGAAGGAATTTTTCCCAGGGATCGGCCGAAAGCTGACTCACATTTAAAGACTTGCCCAAAGTGGTCATGCCCCTCTGAGCAAATACCACAGGCATGTAAAACCTCGCTCCCCACGGGCTCCCGGCGGCGCGAGAACTCCCGGCGCGCCCGACCAGCCCGGGCCCCGGATTGGAGGAGCGCTCCGCCGTTTACGCCGGGCGCAGCCAATCGGAGCGCGGCGGTGCTGGGTTGCTAGCCTGGCCGCCCTGGGATCCAAAAGGGAGGCGCAGGCTGGTAGCTGTCACTGCTTGTTTCCTGTCCGGGCTAGGGTAAAGCGGGTGGGAGACTCTGGCTGTTTGTTTAGGCAGGTAAGGCCTAGGAGGGAAATAAAAAGAAACGGCTGAGCCACCTACACAGGAGGCTGCCTCAGGGCCTTTGAGCTCCAAATTTACATTCCAGAGTGTGAGCTGCGGTGAGCTGGCTGCTAGAGAGGCTCCCCACCGGGCCTAGCAGAGAGCGCTCTCTCGGTATTCCCGCTTGGGGGGCCCATTCCTGTGCTACTTTCCTCAATTTCCGGGGACCCTGTGCTGTGAGCTCCAGGACGATCCATTTGCAGGCTGCTGCAAAACTGAAATACCCATTTGTCATTTCTCAGTTACACCCCAACTGCAGAAGGCGAGAGGAACCACAGACTCAAATAGTGAAAAATGTGACCGAAAAAGGAGTCAAAACTAGTGCCCTGTTCACAGCTAAATTAATGTGTGACCCTGGCTAAGTGTCTTGTAAAGTTGTTGTTCTCTTTTTTTTCTCATCTTTAAAACGAGAGGCACGGGCCCAATCATCTATGAGTCGGAATTGACTTGACTGGCAACGGGTTTGGTTTTGGTTTTTGGAATGGCGCTAAGGTTCTGATTCTAATCTCAACACTGGGAGGAGTATTGAGATGTGGTTCTTGCTCCTCAGTCCCAAACAATTTTCCGGTTTTGTTTTGTTTTTACCACATCCCCAGTGCCTAGCACGGTGCTGGCACTCAATAAATGTTAGATTGAACTCACTGAAGAATTGTCTTCAGGCAAATAAAGAATTATTATGCCCATTTGATAGGGCCCTGGGAGCTCAGACAGGTTATTTTGTTGTTGTTATCTTTATAAACTGCCATCAAGTCCACCCCGGACTCATGGCGACCCCATGCACAACAGAACAAAGCACTGCCTGGTCCTGCACCATCTCAATGATCAGTTGCGGATTGGACTGCTGTGATCCATAGGGTTTCATTGGCTGATTTTTGGAAATAGATTGTCAGGCCTTTCTTCCTAATCCATCTTAATCTGAAAGCTCTGCTGAAACCTGTTTAGTATCATAGCAACAAGCAAACCTCCACTGACAGAGGGGTAGTGGCTGCACGTGAGGTACATTGGCCGGAAATCAAACCCAGGTCTCCCGCATAAAAGTGAGATTTCTCCCACGGAAACACCAATGCTATTAGGTAATTTACCTAAATTCAAATTGTCAACAAGTGTTAGAACCTGTCTCTAGTCTTCTGCTTCTGTTGTGCAATTCTATTATACAATAACAGACCTTCCAAAGAGACACACCAAGTAGATCTGGCAAATAAATGCTAGAACTGATGGCTCTAGCACTTTGGTGCAGTGATTTTGCCTCTGCCACACAGGACTGTTTCCATACCAATGAAAGTTCCATTCATTTATTCATTCAACAAATATTTATTGAGCATTTATTATGGGCCAGGCAGTGTAACGGTAAACAAGACAGTTCCCTTTGGGAGCTTACTGGTGAATGTGAACCTAGAGAACACAAGTTACAGCTTTTTTTTTTTTTTTTTTTTTTTTACCAACGAGCAGTATCCAGTGTGTCCACTTAGTTAAAAAAATGGTCTTCTGCACTGATGTTTTGTTTGTTTTGGTATTTCTTCTGATATGCAATAGGCTCAGCCTACATTTTTTTTATTGAACCAAAGAATGCATTCCCACAGCTGGTGGAAATAGTTTTAAAAAAAAGAAATCATGCTGTTGTTTCTTTGGATTAGCATTGATGTCTGGGAGCCAACCTTGGTTATTTCTAAGGAAGAAGGATGCTGAAGCAGGGAAGCTTTATGCATGACAAGAGATTTCTTCTGGGTATCATTCCGTCAGCTGTGATCTAGAAACTGACCCTGTCATCACCTCCCCCTAACCCCTCCCCAGCACCATCAGGTGGCTAAGTCAGAACGACAAAGAGGAGAAGGAAGTAATACCCCGGACCAAATCCCAGCTCTCTCTCGATGGCCAAGCCATGTGATCTCTGGCAAGTCACTGCTTTTCCAAGCCCCCAGCTCCTCATCTGGCTTGAATGACTTTTAAGATCTCTCCAGTCATGAAGCATCTATGAAATGAAGAACTGGCTCCAATACTTTCTTCCTTCACTTTTTCAGCAAACACGTTTATTAAACATCAGCTCGGCACCAGGTACCCTGTCCAGCACTGGGATTACAATAAAGAGCAATACTAGCTGAGGTCTCTGTCCTCAGAGAGCTTATCATTCAATGGGAAAAAGACTTATCAATCCATCAATCAATCCAATCAAACAATCACAAATACACATATTTGAACTGAACTGAGCATTAAAGGATGATGGGCATCAGTGTGCAAAAACCCTGTGACTGGAGGGAGCCTGTACATTCAACGAACTAGAGAAAGCCAGCCTAGCTGGAGGAGAGGGATAGCAGAAGAGAAGAGGGGGAGGACTCAGGTCATGCAGGGCCTTTTAGAATTAGTCTTGATCCTAAGAGTGATGGGAAGGCAATGGAATGTTTTAAGCATGAAGGTGATATGTTCCCGTTTTTATTTTTAATATATTACTAGCTGACGCATGGGGTATGAATTAAATGGAGGTGGAGGAAAAGGGTTCAGAGTGGAAGCAAGAAGATATGCTAGGAGGTTAATGCAATAGTCCAAGGGAAGAGGTGATGGGAATTCAAAAACCACCTATATGAGACCAAAAGGTCAACAATTACTCTAAAGCAAAAATGAGAAGGTAAAGGGGCAGGGAAACTAGAGTACTAGAAATGGAACAACCAGAATGCAATTCAAGAGAATGTTGACACATTGAGAAAAATGTAACTAATGTCACTGAAGAATTTATGTAGAAATTGTCAAATGGGAACCTAATTTGCTGTGTAGACTTTAGTCAGAAAAACAATAAAATATTATTTAAAAAAAAGAAAAGAGATGATGGGAGCTTGGACTTCAGTGATGATGGAGGAGAAGAGATAGAAGTTGTTAGACTGAAGAGAACATCAGCATGGAACTTCTTCAAAGCCCAGTTTGCTCTTTTTTTCCCATTTTCTCCTAGTAAAAAGTGCATGTCAGAGCCTAAAACCTAGCCCTTCCCACATCTACCAACATCCCATGATATGTGGTCTGTGTTTGCTTGTGCTCATTCTCATTCACTGTGGAATATGGATGGGGATCCACAGGGTGACACGTGTTATAAATGCATCTGTACGTCGTCTTGTATGTCCTTACCTCCTTGGGCTGTCTTTTGCAGGGTGTCTTGGCTTTTCCCTTGGGCTGGTTCCCCAAGGCAAGGAAGGTTCCTGGTTCATTTGACTCCCTTTGTGGTTAACGCAGTAGAGGCTCAGAGCCTGCAGTGTGAACTCTTTGACTTCGGGCAAAGTTGGTGAGGAGGGTGTGGCAAAAGGCCATTTTCCCTTTCCATGTAAGGCCCCTTAGCATATGGCCCTATTTTATTCAAGTCCTGCCAGTGACTGCTCTCAGGCCCTGGGTCACTCTTGCCCTCTTCTGCTTACTGTTTTGCCTGAGCCCTAGAAATGCCCCCAGCCTGTTTCACTGTCAGTTTCCTGTTGTCACACGCGGCTGTGCCTCAGACTGTGGTGTTTCCACCAAAGAAGGAATGCATCACCTGCCCCTTGAGGTTAACCCCACAGGAATGAATCTTGTGCTGAGATGTGAAAGAACACAAGCCTTCTTGAATATTTTGAAAAGCTGCCCTCCTTTGCAAGAGTCAGCATTTTCACTGAACCCTTCCACTGACCTCTGAGGAGAGGTGTCTCCAACAGAAAAGGTAGAGCTTTGTGTAGCTCTGAGCCATGCAGCTCATTTGGCTGTCTTTCCCATGCTAGGGGTAGTCCCTGGGTGGTACAAATGGTTAAGACGCTCTGCTGCTAAAGAAAAGATTGGAAGTTTGATGTCTACCCAGAGGCCTGGCAATCTAGTTCCAAAAAAATCAGTCATTGGAGCACATTTCTACATTGGAGCACAGTTATACTCTGACACACACCAGGTCACCATAAATTTGGAATTGACTCCACGGCAACTGATTTTTTTTCTGTGTTAGGGAATCAAAGTGATTCAGCAGTGGACTTCACACAAGGAAAAATCTCAGCTTCCTCAGCCTTCTGCCTCCTGTTACCCTAGGCAGTCCTTGGTCCCAAGAGAGCCTAGGTGAGAGAAGGGGAGTAACTCAGGGCATCCAGACATCCCTCTCTGAACCTCCACTCCTGGAGTGTGAGTAGGAGAAACCAGGTGGGTGGCATCACCGTTTCCTATAAAAGATACATTTGTGCAGAGCTCTGACACACAGATAGCAGCCGCTTACCGACACTAAATGTAACCAAGCATGTCAACGGCCGGGAAGAAAGCTGGATATCTGAGGGTATATCTCTGTGCTATCTACTAGTTCATAAAGAAATTAGCAGAATGGCCTGGCCTTTCCCACGGCTTCCATTCATTCTTTCCTTTATTCATTCACCAGACTAAGAGGAGTTTACCCAAGGGCAGGGATCATATTGTATTCATCTGTGTATTCCCACCGCTTAGCACAAGGCCTGGCACCAGTGAATGAACTCATTTAACAACCATTCATCAAGTGCCATGCAAGGCCCTGGAGGATGCAAAGCAAGTGTGAGACACAAATCCTTGCCTTCCAGGAACTTACAGTCTAGGTGGGGAGACTCAGTCATGCAAAAATGATTTATTGGGCTTTAATCACGGGCCGGAGCCCTGGTGGTACAGTGGTTAAGAGCTTGGCTGCCAACCAAAAGGTCAGCAGTTCGAATCCACTAACTGCTCTTTGGAAATCCTGTGGGGCAGTTCTACTTTGTCCTACATGGTCGCTAAGAGTCAGAATCGACTGAACGGCAACGGGTAATCATGGGCTAGGGATGCAGTAGGCACTGCCCACACATGGTGAGTGAACAAACCTCAAAACCAAACATAAGCACCCTCCTACCCCCAAAAACCCCGCCTACTCCTGTCGTTGATTATTTTCTACCATCACCTCTCACAGGCGCGGGGCTTCCTCTTTTGCACTGGCTCTTGGCTTCACAGCTGAGGCTATTCTTCCACCTCTTTGGGACCCCAAAGCACATCTCTGGGTGTCTGTTCTCAGTACAAGGCAGCTCACTCCCTATCAGGAGAGGCAGGTAGTGCGGTGTGGTGCACCTGCACAGGTATTGGAGTCTGACAGATGTGAGTTGAAATCCAGTATCCACCACTTTCTTGCTGCCTAGAGCTGTATGGTGGTTTGAACTTATCCAGCAGCCCTGTGGAAGAAAGGCCTGGTGAACTGCTTCCATAAAAATTACAGCCAAGAAAATACTGTGGAGCAGTTCTACTCTGTAACACCTGGGGTCGCCATGAGTCGGGGCTGACTCGATGGCAACTAGCAACAGAGTTGCACACACTAAGTGGTTCTGAGGCTCAGTCCCTTCATCTACAGAAATAAGAAGCATCCATCTGCAAAGCATTTACCCTGTGCCAGGCACTGTTTTAACTTATTTAGTCCTACCAGCAACCAGTGATCTCCATTTTACAGATAAGAAAGTGAAGCACGGAAAGAGAAAGCATCTCCCCTCAAGTGACAAGAGTCAGAATTTAAACCCAGAGAAGCAGCTTTCGCGGTGGCCTGAACTGAACCCTGGGTTTGGCCCAGCACCCCACTCTCAAGCCCATCTTTTCAACCCCTCTCCTCTGCCTCACATGCCAGTTTTACCCAAGTAGAGCACATCTTACAGAAACACGGGTCATTCTGTTGTTTCTCCAGGCCCTGACCTCAAGTCCAAGCCCAGGCTCTAGGCACGTCCTGACTCTCTCCACCCCAATGGGCTGCCACTCAGAGAAATGTCCGCTTCTGCCCTCCTCTTTTCTGGGCACACAGCCTCAGGTCAGCGGTCAGCAGTCAGGTTCTTTGACCCATCCTCTTGAGCACTCCCCTTTTCCAGGCTGGCCTCTGCAGCTTTTCAGCCTCAGTTGACTCCTGCTGCTTTTTCATCTCCAGGCTCTCTCACCCAGCTTCCTTTGCCACTTTCATCCCTGCCCCCACTGGGCTCCCACATCCTGCCCTGGGGCCCTCTGCCTGGCCCCAGGAAGTCTGTCTCAGTATTGTTCTCCACTTCCAACATTAGCATTCTCAAAACCCACATTTGCATTTTGATGACTCCTGTCCCAGCTAGACAGAGGTACACTTTGATGCATATATATTTTGGAAAGGAAAGCAGTGTCTAATTTTCCACTTTGATTCAAGTGCATTCTTTGGTTCTGGCCTGATTTACTCTGGGCCTAACAGACTTTAGCCAGCAACTTTAGGCTATGCTGAGGCCTATAAGATAAAGGAAAGGTTTTGCCTTGTGGGAGCTCAAGGGAACAGAAGTCTCACTTCCCACGCCTCTTGATCCTGTTCGGAACATCAAAGCTTCTTGCTAGCTTGCATCTGCAACCAACGTTCTCCCCTCCCAGGCTCGAGGGCCTTGGCCTCAAGCATTCCCTAGCACAACTGCAAAGGCTAGCTGGGACACCCACCTGAGATATGGACAATCTAAGGTGTTGGCCACCAGCAGAAGGAAGAAGACACCCCAGATATCCTAGTACCATGTTGTTGCTAACAACCATTGAGTTGGTCCCTGACTCATGGCAACCCCACCTACTACACAGTAGAACTGCTCCATAGGTTTTCCTAGGCTGTAATCTTTAAGAAGCAGTTCACCAGATCTTTCTTCCACAGAGCCGCTGGGTAGGTTTGAATCACCAGCCTTTAGGTTAGCAGCTGATCACAAACCACTTGCGCCACCCCAGCTCCTTCCTAGTGCCATGATTGCCTATGTATAACCTGGAGACCCATACGGATTTAGCTCTGCCTTAAGGATGACAGGAGAAAGTGACATGGGGCCACAACTGCCTTCTCATCTAGGGTATGGGTATTGGGACTTTAAGTTTTTATATGCCTTTGGGCTGTTGGGATTCAGCCAGAATTAGAACGGCCAAGTGCCAAGCAACAGAGAGAAAGGAATCTCCTGCCAGGTCTCCAGGGGTTTCAAGGCCACTTGTTACAGAGGTTTAGGGAATTGTGGTTTGCATGGCAGGGCTTCCTAGTGTTTTATCCCAACATCAGAGTGATATACGATTCCTATTCCATTGAGAAGCTTTCAACATTCATTTCCACCTACAGCCGACTTCTTCCACGCAAAGACCTTAAATAACATAAATATGGCATATTGTTGTGTGCTGAGTTGATTCCAACTCATAGAGATCCTATATAACAGAGTAGAATTGCCCCCACGGGATTTTCTAGGCAGTAATATTTACCGCAGCAGATCACCAGGTCTTCTCTCCCTCAGAGCCACTGGTGGATTCAAACTACCAACCCTTTGATTAGCAGCCAAGCACTTAACCACTGCACCACCAGGGCTCCTTTTAAGTATGACATGGGGTGGATATTGAGGTACATTGGGGTTGGAAAACAGAGACAGATAGTAGGGAAGGGCTGGGGCTAAGACCATGGAGGCAGCAGGGTCAAACTGACAAGGCAGTAGCAGAGGAGAAAATAAGAAATCTTGAATTCTTCAGTTTAGTCAGCATCCAACTAACATTGGTTGAAAGGTTTCTATATTTTTGGTGCTGTGCTGGTGGCTGTGGCAAAAATGGATAGAAGCTAGTCAGCCCCGGTCTCAAGGAACTGATGGGAGAATAAAAAATGCATAATAGTAATATTAATAACAACCATCTATTAATTACTGGAGCCCTGGTGGTGCAGTGGTTAAGAGCTCGGTTGCTAACCAGAAGTTGGCAGTTCGAATCCACCAGCTGCTCCTTGGAAACCCTATGGGGCAGTTCTACTCTGTACTATAGGGTCACTATGAGCTGGAATTGACAGCAAACGGTTTTTGGTCGGTATTAATCATTAATCACTTGCTTGTGTAGGGTGTTTTTACATGCATTATTTCTAACTTTCACAACAAGATTATATTCTTCTGTGCATTTTACAGGATGGGAGAAAAAAGGCTTAGGTTAAAGGACCCAAGTTCACACTAATAGGAGGTTGCTGAGCAAGAACTCAAACCGATTCAAACTTCATGGCCCAAGCTTCTTCCCCTGGAACAAACTGCAAGGCAAGGCCGAACCCAGTACACAAGGATATGAAATAACAAAGTGCTATGGGATAATTTTACAACAAAAAATAGCAGGGGGGATAAAAAAAAAAAAAGCCCACAGCAATTGATAATACTTAACTACAAATAGTACCTCATGGGAATAGTTTTCTTGGTTCAAGGGTTTGGGGTGGTGGTCTCCTGCATCTATCCAGTTGATCGGCCTAGTATTATTCTACGAGTTTCTGCTCTTGCTCATAGTTCTATGGTGTAGTGCCTGGAGTCTTAAAAGCCTGCCAGTGGCCATCCAAGATGCAACAATTGGTCTGTAATTGCCTGGAGCAACAGAGGAAGAAGGAGATCCTGAGAGTGGAGAAAGAAATGGTTTGAGGTTTAATTGCCTCCATGAACTACTACCTCCCTTGCCATGAAACCAAAAGAAATGGATGGTGCCTGGCTACCATTACTGAACGTTTTGATCAGGGACCCAATAGATGGATCTTGATCAAAATGAGGAAAATTGAGGAACAGAACTTCAAATTCTTATTGAAAATCAGACTTACTGGACACATTGAGACTGGACAGACCCCCAAATCTATTACTGGAAACAACTTTTGATCCTTGAGCTAAAACAATCCTATGAAGTCATCTTTAAACTAAACAACAATTTACTTCAATAAATAAAGAATATCTGTCTTGAGCTTTGCGCCCTATTAAAGAATTACCTATGTGAGACTGAAATGACAACAGTAACTCTAAACCACACATGAGAACTTCAAGGGGCAGAGTATAAGTTAACGGTGGTGAAACAATAGGGGCAGAGGTAGTGAGGATGGTGACACAATGTGAAGTACGTAACCATGGTCCATGAACTGTACATGTAAAAACTGTTGATTGGGTGTGTGTTTTGCTATGTATATTTTCATCAGAAATAAAATTTTTTTAAAAAAGTGCTATGGAAATTCAGGAAGAGAGGGCCCGAATCTAGCCGTGTGAATCAGAACCAGTTCCATAGAAGACACTTGTTCTGGCTGTATCCTGATGGGTGGGTAGGAGTCCATAGTGAAAGATGTTAAGGAGGGCATATGGAGCAAAAGCACTGCCATGCACTGGGGAAATAGTGAGGAGCCCTGGGATATAGGTTCTGAGATGAGCAGAGTAGGGGCTAGGATCAGAACACAGAGGGCTCTGTAGGCATATGGATACAGTTCCATGCGCATTAGGGGACCACTGAAGATTCCTGAGTAAGGTAGTGATGTGAGAAAAGAGACGTTTAGGAAGAAAAATCAAGAAGGAAAGGAGTCCTGAAACAGGAAGAGAATAAAATGACAGAGGAGATTCATGTTATTGGAATAATCCAGGCAAGGGGCGAAGAAATCCTGAAGAAAGTGGCTTGACAATGGCAAAGTGGTATTAGGTATCTGAAATGACTTGTGGATGGAAATGGAGGCCTGGAGCATGAAGTGAGGTGGGAGCTGGAGAATAGTTTTGGAAACCACAAGTAAAAAGGTGATGATTGAAACCCTAGGAATGGATTTAGGCAACAGTGGTGACAGAAGAAATGAGAGATGAGGATCAATCCATACTCAAGGGTCAGCAAGGGGAAGGTAAGAAAGCAAAGGAGACAGAAGAGAAGCAGTGGGGAGGTAAGAGGAGAACCAACTTAGGGGAGCAGGTGAGGAGAAAAATGAATTTCCTGGTAGCCAACACCCTACCAGAGTCATGGAAACCTTGGTGGTGTAGTGGTTAAGAGCTGCGGCTGCTAACCAAAAAGGTCAGCAGTTCGAATCCATTCGGCACTCCTTGGAAACCCTATGGGGCAGTTCCACTCTGTCCTGTAGGGTCACTATGAGTCGGAATCGACTCAACGGCAATGGATACCAGAGTCATACCTACCAGAGTGAGGTATGACTCCCTGCCCTACCACTTACCAGGCTTGCAAAGACCTTGTTCTCTTTGAGCCTCAGCTTCCTCTTCTGCAAAAGAATGACAGTGCAATCCTACATGATTGTGAGAAATAGAGCACATAGTAGGTGCTCAACAAATGATAGCTTTGTTGTTATAATTATTGTTTAGATTTATTATTCTTTTCCAAGTTTAGGAACTCCTTGAAGTCAGGGACTAGGTCTTTGTATCTATCCCAATCATTTGTTCAACACCTGGCACGTTGTAGTGATTCTTAAAATGTTTCTTGATTACCAGGTAAATGGGATGGATGAAGATTACCTTTTGCTTTCTTTGCTGCAGCCCTGACCATTTAGCTCTTGTTGGTGTTGTATTACTGTTAGCTATTAGTCAAGAAGGAGCTTAAGAGTCAAGAACAGGGACGTTTAGGAGCTCTGAACACCAGCCCTTTCTTTCTCTCTGCTTCAGTTTCCCTATCTGAATATCAACCTCTAACCCATTCATGGGACAGTGGACAACGAACCAGGGACTCTGGTTGGTTTCTTGGCTAGGTTTTGGGTAGAGGGAGTGGGGACTTTCAGTGGCCAGTTGGATTCCCTGACAATGTTGTGGAGACTGGTTGTTTTCTAGACTTATAAGATCTCAGTCAATAAGGATGGGCAGGAAAACTTACAGAAGCACAGTTAGGCACGGTCACATGGGCCTCTGTCCACGACTGCTTAGTGAGGAGAGCAACTGAGGAAGCAAAGGTTTGACAGGACCAAGGCCTTGGAATGGCTTGGCTATGCCTTGAACCTCCATCCAAGTTGCCTGTTTCTCAGCCTTGAGGTAAAGGTAGAGCAGTCCATTCCACGGGCCCAGCAAAAGACTTTCAGAAGGATTCCTTCCTTCTCATCAGCAAATCTTGGCATGTCCTTGCCAAAGCTGGCTCAGGGAATCTTTGCCCTGGGAGCCATCTGACGGTTTTTTTTTTTTTTTTTTGCTTGTGTTTGTTTGGGTGAGGGGTGGGGGAGGAGGGCACACAGGAGTTGCAAAGGGCACCGAGGGTTTGAAAGTCCAGCCTCCCTCCTCTGTCTTGGCTGTCTCAGGCTTTGATAATGCCAAAGGCTGAGATAGCTGCTGAGCTATCAGGCCTGCCTCTCCCAGAGATGGCGGCTCCGCTTTGATCTGTTTGTGGCCAAGGACAGGGACACGGAGGCCAGCGCCCATGCTGGCTAATGAGTAATTGGGGCCTTGTCTGTACACTGTCCTGGGGTGACGCTGTGGTTGCCAGGAGGGGCCTCATCCACCCTGAAACCTGGGACAAAGTCTGGGACCAAGGCCAGGGGCCATTTCCTCTTTGTAACCTCTGCTACTACACCCCAGTGGAGTCAGAGCTATGTCCCACCCACCGTCACCTGAATGCCCCAGGTTTAGGATATTTATGAAAGTTATCAAAAGCTTTCCTCCTCCAGTCTTCCTTGGTTACAAACAAGTGAACTACGGTGCTCCTCAGGCTTCCATTTCAACCACCAACCTGTACCCCTTCTAGTTACCTCCTTCCTATCCTAATCCTGAGGGTTCATACAAATCCCCCTCCAGAGGTGACGAAAAAAGCCCAGCGGAAGGTCAGGAGCACACCTTTGTGAATGGTTACCTCATCTTGATCTCCCTTCTTGGGATCGGTTGACTTCACTCCTTTCTCTAAAAGGGACTTCCTGGTTGCCCATGGACTGTAAGAGGAAGTCTGTGTTCTTAGGGAAGCAATCCCATAGCCCTTCCATGAAGAGGTCTTGATTCCACCTCCTCCTCCCTCAGCAATCTGTTCACATGTCTGCTTTGTGTAGGGATTTACGCAGGCGTACCTGTCATTCGCTTGCTACTATGGAGCCTTGGTATAGTTACCTAAGCTCTCCAAGCCTCTGTTTTTTCTATTTTGCACAAAGGGGCCTCCTGCAATACCTCTTAGGTCTATAGGGAAACTGCAACAAGGCGGCAGATATAAAACACTAGACAATGAAGAGATGCTAATTCTATTATTCGGCCACATGTCTGTCCACTTCTCATCAGTAACTCGGCTCTCCCCACCAGAGTGAATTCTGTAGCATGAAATACTTGAAAAATGTTTTCCAAATGAATGAATGAATACATGAATAAATGCATTGCTAATGGCAGCAAATATATGTGGGCATCTGTTCTCTGAGAATAAATCAGTTCAATGATTATGGAATTTCAGAGTATTGTAAGGAGTTGACTCAGACACATGCAAACCATACTCTATGTGTCACGGTTTTTAGGAAGATTCATATTTGAGAATAAGCTCTAGCCACTGACAAAGCTTAATTCTGTTGTAGCATCTGTATTATGTTAGTTGCTCAATAAATTTCTGTGGAATGGAGAAATGGATGAATGATTGGGAAAAGTTAACCACCAGCAATGGGAATAATGCACATCTGAGCTTCTGGGACTCGGATGCTTTTCAGAGCTCAGGGTGCCAGCTTGCTGTGTGGCCTTTGCTATGCCTCTTACCTTCTCTGTGCCTTCATGCTCCTGTCTGAGCAATAGGGCAACATAACCCCAAATCTCCTTCCCGTCTTGCAGGAGAACTAGAAGGCAAATATAACGTGGGTCATAACGCCTTCTGGCAAACTCGTAGGCCAATCTCACATAAATATGATCACATGTCTTTCAGGGGCTTTCCATTAGGGCATGCAGAGTTGAGGGAAGAGGAAAAGGAGAGGAGAAGGGGAGAAAATTAACTGGACGAGTCACCCCAGGACAGTGAGGCCCCAGAAGGCGCCTTTAATCTCCATTCCTGCTATGCTTCATTGACTTCATTATTGTTCTGTCTCCAGCACAGGTTCCTTTCTCCCTTACTGCGCAGCCAGGCTGTCTCCTCAGGCCTGGCAACAGAGAGAAGAAGCAGGCAAAATGTTAGTGGATTCAAATTAACTTGCAGAGCTCTCCCTCCCCTCTTTAAAGCAGCTGTTCATTCAGGAAAATTGGGAGTTGGGAGGGGCCCCTGAGAAAAAGTGGTTGAGACTGTGGCTGGCAGGCCATGGGCTGGATCAGCCCAAGGGTGTTGTTTCTCAGCTGGGAGCCAGAGCTTTTAGATGGATCCTGCAAGGAGTTATCCAGAGGGCTCAGAGACTGGCTCTGGAGCTCGGAACCACTGCTCGGTGATGGCAGAAGCTCAAATTCCCCTTCCCCCAGGAAGCCTTCTGGGATTGCCCCAGCTGGATCCTCCTCTTCCCAACTGCTATAGAGCTTTGTTTTCCCTTTAGAGGGGCTCAACACTCTGTCTTTTGTATTTCCATCATTGCATATGTCTTTCCTCTCTTACCGGTCTGGGAGTCACCCAAGGGCAGGATCTTTATCTAATTTACCTTGGTCAGTTGAGTGCCTAGCACTGCCAGTCCTGTGGGAAGCTTTTATAAAATAATTGTTGACTCAGTGAAGAGATAAATGGCCATGCCACGTGTGTTAGCCTTCTCGCCTCTCCAGTTATTTCTCTGTACTCCTTCTTTTTTTACATCTAAAGTTAGAAAGGCTACCAGGAGAAGGGAGTTAAAGGCTGTTGTTGTTGTTAGTTGCCATGGAATCAATTCTAACTCGTGTCGGCTCTATGTGTGCATGTGTGCAGAGTAGAACTACTTCATGGAGTTTTCAAGGCTGTGATCTTTTGGAAGCAGATCACCAGGCTTGATTTCTGATGCGCCTCTGGGTGGATTTGAACCGCCAACATTTCAGCTAGTAGTTCAGCTCTTAGACATTTGTGCCACCCAGGTAAGCCAGTTAAAAGTTAAAGCACTTCAGATACCTGTTTTGGTGGTGGTGGTACCTGCTAAGCTGGCTGCGTGTCATTTGTGTGTATGTGTTGTATGTGAAATTACAGTGCCTTTAGGGTAGGGAAGTCCAGGAAGTAAAATAATTGGAAGACCATTTATCTGAGTGGAATTCTCATAGGTACTACCCTTGGGTCCCGATTTCTGATGTCCTGTCCTATCCTGTTTGCAAAATCACATTGCCTTGCATGGTGAAATATTATACTAGTTTAAATGAAATTGCTTTTCACAGCTCTATTTTGAGTTTCGAAGAGCGAGACCCTTATTTAATTTAAAAGAGTCAGGATAGCAAGGTGCATAGGATCATAGGTTCCAGAACTTGACTTCCTGTGTTTATCCCAGTTCCTCCACTAAATAGCTATGGAAATTTAAGCAAGTTACTTTACCTTTCTGTGCCTTGTTTCCTAATATGCAAACAGGGATAGTAATAGAAACTACTTCATAGAATTGTGAAGTCTAAAGGACTTAATACATGTAAGACCCCTAGAATAATTCCTGGCACTGTCGTTCTTTCATGATGAAAGTGCCAACATCCTTAAGATCAGAACCATAGTCTAATGATCCAAAGTGACTGAGGTATTGGTTCCCCACAACCCATGCTGATATGCCTGTAAATCAAGTAACTTTTGCTGGCTTTTCATTGAACGCAAAATGTCCTGGAACTCTACTCCCTACCACCATCACCAAACTCTGAACTTTATCTCCAGTGACTGCTGACCTTGACTGGGTCAAAATGGGTAGGCTCAGTCTAGGGAAAAGACTGGCTGCGTTCAGCCCAGGTGTGCCTGGACCAGGGTCAACCTAGACAAACACTTGACTTCTGGTGAGGAAAGGTGATCACATTTTGACACTTGAGTGGGTTAAGCCATGTGTTGCCAGCAATCTGTTCTGCTCACTGCCTAAAACCACTTATCAGCCTGCTGAACTTTTCCCATCAAACTTCTTGCAGTGCCTACCTAGGCTAGAAGAGCTTCAGGGGCCTTGGTGCACAAACTCTCAAGCCTGTAGGATAAAGGACAGGCTGTGTTAACATCAGGTCTGGTTAGCATATCTCCCTGGTACAGAATGGGTGAAGAAAAGGGAGCTCAAAGGCCTGGACAATGTGACTCAGTAGTCAGGGCCATTTAGAACTCTCCTTAATAATGGACAAAATCCTTTCCCAGAAGGACTAGGACTCAAACTAGGAAAAACTGCTGAGAGTGCACTGTAAATTGAATTAAAAATACTGGGCATAAAGAAGAGAGAAAAGATGCAGATACTAGTGGGTGAGGTATCCAGAGAGCTATATTTCACAAAGTACTGGAGAGGTAACTACACTGTGAGGGTAAATATATGCATATTTTAAAATACTTTGCAGTAACAACATCACAGCCCTAAGTTCATAAAGTCATAAAATATTGTAGTTCAGCACCTTCCACAGAATCCTTACCCTACACATTGATGAAAACTTTAGCAACAGAAAAGAGATTACATGATAAAGAACAATGATGAATCTGTGAAGCATCTCATAACATGGATGAAACTGGAGGACGTTATGCTGAGTGAAATAAGTCAATCACAAAAGGACAAATATTGTATGAGACCTCTACTGTAAAAAGTCATGAAAAAGTTTACACACAAAAAGAAACAATCTTTGTTGGTTACGAGGGATGGTGGCGGTGGGGGGAACTAAATAGACAATAGATAAGTGGTAACTTTGGTGAAGGGTAAGACAGTACACAGTATTGGGGAAGCCAGCACGACTTGTACAAGGAAAGGTCATGGAAGCTCCATAGACACATCCAAACTCCTGAGGGACTGAAATGCTGGGCGGAGGGCTGTGGGGACCATGGTCTCGGGGAACATCTAGCTCAATTGGCATAACACAGTTTATAAAGAAAATGTTCTACATTCTACCTTGGTGAGTAGCATCTGGGGTCTTAAAAGCCTGTGAGCAGCCATCTAGGATACTCCACTGGTCTCACCCCTCTGGGAGCAAGGGAGAATGAAGAAAACAAGATACAAGGAAAAGATTAGTCGAAAGGACTAATGGACCACAACTACCACAGCCTCCACCAGACTGAGTCCAGTACAATTAGATGGTGCCTGGCTACCACCACTGACTACTCTGACCAGGATCACAACAGAGGGTCCTGGACAGAGCAGGAGAAAAATGTAGAACAAAATTCTAACTCACAAAAAAAGACCAGATTTACTGGCCTGACAGAGACTGGAGAAAACCTGAGAGCATGGCCCCTGGACACCCTTTTAGCTCAGCAATGAAGTCACTCCTAAGGGTCATTCTTCAGCCAAAGATTAGACAGCCCCATAAAATAAAACAAGACTAATGGGGGCACAACAGTCCAGACTAGAAGGCAGGAGGGGACAGGAAAGCTGGTAATAGGGAACTCAAGGTTGAGAAGGGACAGTGTTGACATGTCATGGGGTTATTAACCATTGTCATGTGTATTAACTGCTTAAAGAGAAACTATTTGTTCTGTAAACCTTCATCTAAAGTACAATAAAAAAAATTAAAAAAAACAAACAAAACAAAAACAGCAATCAAATCCTATATGTAGACCAAAAATAAGGTAACAATACAAATAATGTATTCTCAGATAAAGATGGTACACAAGAAAAAATATCATGAAAAAGCAGTTGAAAAAATACAGCATAATATTTCAAGATAAACTAAAGGAAACTAATAAAATGGCAGAACTTATTAATGAAAAACATAAATTCAAAATAGAAAAGCTCACAAATTACATGAGCAAATGAGAAAACTCTCTGGAAAAAAGAATAAACAGCACTCAGTTAAGAATTAGAAATAAAGGAAAAGCTCTCAGAAATAAAGAAAATACATTTTAAAATGTGGGGATGAATAGACACCATGGAAATTAGAGTCAGAGAAGGAGAGAATACAATAAGACAAAATGAAAAAAAAAATCACACACACAAAAAGCGTGTAGTGTAGGGGCTAATGCACAGAACTTTGTCAGAAGGAAACCCAGTGGAGCTGTGGATAAACATATAAGTGGGAAATAAGATATTGAATGTCAGATTGGGAAATAGTCATATTCTCATAGAATTTAAACATTTATTTCATTCGAGGCATGTGTAGGCACTCGTGTGTAATCCTCACCACAATGTTATGAGTTAAGTTTAAGGGAAATGAGGCTCAGAGAGGCTGGATGATGTGCCTGCTACCATCACCCAGCTGTAAGTAGAAGTTTTAAACCCAAGTCTCTTGGCTTTAGGTCCAGTCCTTTGTCCTCTATTCACACCTGTTAGTCCTGGAAAGGACTCTGGAGCTCATCTTGCCCACCATCTACCTAAGTGAGTTTTTCAGAAAATTAACCTCACAAGATGCTTCCTCAAGAAGGGTTCTGTATAAACTATCCCTATAACAGAGATTCATGATGCACATTAAATGCTCTGAGATGACCTGCACTAGAGACCTATTTAACCTAAAACCAGAAACCAAACCCATTGAGTTGAACAGATAGGACAGAGTAGAACTGGCCCATAGAGTTTCCAAGGAGTGCCTGGTGGATTCAAATTGCCAACCTTTTGGTTAGCAGCCATAGCACTTAACCACTACACCACCAGGGTTTCGGCTATTTAACCTAGTGTTTCCAAAGTGTATTTGACCACAGGGTGCCTTTTTCTTTTAATAACAACCATTAAACATCCTGAGGAACTGTCTTTCAGAGTACGTCTTGTAAAATATTGATCTTGTATGATGTAATCATCTATATATGAGGAAATTGAAGCACAAAGTGATGAACAAATTAGTAGCAAATCTGGGACTAACCCATTGCTGTTGAGTTGATTCTGACTCACAGCAACCCTATAGGACAGAGTGGAACTGCCCTCATAGGGTTTCAGGCTGTGGAACCAGGGCTTTGAATTTGTTGTTTCTGGTTCAACCCTCTGCTGAGAATCTGCATTTTCACCCCAGATATACTGAATCAGAATCTACATTTTAATAAGATCCCCAACACCCAGATACTGAATCAGAATCTACATTTTAACAAGATCCCCAGGTGATTCTTATATGTAAATAAGAATCACCTGGTACACATAAGAATCACCTGAGGATTGGAAAGGCAAATTGTCAGTAGAGGGTTGAACCAGAACAAACCAGTTCAAAGCCCTATGTAGAGCTGCCCTGTAGGGTTTCCAAGGCTGTAATCTTTACAGAAGCAGACTGCCACATCTTTCTGGAGGGGAGCAGCTGGTGAGTTCAAACTGCCGACCTTCGGTTAGCAGCCCAACGCTTAACCACTGGGCCACCAGGGCTCCTTAGATGTGGGACTAGAACTCAAGATTCCTCACTCTCAGCTAGAGTTTTTTTTTTTTTTTTTTTTTTTTTCTGGTATAGCTGTAGCTGGCTATCAATGTTTATTAACTTTGTACAGACCCACTGGGACCAAGACAGAGTGAAAAGGAGACAAATTATATCTGCAGGGAAGACTAGACGTAGACCTAGGTCATGAAAATGTCTCAAGAACATTTATAGTCAACATATCAGCAAAAGCACATCTTCAAGGGCAACTGGATTTGCAGCTGCTGAAGAGAGGTGAGATCAAAGGAAGAGTTCAAGTTGGGTTGGATGATTCTAGGAAGGACTTTTGAAACATTTAAGTTTAGAAACAAATTTTGAGAGGCAGAGCCATTTTTAAAGGAAAAATAATGAAATGCCAAATGTAAAAAAAATTAATAGACTTTTTTTAGAGTAGTTTTAGGTTTACAGAAAAATTGTGCTGAAAGTACAGTGAGTTCCCATATATACCCCTCCCCTCTGCACATTGTTTCTCCTATTAATAGCTTGCATTCTTGTGGTACATTTGTTACAATTGATGGACCAACACTGATAACATTATTATTAACTGAAGTCCATAGTTTACATTAGTGTTCACTTTTTGTGTTGTACAGTTCTATGGGTTTTGACAAATGCATGATGTCATATGCCTACTATTATAATACCATGCAGAAGAGTTTCACTGCCCTGAAAATGCACTCTGCTCCACCTATTCATCCCTCCTCCCCTCCCCCTGAACCTCTGGCAATCACTGATCTTTTCATTCTCTACAGGTTTGCCTTCTCTAGAATATCATATAGTTGGAATCATACAGTTGGCAGCTTTTTTGGACTGGCTTCTTTGACTTAGCAGTATGCATTTAAGGTTCCTCCACGTCTTTTCCTGGCTTGATAGCTCATTTCCTATTATCCCTGAATAATGCTCCATTGCATGGATGTGCGACAGTTTGCTTATCCATTCACCGATTGAAGGACATCTTGGTTGCTTCCAATTTGGGGAAATTATGAGCAGCTGCTATAAATATCTGTGTGCAGGTTTGTATGTGGACTTAAATTTTCATTTCATTTGGGTAAATAGCAAGGAGTGTGATGCTGGATCAAATGGTAAGCCTATGTTTAGCTCCAATGTGAAAAATTTCATTTAGGAAAATGATTTTGATTCACCTCCTGATGTTGTCAGAAGGAATTTTGGATATTGTCGGTTATGGCTCCAGCATACTTTGTAAAGATTAGCTGCCCCTCCAAAGTGCCTTTACTATTTGCCTTTACTATTTGTCATATGTGGACCTCCTTGAGCCACCATAATTCACCATGATCCACCATGACGTCCCTTGCTGCAATGTGAGGCATCAAGGATTCAGGGGCTGTAACAGTAAGTAGACTTAGAATGAGAAAAATCCATTTTGAGTTCTGGCTCTGTGATTTTGGGTTCTTCAGTTTCTCTTACTGGGCCTTAGTTTTCTCAGTTTAAAAAGAGAGGATTAGATCTAAACCCTGACAGGCAACATCAGAATCACGTGGGTTTATTTAAAAGGAAAGGCTCCTGCCCGCCCCCAAGACCTATCAAGCAGAATTTCCAGTGACCTATGTTTTTAATAAGGGCTCTAAGTATTTCTGATGTGTATTTAGACTTAGGAACCATTGGGCTAGATTATTTCTGAGCCCCTTCCAGTTCTCAACTGAGTTGTTTAAGCTTCCTGGATCTCAATATTCTTTTCTATAAAATGGAGATATTAATACTCACCCCCAGGTATTATGTCGTATCAACATATTGAGGACTTTGTTAACTCTGAAACCACCTACAAATGCATAATATTAATATTCTGATAGGGAACAAATTTGATGCATAACAACTCACTTCACAGGAAATATATAGAAAGCTTGCACCCAAGTCTGTGGAGTTTTTCTTCGTAGTATTGCAGAAAACCTTAATATCAAGTGTTCCCAATCAGTTTTCTTAATCTTTCCTTGTTTTTCCAGGTCATCCAAAGAGAAAGTTGCTACAGTGGTGTACAAAAAGCCAGCATTTCCCAAAATGAGTCTTCTGGAATTCCAATAGGAGTTAAGGAAAGAAAAAATGAGGGAGGAGTGTTCTGGACCAAATATGTCTGGGAAATGCTCGGTTATTGTTGTTGTTGTTTTTAGGTGTCCCCGAGTCAGTTCCAACTAATAGCCACCCTATGTACAACAGCATGAAACACTGCTTGGTCCTGCACCATCCTCACAATCGTTGCTATGTTTGAGCCTATTGTTGCAGCCGCTGTGTCAATCCATTTCATCAAGGATCTTCCTCTTTTTCACTGATCCTCTACTTTACCAAACATGATGTCCTTCTCCAGGGACTGGTCCCTCCTGATTACATGTCCAAAGTATGTGATATGAAGTCTCACCATTGTCACTTCCAAAGAGCACTCTGGCTCTACTGTTTCCAAGACACACTTGTTTGTTCTTCTGGCAGTCCATGGTATATTCTTCCCCAACACCATAATTCAAAGGCATCAATTCTTCTTCGGTCTTCCTTATTCTTTGTCCAGTTTTCACATGCATATGAGGTGACTGAAAAAACCATGGTTTGGGTCAGGCGCACCTTAGTCCTCAAAGTGACTTCTTTGCTTTTCAGCACTTCAAAGAGGTCTTTTGCAGCAGATTTGCCCAATGCAATACGTCATTTGATTTCTTAACTGCTGCTTCCATGGGCATTGATTGTGGATCCAAGAAAAATGAAATCCTTGACAACTTCAATATTTTCTCTGTCTATCATGATGTTGCTTATTGGTCTAGTTGTGAGGATTTTTGTTTTCTTTATGTTGAGGTATAATTCATACTGAAGGCTGTAGTCTTCAACCTTCATCAGTATGTGCTTCGAGTCCTCTTCATTTTCAGCAAGCAAGGTTGTGTCATGTGCATATGGAAGGTTTGTTAATGAGTCTTCCTCCAATCCTGATGCTTTGTTCTTCTTCATATAGTCCAGCTTTTCGAATTATTTGCTCAGCATGCAGATTGAATATTTTATGGTGAAAGGATACAACCCTGATGCACATCTTTCCTGATTTTAACCCTTGCAGTATCCCCTTGTTCTGTTTGAACAACTGCTTCTTGGTCTATGTGCAAGTTCCACATGAGCACAATGAAGTGTTCTGGGATTCCCATTCTTTGCGGTGTTATCCATAAATTGTTATGATCTACACAGTTGAATACCTTTGCAGTCAATAAAACACAGGTAAACATCTTTTTTTATCTGCTTTCATCTAAGATCCATCTGACATCAGCAATCATATCCCTTGTTCCACATCCTCTTCTGAATCTGGCTTGAATTTCTGACAGTTCTCTGTCGATGTACTGCTGCAACCATTTTTGAATTATCTTCAGCAAAATTTTACTTGTGTGTGATATTATTGATGTTGTTCAATAATTTCTGTATTCTGTTGGATCACCTTTCTTCTGACATCCATTTTGGTCTTTTCTTTCTTTCCTGTCTTTTTAATGACCTCTTGTTTTCTTCATGTATGATGTCCTTGATGGCATCCCACAACTTTGCTGGTCTTCAGTCATTAGTGTTCAAATGTGTCAAATCTATTCTTGAGATAATCTTTAAATTCAGGTGGGATGTACTCAATGTCATATTTTGACTCTTGCAGACTTGTTTAATTTTCTTCAGCTTCAACTTGAACTTGCATATGAGCAATTGATGGTCTGTTTCGCTGTTGGCCCCTGGCCTTATTCTGATTGATGATATTGAGTTTTTTTCCATTGTCTCTCTCCACAGATGTAATCGACTTGATTCCTGTATTTTCCATCCCATGAGGTCCACGTATATAGTCACCATTTATGTAGTTGAAAAAAAGAGTTTGCAATGAAGAAGTCATTGGTCTTACAAAATTCTATCATGTGTTCTCCCGTATCATTTCTCTCACCAAGGCCCTATTTTCCAATTACTGATCCTTCTTCTTTGTTTCTGACTTTCCCATTCCAATCACCAGTAATTATCAATGCATCTCGATTGCATGTTTGATCAGTTTTAGACTGTAGAAGTTGGTAAAAATCTTAAATTTTCTCAATTTTGGTATTAGTGGTTGGAGGGCAAATTTGAATTACAGTCGTATTAACTGATCTTCCTTGTAGGGTATGGATATTATCCTATCACTGACAGCCTTGTACTTCAGGATAGATCTTGAAATGTTCTTTTTGACAATGAATGCGACGCTCGCCATTCCTCTTCAATTTGTCATTCCTGGCATAGTAGACCATATGATTGTCTGATTTAAAATGACCAACACCAGTCCATTTCAACTCACTAATGCCTAGGATATCAATCTTTATGTGTTCCATTTCATTTTTGACCATTTCTAATTTTCCTAGATTCAGATTTTGTACATTCTACGTTGCAATTATTAATGCATATTTACAGCTGTTTCTTCTCATTCTGAGTTGTGCCATATCAGCAAATGAAGTTCCCGGAAAGCTTTACTCCATCCACGTCATTAAGGCTGACTCTACTTTGAGGAGACAGCTCTTCCCCAGTCGTATTTTGAGTGCCTTCCAACCTGAGGTGCTCATCTTCCAGCACTATATCAAACAACTTTCTGCTGCTATTTATAACATTGTCACTGGCTAATTTTTTCAGAAGTAGATCACCAAGCCCTTCTTAGTCAGTTTTAGTCTAGCTCCACTGAAACCTGTCCACATGGGTGACCCTGCTGGTATTTGAAATACCGGTGGCATAGCTTCCATGGCATACAGCAACACGCAAGCCACCACAGTATGACAAACTGACAGAAACGTAGGGAATGCTGGATTAACTAGGTTTTATGAACAATTCTGAGAGCCTTAACTATGCTAATATGAACTGCGAATCTGCAAGAAGGCAAAAGTGTGGTTAGCATTCCTAAGCATATTTGATCCCGGAACTCTTTTATTGAGGGCCATTTCTCTGGAGTAGGGAAATTTTGCACCAAGGTTTTAGCTACTCCTTCATGGCTTATTCCTCCTATGAGAACTTCTTTTTCAAACTCAGACAGCTAGGAAGGCAAGGTTCAATTTAAAGCAGTGGTGCTAAAACCTGGCTGTGCGTTCCCTGGGGGAGCTTTTAACAAATGTGAATCGCCAGGTTCCGCCCCAGACTTACTGACTCAGTGGGTCTGATGTAACCAGGCCCAGATCATCTTTGGACCTGTGATTGGGAACCCTCCAAGGCATGAATCATTTCAGGCATCTAAGTGGGAGGAATTCTTTCGACTAAAGAGGGTAGTGAGGGAGGAAGGGTGGTCCTCCTGCATTCTTTCAATTGTACCAGGCTGACCATGCATAAGCTATCCCTCGTGGGGCTGGACCTGCCCTAAAGGATGGTGGGAGGACTCTCAAACTTCCTTAAGCATAGCAAAAACTGGACCTTGTGGGGATCTGGAGACTTGCACTGTGGTTCAGCTGTGACCTTGGACGAGTCTTGTTACCTGTGTGAGCTTCACTTTTCCCTGTACAAATTAATACTCATACATGTCTTGGGGCCTTTAAGGACACTTGGTAAAAACAAATGAGGCAACAGACAGGGCTGTTTCTGGCTCTTTCAAGGACAGCTACTAGTGGGGCTGTTATGATCATTGTTTGGGATTTTGCTTCATTCAAAAATGAGCATTTGATGAAGTCCTGTTACATGCTACAACATGGATAAACACTGAAAATATTATGCCGAGTGAAATAAGTCAGACACAAAGGGGCGAATATTGTTTGATTCCACTATATGAAATATCTAGGTTAGGCAAGTGTATAGAGACCAAAGTTTATTAGCGGTTACCAGGGGCAGGTGGGAGGGAAGGGAAAAGGGGGGCTCACTGCTTAGGGGAAATTGAGCTTCTGTTAAAGGTGATGGGAAAATTTGGAAATGGATTTAAATGGTTGGATGGTTGAAAAACATGATAAACATAACTAGTCTCACTGAATTGTACACGTGAAGAATGTTGAAATGGCAAACCATTTATTACATGTACATTTACCCCAATAAACAATTTCTAATAAAAAACGAGCATTTGAGAGAACGACTAAGAGACAAATCCATTTTGTTTTTCTTTTAAAGAGAGATTCTTCAAGCTACTTGGTACAATCAGAAATAATGAACCAACATTATGTTTTTAAAAAGTTAACCAAAAAATCTGTGAAACAACGAGATCCGGAGTGGGCAAGATGAGGCAAAGATGTAGACAACTGCCCCGATCAATCAGACCAGGCATTACTTGATTTGGGATGGGGATTACCTAGAAAATTGCCTCAGCTGTCCATTCAGTTTTCAGTGCTTTCTCAATGAACCATTGTTATAAACATTTTTAAAAACCTTTCAGCCTGCTACTAGGATTGGGGTTGTGATATGCCACAGACTCGGAAGTGTAGAAAGAATTCCTTTTATTTTTTTTAAATTATGTGAAGTCCACCGGATTAAACTCATTGGGAGAAGACAAAAAAGGAAAGAAAGAAAGAAAGAAACTGGTTATGAAACTGCTATTTACCAAATACCCGTCATGTGCCGGGCACCAACTATCTCCTTTTGTAAGTGTTATCTCATTTAATCCTTAGAACTAGCTTGTGAGATCAGTTTAATTGAAGCAGAGAGGTAAAGAACTGAGACTCCGAGATGTTGAAAGAAAATTTGCCCAAGGACTGCAGTTTATAAATAGAAGAGCCAGAGCTGAAGCCCGGGCTCTTCCCACCGCATGTGGCTACTCTAGTTCCCAGCTCTTTTCTTACAAAATTTGAGTCTTTTAAATTTAGAAATCTCAGAGAAGAATAAGATATATATTTTCCCTCCTCTTTCATATGTAGATCACACAGGACATGGCAGGTTCTTATTTAAGGTCTAACAGTGAGAGATGAGCAGCTCCCAGGAACCCTAAAGGCCACCATTGCCTTTCTATACCTCATTTTTCTAAAACCAAGAGAGTCTCATTTATCCCATGTTCCAAAGCAGGCAGTTTCTCTGTGTTGTCCTGCAAGGTCCTGACTGGTTCAGGAGTCAGAATGTTCTTGGGCAAATTGGCTTCTCTATGTCTGATTTTGCCTGTCTGGAAAGAAGTTCATGCAGCTATTTCCAGCCTGGGATAGCTTCTCCAAAGCTGGCAGAACCTTCCCGTGATGCCTGGTTCTAGACTTCCTCCACAGCAATTGGGCTAATGTCTAACGACTGTCCTCACTGGACTGTCTCTCACTGGCACCCCCTTGGTTTGGGGTGTGCAGAAGATAGCGTGAGTGAGAACTTATTTAAAGCACAGTAGCTACGGGTTGTAGTGCACCTGTTCTTGGAGGACTATTTGAGGAGAAAAAGGAAGAGGAAAAGCTGTCTGAATCTGATACAAAGAGGGTGTCCCAGAACCTATCTTTCTCTCCAGGCCTGTTGCTTTGTAGGGAAAAGAGGACTCTTTAAGTACACTTATGGGTGGCCGTGTGGAAAGGGGCCAGGAGGATGTACCCTAGACTGGCAACTGTGTTTGCTTTGGGGAGAAGAGTGGAGAACAGTATCAGAGGAGGGGTCTTTCTGGAGATTAGTGTGGGTCCCTCTTCAAATGGGGTCATTTTAGTCTTATAGATAAAGACTTCATTTTTTTAAAAGGACAACATTTTCATGAAGAAAAAAGAAAGGAAAAAAAGAAGACCCTGCTTGATGTTCAGGAAGCTTAGCTTCACTGTCCACAAGGATTAACTCTCCGACCCTGGTCTTTTTATAAAAGAGATTCCAACATTGCTGATCCAGAATTAAGGCTGGACTGTACAATGTCCCAGCACCCCTTTAGAGAGGGTATATGACCTACCCAAGAAGACACAGACAGAATGGGGAAACTTCGCCCTATCCTAATGGTAGTTGTGTCTCAGTGGCCTCATCTGTAAAGGGGAAACAAGAATAATGTATTTCTCTGAAGACAGGAGGTAGTCATCCCATCCAAGGAAGGGAGAATGCATTTCTGAAGGACGTATACCTAGAAAGCTTCCATTTGCCCCATTTGAAGAGGTGCCATCCTGCTCTCCCAGCAAGGCCCCTTAGGCAGGACAGTGTCCTTCTTCCCTTGTGGGCCCCACCTAACCCTAAATAGAACTCAGGCACCCTGCCTTCCAACCCAAGATAGTCCCTGGCCACATCCATGCCTCTCCAGGATACTAAAACCTGATGAGTACAATATAGTTCAAAACTGGAGCCAATCACCATCCTCCCCCGCTCCCGAGTCTGTGGGGTGTTCAGAGGACCTGGCACCCAGAGAGAGGAGGCAGGCAAACTGCCAGCTTAAATAACTTTCCTGAGGCCCTCCAGAGGAGAAAACATCAGTGGGAAGGCAGATCCCACTCAGGGAGGCAGCAGGAGAGCTGGAGGGGCTGGGCCAGATTCCAAACGATAATAAGAGAGTCTGCATGTAGTCACCAGCCCAGGCAGCGACTCATTTACCTGGAAACTCAGGGCCCCCAAGAATGGGTGCAGCCATATGTTTTGCCTTTCATGGTCCCATGCGACTTGCCAGATGGCAGGAGGCTGCCATGCTGTGTGGGGGTGGTTTGCTGGTCCAGGTGGTGTTGTTCCTGCCCCGAGACGAGGGTGGTGCCCAAACAGAGGCAGTCCAGGCAGCAAGATGGCACTGGGGAGGTCTGCTGCTGGTCCGTGTGCTGTGGCTGGAATGAGGACACTGAAGCCCAGTGCCACTGGGCACAGATTTCTTATCTATAGCTTCCTGAGGTTGCCTACCACCAGGAGTCCTATGCCTCTCACCTTCCTGGCACTCACCAGCACCCATTGTTTCTGCAGCGACAGCCTCTTCTCCTGACTCAGACCCAGCTGAGCCTCATCAGAGAAGTGGTTCTTGTGGGACTGGGGTCAGGACCACTGCGTGTCACTCCTGTTTTGGCTTTAACTTGCTGTGTGGCTTGGAATCACCTGACTCCAATATATATTGGATTCCTCCAAAGAGAATCCAACAAGCAGATGCAGGAAAAAATTCCAGCACCATCCAAACTCCTGGAAATCAGGATTGAATGAAACAACATCAGGCAGCGGGCTTCAAATAGACTCACTTTCTCCTGAAAAGCAAAGGTGGGCATTGAGATTCTGTGAGCCTTGACCATCGAGGAATGAGAAAACTACTTCCTCAAAGACAGAAAATTAATTATTCAGGCAGATGGCAAAACTGAGTCTGCTAGTTTTCTCCAGTATCCATTTCCCCATCTTCCTAAGAAACAGAATTCTAAATTGATTTATAACCTAACCAGAATAAAGACGACATTGATCTCGGCCTGCCTCCCTTGTGGTCAGTGGGATTAAGTGTTGTGGGCAATCCCTGGTAAGTGTCTTTAAAGGGAAGAAGATGTCCCTTTTCACTATTTCTTTGTTTTTGCTAGTAGGCTGCCAGCTTGAAAGCTGGAGCTCAAGCAGCCATATTGAACCATGAAGGAGAAGCCTAAGGCTGAGAATGTTGTTTTTGTGTGTCATCGGGTTGAATCTGACTCATAGCAACCCTACAGGACAGAGTAGAACTGCCTCATAGGGTTTCCAAGGAGTGGCTGGTGGATTCGAACTGCTGACCTTTTGGTTAGCAGCCAAGCTCTTAACCACTTCACCACCAGGGCTCCAGAATAGTGAGCCATATAGTACGAAGTTCCCTAGCACTCCTGCACTGTCCACTTCCAGACTTCTTTGAGATGGAGAAATAAGTTTCCATCTTGTTTAAGCTAACAGTATTTTGAGTTTCTGTCACTTGCAACCAAAGCTAAAATTAACTGATACAGGAAGATAGTACATGATGCTTTTAGAAGGAATAGACAATTCTAGAGATGTACTTGATTAGGATAGACTTTGATTTGTATAGAAGAAAAAGATCAAGTAATCTTGGAAGAAGAAGACTCCTGCTTGCAGCTCAAGGATAGATTCTAGAACCTACGCAAATACCTCAAAAAGGGATCTCTGTTCTTACTGATTGAAAAATAGAAGAAATACTTTTTGGAGATCACTGCCAAAAAGGAGATGCTTTTGTAACATTGACTTCCATGTTCCACTGAGGTCCGTTCTTAGTTATGATTGGGGGTGGGGGGTGAGCCTAACAGTACACAAATCATCAGCTGGGTGTGAAATAGCACCTTCTGGTGTGGCAGGCCAGGAGAAAAGCCCTTTAAGACATAAAAGATGTAGATACAGTCCAGATAACAAAGTCACACAGTCTGTTGCATTATGGTCATGTATTCATTTACTCCAATTTATTAATCATCTACTATGTTCAAGGCAAAGGAGGATACAAATATGATGAGACGTTAACTCTATACTCAAGTAGCTTCACAGTCGCTTTTGAATCGATTCTGACTCTTGGCGACACTATATGTGTCAGAGAAGAACTGTGCTCCGTAGGGTTTTCAAAGGCTGATATTTCAGAAGTAGATGGTCAGGCCTTTTTTCCTAGATACCTCTGGGTAGACTCAAACCTCCAACCTTTGAGTTAGCAGCTGAGTATGCTAACCATTTGTACCACCCAGAGACTCCTAAGTAGCTTAGGTAAAATCTTGTAGGGAAGGTAAGGCAGCTGTTTAACTGTGAATTCAATATAAAGTGACACAAACCTGGAGAGAGGCTTGGATTAGGTGCTGTGGGTCTGCAGAGGGAGGAGAGATCCCTACCATGTGTGTTTCAGAGAAGCTTTGTGGAAGAGGCGACCTTTGTCTTTCAGGATGGGTAAGATTTGGACATGTGGAATTGGTGGGAGTTGAGAATGTCTTTTATGGGTTTTCTCTTTCTCCAAGCCATGGCTAAGGTGCCCACTTCCTTGCAGTGTGATAACTAATGACCTCTTCACAAGAATATGGATACTATAGTTGTCCTCCTGTTTGCTATGGACAAGGTTATGCGTGAAGTGCAGGAGGTCTGGGGAATGAACTGAAGGATGAAAGACAAGGTAAGTCCTCTAGCGTCTGAGTTAGAAAGACGGGTTTGAGTTGTGGTCCTGCATCTTAGCTTAGTTCTTTGAGGTCCCAGGGTTGAATGCTCAGAAGCCTTGTTAAGAATGCCCAACCAGCTGGGGCCATGCTCCAAGTGGTTGTAAGGAGACTAGATGAAGGTGTGGGCTGGCACACACCTTGTCATCTCCATTTCCTTTGAACTCCATTCCTCCATTTCCAGGGCCCTAGAAGAATGTCGTGATGCAATAGGTGGTTCTTAGCTTAGTGACATGGGAAACACCAAAAAGCAGTTGAGGTGCCTGGGGGATAGGTTGTGAGGGGGCGTGGTCAATTGGCAGCCTAGTGACCATAGGAAGTTGGTGATCAGGCTGTTGGAGATACTGGAGCCGAACTATGAGGAGGGCCCCTGATACTCTGGGTTTCATGACAACTGAACACTTGACTGGTAGACACATGGTTTCTACCGTTCCCTGGTGGCACAAATGGTTAAGCACCTAGCTGCTAACCAAAAGGTTGGTGGTTCGAATCTACCCAGTGGCTCCATGGGAGAAAGACCTGGCGATTTGCTCCCGTAAAGATTACAGCCTAGGAAACCCTATGCGGCAGTTCTACTCTGTCATATGGAATCATTATGAGTCGAAATAGAGTCGATGGCATCTAAAAACAGCAAGTTTTTCTCCTCTTCTTTTCCTTTGAGGACAACACAGTATACAGCCATCACGGTTCATCAGGGCAATCACCAGAATGCAGACTTAAATACCTAGGATCTATGCTCAGTCCTGATCAGGCCAAGGGGAGAGGGAATTCGTTCCTTCTTTGTCTTTAGTTTACAAGTAAAGTAAAGGGCCCCACCCTGTCAGCGGAGAAGAGGCAGAGGGATGGGGGTAGTGATCAGTAAGGAAAGCAGAAATACTTTTGCCTCTTTTTGTAAGAATATTGGGGGAAAAAAAAAAAAAGACCTCAATTTGTGAGGTATTTGTTGTTCCAGAGAAGAGGTAGTGGGCAGAACATTCGACCGTTCTTCTTTTAGACCTCTGCGTGGAAACAGGAAGTTTGTTTGGCCCACTTTACCTGCTGGGGCCACTTGCTATCTACCTCGAGGCACAATCTGCTGTTTGTAATATCACAGTCAGTTGCTGTGGAGACTATGACGCCAGCACATCAGCCTTCTGGCTGTAGGAAGGAAACGGTCTGCTGAGATGGGGCCCCGTGTACAAATAAATACATTCCAAAGCAACAGGTGAGCTTCAGAGAAGGCAGGTCTCTGAATTCTACTGAAATGTTTCTACCATTAAACAAACATTGGAGGAAACACACACATCTGTCTAGAAGAAAAGCCTGGGGGTCATGAATTCCAGGGCTGTACCATGGCCCTTGCTTCTGATTTCCCTTGTGGGCTGGGACAATTGGCTTAACCTCTCTGTGTCTTAGGTGAACTGGGTCCCCTTCCTGGCGCCCACCCTCAACCCTGCCTCATATTGGGATTAGGAGGCTGGATGTAATTGGGAAGTAAAAGGAAGTATCTCATTCCATGGTGGCACTAGGCAAAAGTAGGGAGGAGAGATGTTTACTATTACCAAAACAAACAAATAAAAACAAACAAGTTCCCATCGAGGCTACTCCGACTCACGGCAACCCCATGTGTGTCAGAGTAGAACTGTGTTCCATAGAATTTTCAGACTGATTTTTTGGAAGTAGATTGCCAGGCCTCTCTTTTGAGGCACCTCTGGGTAGACTCAGACCTCCAATCCTTTGGTTAGCAGCCAAGACCGTTAACCACTTGCACCACCCAGAGACTCCTTACCAGTGCCAGGGCTCATAAAATCATCTGTACAAGTGAATCACCACCATTTATTGACCTCTTCTCATCTTCAGGCCATTTTGCTGTACCACCTGTTGCCATTGTGTTGATTCTAACTCATAGCAACCCTAAAGGACAGAGTAGAACTGCCCCATAGGGTTTCCAAGGCTGTAATCCACAGAAGCAGACTGCCACATCTTTCTCCTGTGGAGTGGTGGGTGGGTTCTAACCGTCGACTTTTCGGCGAGCAGCTGAGTGCTTAACTAGTTTGCCACCAGGGCTCCGTTTTGCTATACTAACGCAGGAGAAAGTTCAGATGACGTGTTATCTCTTAGTTTCATCTGTGTGTTAAGTGCCAGTTCAGCTCTTGTTGGGGAATTTGGCACACAAAATAGTTTCTTGAGCCTATGCATTTGGTTTCACTATGTTCTCATGTGCTCCTAGATACACAACGTATAAGATACACTCTGTTAGCTGACTAATATCTGGCATTAATGTGGGGATTCAGCATTTCCTGCAAGCCCAAATCACTGACACTCTCTCCTAAATATCCAACCCGCTTCTTGCTACACACAGATTGATATGCCAACATGAATATTTTGGTGTACATTATAAGTCAAATATGCATCTAGTCTATGCTCACCATTAACCTATTGTTGAACCCTGGCATTGCTTTGTTCATAATATTATCTAATGATCCATAATTCATTAGTCATTGAAATGCACATTCAATGACTATTTAATGAACTAATTAGTGTTAACATTCATAAACTGGTTTCAACACTATGTATGTGTGTGCGTGTGAAAACAGATGAATATTTAATTGTAACATTGTAGAACTAGAGGGACCTTAGAATCATTTGCTCCAACACCTTACTTTACCCGGGTGAACCTGAGGCTCAGGAAGGTGAAGTGACATGCCCCAAGCCACAGCTAGAAGCACAGGCAGGACTGGACTCCGAAGTCATGATTCCCAGTCCAGTGCTTTTTCTCAAATTTCTCTTGACACTATCCCCTGTCCCCCAACCGCCCCATTTCTTCCTTTTTCTCTCTGCTCCAGGGAGAGAGGCCCAGCTCTGTCACTCCCCACAGCCTGGGCACAGACGGCTGTGCCCTGATTTCACCTAGGAGCCAGACCCACCAAGGTCCTCGAAAAGCCCTGGGAGGCCCACCTGGGATGTGGTTCCCCTTGCTGTCAGTTTGGCTTTTCCTCCTTCAGTCATGACTCATCCTGGAAAGAAAACTGGGTCTATTTGGAGTCAGAAGTCCTGTGTTCGTGTTTCAGCCCAGGCACGTACCAGCCGCATAAATGTGGCCCAATCCTTCAATTCTCTGGGCCTCAGTTTTCTCGTCTGTGAAACAGCAGTGATAATTCTTGCCTTGTCTGTGTCCTGGGTCACTGGGGATCAAGTGAGATAATATGTCTATGAAGACTCTCAGCTATGAAGTGTGATACCAAATCAAGACATAACAATAATTATTATTACCTTCAGTAATTTCTTACCAGATAATGGTGGTTTACCCAGTCAACATTGTCTCAAAGTGTTTCTAAAACATCTTTAGGACAGACTTACACCAATCACACTCAGTTATACTGACTCCACCTACATTTACAGTGGCTGCTCTTCCCCTGGCTTCACCTCCCTTGTCCATACTTCCAGGTCACCAATAAGCCAATGCTTCCAGCAATAATCCTATAGGCTCCCAAAAATCTACTGCCAAGGAGAGGAGAGGCATTCTTCATTATTTGGTAGTAGGAGGGCAGTAGGTAACACATGATTTTTCAGAAATAGATTGCCAGGCCTTTCTTCTGAGATTCCTCTGGGTGGACTCGAATTGCAACCTTTCCCTTGGCAGCCAAGCAAATTAACTGTTTGCACCGCCCAGAGACTCCTTACTATGCCAAGGCTCATGAAATCATCTCTACCAGCAAACTACCACCATTTATTAGCTTCTTCTCATCCTCAGGCAATTTTGCTACAATAATGCAGGAGAAAGTTCAGATGAGGAGGTATCTCTTCATTTGATCTGTATCTTAAAGGCCAATTTAGCTCTTTGCACCCTCTGACGCTTTACATAGTCTTTCAGGCTCAGGGCATGTAAGGCGGTAGTTGTTTTTGGCCTTGGAGTAAAATGAGCCTCAAACACTAAACAGCCCCGATTCTGTACTTCTGAAAAGCAAGACTGATGGCTTCCTACTTTTTTACTCTTCTCTGTTTTAGCTCTGTAGCAGCCCAATCTTACAGCTAATGAGCACCCTCTTGCCTAGGATGTTTGTGGGTGATGTGGTGTGCCTATGGGGGCTTCCCATTCCTGAAGCACTTGCTGAAATCCTCCCAATGAGCTTTCCGTCATCTCTAAGTGAAACATGTTTGTTTCCACAGGTACCTTCTATGCATTCATTACAAGTAGCAGAGATGGACCCAGGAGAGTTTGTTCTGAAATAAGTGAGTTGTGTAACCTTCGGGACATCACTAAGCTGTGCTTGCACCAATGTCCTCTAAAATGGGGTTGTCCGCGCACAGGCCTACTTCACAATCCACTCTGAGGATTTAGTGAGACTCTGGACATATGAACATTTTGTAAGCAGTAGTTACACAAATGATGATTAATATTTGGATGCGCCAATAATTCTCCCTTTCCTTTCTGACACCACCCCCACCCCGTGCCCTTGCTATATTCCATACTGCACTCTGCCCCATTAGTCTGAACTTGACTTGTATATATACTTGACTTTCTGGAATTAGTTTTGTCTCAGTGGGTCACTGTTGGCATTCTGCTAGTCACAACATGGCTCATGGATTTGTTGATACGGGCCTTACAGACGCATGCAGCGCTCAGTATGGGTACTTACGTGTATACACGGGACCTTGTACAGATTGTCAGGATTAGAATTAGCAAACTGGTGAATCCAGTTAACCACTTGTCAGATGAGGAAACTGAGGTCCAGAAAAACTCAAGGATGAAGAACTTCTTTGAAGTCTATGGAGCACTAATGCTTATTACCCTAAAGTGGAAAGTCTTATTTCCCAGCATTTTTGAAGAAATAAATGCAAGGGAAACAATCATTATCTGGGGATGATTTAAATGCAGTAGGTTGGGTAGAGGGTAAGAAGTCCTCGATGGAAAGAATTGGTGCAGGCTAATTATCAGCCTGAGTTGTTTCTCTCTCACCGAGTGCACAAGTGCTCGACAGCTGCTTCTTTGTACTATTAAATATTGGAGCAGCCTACGATTGTGGCCCAGTGCTTGTCCCTGCCTGCTCCCCTCACCACCCGGAAAGAGCCAGGTCTTGTTTGGGCTACCCTCATTCCCATGATTAGATATGATGCCTGTCAGGAGATAAAGAAGGGTCAGAGGCCCTGAGGGGGAAGAGGAAGGAAAGCATTCTCTTCTTTTCCCAGAAAACAACCCTCAGTTTCTGAATGTCATCAGGAAGGTATTAATGTAGAATTCAAGTTCATTCCAGCACACGGTGGGTTTGCCAAGTCTGGCCGAAGGGGCTTTGTGGGTCAAGGACTATGACCACAACTATCCATCACGCAAGTATATGAATTGACTGAAGGCAGGTCATTCTATCTTGACAGAAACAGCAGAAAGAAGCTAACTCTGGAGAAAAGGAATGGAGAAATGTGTGTGTGTGTGTGTGTGTGTGTGTGTCTACACGCACACGTGCACTCTCTTTTATTAATTAATTAAGGTACCACTGCCCTCTACTGGCAACAGCTTCATCTTCTCCAGTGTTAGAAATTGGAGTCTTCCCTGCCTCAGGTAAACAATTTGAATCATTTTGAAAATAATTTGCAAATGATTTTACAAATAACTTGCAAATAAATTGTATTTCCTAGGTTTTAGACCATTCATTCTTTCCTTCATTCATTCAGCAAGGACGAACTGAAATAGGTAGGATGTGTATGCCCCTGTCCTCAAGGAAGCTATAATACTATACTTTTCAGAAATGGACAGGAAGGCTAATTTAATGAGTACAGTTGATTTTCCCATGTCCAGGCTTAGTACCTAAGTTCCAAGCCCTCTGAATCACAGGGCACAGCTTCAGACTTACCACTTTGCCCTCTCAATTAGGACACTCAGAAACACAGTCATAGAAAGGAATTCTTTCTTACTGTCAAGGAACATCTGGACTGGAATAATTATCATGGAATCCTGGGTCTGGAAGATCAATCAAAATTCACATAAATCAGAGTGTGAGATTCCGGAGTCCAGATGGGAACTCCACTCTAACAATTCTGACAGTCTAACGTAATCCTGCAGGTTATGGAAGCTTGCTTCTTCCACCTCTCGCCTCAGGCACCATCTTGGCTTTGGATTCTTGAAAACCATGATAAAACATTCCTTCCGCCTAGCCTCCTTCAGGTTATTTTCAAACTCTTATTCATACTGGGGTTGTTCCAGGCAAGTTAAATCTGTATGGTTCCAGCTAAAGCTTCTGATCCTGGTCTTTCTTCTTGTGTTCTTCTTTAATCAAATTAGGCAAAGTAACCTTTTTTTCCCCAACTTTTTTTTTTTTGAATAGGTAATGTATTCACATGGTTCAAAAATCAAAGCTATAAAAAAGTTTATAGTAAATTTCAATCCACCCATATTACCAATGTACGTTCTTGCCCCCTTTTCTTCTTCCCTGCCCCAGGGTTAACCACTGTTGCTAGTTTCCTGTGTATTCTCTCAGTATTCCTTTATGCAAATGCAAACACATGCAACTATATATTATTGTTGTCCACCCCCCGCCCCGTCCCTCTCCATCCCCCCCATTTAGACAAAAAGGAAGCATATAATGTACATCGTTTAGAACCTATTGTCTTGATCTATTAGTTGCTGAAACCTGTTTAGCATGATAGCAATGCGCAAACCACCATTGATAGGTGGTGGCTATGCATGAGGTACATTGGTCAGGAATCAAATGCAGTCAAACAGAGGTCTCCCAGCATGAAAGATGAGAATTCTACCACGGAACCTCCACATCTTTGTGGTGATACTATCATTTATTTAACCAGTCACCTATTGATGGAAACCAGGTTTGTTCAGAGTAAGTACTCTTGAGCTCATACTAGTAAGAGATCTTTGCCTCCTTCTCCTTCCCTGCCTTAAACAAACAAACAGACCTGTTGCTGTCGAGCCGATTCCAGCTCATAGTGACCCTGTAGGACAGAGTAGAACTGCCCCACAGGATTTCTAAGGAGTGGCTGGTGGATTTGAACTGCTGGTCTTTTGGTTAGCAGCCAAGCTCTTAACCAGTGTCCCACCAGGGCTGGTGGCGTAGTGGTTAAGAGTTTGGCTGCTAAACAAAAGGTCGGCAATTCGAATCCACCAGCCACTCCTTGGAAACCCTATGGGGCAGTTCTACTCTGTACTATACGGTTGCTATGAGTCAAAATCAACTCAACGGCAATGGGTTCTTCCCTGCCTTAGCCGCTATTTAATAATTTTTAAAATAGTTTCATTGAACCATTGGAGGTTTACCTGTCTGATTCATACTACAGTCATGCCTGAGGGCTCGCTCTTGAGGATAGACTGCACTAAACAGCTCTATGAATGTCCCTGGGACAGCAGAACGCAGAACCAAGATCCCCATGGCGATGGACAGAATATTTCATCTTAGGACAAGATCTGCTTAGCCTCTGGTAGCTGACATGGTGAGGACAGTTTTACTCTAGAACTTTCTGAGAGGAATGATGGAACATTCTATGAAGATACATGAAGACGATGACCTAATGATGAGCAAGAAATCACCTGCAGGTAACCAAAACTGTGCTTCCCTTGGATGGGCACACAAGCTCAAGTAGTAAATGAACAAAAGGAATCAGGACTGAATGAAACAATGTCAGGCAATGGACTTAAGAGAAATCTAGTAGACTCGCTTGTTCCTTTCTGAAGCTGTACCACATGCCAGCAATATCCTGTCTACCCATTATAAAGACAACTGAGTGATTCCCTCAACTCCAAGGACCAAGGCAGACGTTGTGGTGGTTTGCAGCCTATGCGGCAAATAGCTGGGTGATAGACCGACTTTTTCAACAAGCTGTGATGACATGTGGATTCAGCTTACGCCTGCATGTTTTTTGTTGTACGCAGTCTTCAGCAAGAACCAAACAAGATGACCAAAGAAGTGATGGCTTTCACTGGTATTGGGCCACATCCATGATCACAAAAGACAGGGCTTCAATCTTTCTATTGCTGTGTAACAAACTACCCTAAAACGTAGTGGCTTAAAACAGCCATAATTTATTTTTTCACATTCTGTAGGTCAGAAATTTGGGCAGGACTCAGCTGGGCAGTTCTTCTGATGAGATGTTATCCGGGGTCATTCACTTGGCTTCATTCCTCTGACAACTAGGCTGAAAGGTCCAAGAAGACTCGAGTCACATGTCTGGTGCCTTGGTGCTCCTCCATGTGGCCTCTCCATGTGGCTAGCTTGGGCTTCCTCGCAGCATTGTGGGCTAAGGGTAGCTGGACTTCTTACATCACAGCTGGCTTCCAAAGACAGAGGGAGCAGAAGTTACCAGTCCTCTTTAGGCCTGCACTTGGAAGTCCTAGAATGTTACTTCTGCCAAATTCTATGGATCAGAGCAAGTCACAGGCCAGCCTAGAATCAAGGGAAAGAGAAATAGACTCTATCTCCCCCTCTTCATCTGAGGAGTGAATTTGAGTCCAGAGAGATGAAGAATTGTTGCAGATTGTCTTTGCAGACTCACTACAACAGTGCTCACAGAATTTGGAGGTCTTTCTTGTATCATAAGACTGATGATTTTTCAAAACAAACTGACAGAGTGTGCAAGTGCTCACAGAATTTGAGGCCATTTTAACAAGCCCCATGGGCTGTCAATGTGTCTAATTGGGTTTTCATTTGTATATTGGTGATGGAAGTGTTCAAAAAGCTTTTTTCTCTCCACCAGAGAACCACTCCTCTCAATGGCCATGCAAAGGTAGGAGAAGTCCTGAATATGCTTGCTACAGGCTGGGTTAGCAAGACAGGGCGGGAGCCTAGTGAGAAGGAGGAGGGGCTGACTTTGGAAATATGGGTGGGACTGGTGCAGATTTGGAGCGCTGGTGGCGCAGTAGTTAAGTGATATGGCTGCTAACCAAAAGGTCAGCAGTTCAAATCCATCAGCCGGTCCTTGGAAATCCTATGGGACAGTTCTGCTCTGTCCTCTAGGGTCGCTACGGGTTGGCATCAACTCTATCACAACAGGTTGGTGCAGATTTAAGGACATGAGTTCTTCCTGGGGAGCACCAGCTTGCCTCCTTCTATGCCAAGTTCAGAGGCTGCAGGATAAGTGTCACCATTCTCCTTTTCCTTATCTGCGGTAGACATTCTAATCAGTCCCAACACTCTTCCCTTGTGGACTCAGACTTGGACTTGGAATTTTTGTTGACACAGAACCTAGATAGACTATGCAAATGGATCCAAATTGGCACAGGAAATGAACCCTATTTACTAATGCAAGTTACCCACTCTAAAAGGCATCAAAGAGGCAATGAATATTCCATAATAAGAGAGAAAGTCTATAGCTATACCTGTGGCTGGGAAAGGACATGTCATATTCTCCTTGGTCTGGGTATGCCCTCAGAGCATGATAGAATGTAGGAGAAGGGGAGAGAGAAAGGGCCCAGGAAGAACCATCCTTTTGTATGTGTGTGTGTGTGTTTTGAAATGGTGCTTAGGTCTCCTTAGAGTCAGACCATGGACTTAGCAGGCAGAAGAGGAAAGAGCACTGAACTGAGAGTGTGGAGACTAGTGCTCTATTTCAAGCTTTTCCCTAACTAATAAGAGGACTGGTCCTTTAGTGGTGGAAGCTGATGAGATGACTAGATATTCTGAAATGATACTGGGACCCAAGGGCTCTCAATTTCATTATCTGTAAAGTAATGGAGCTTGTTTCTATGACTTTTTCCAGCTCAAACATTCTATGGGCATATAACTAGATGAACTTTCGAGGTCTTTCCTGTATCATAAGATTCATGATTTTTCAAAGCCAATTGACAGAGTGTGATGACCAGCCTACCTGCTTCATACACAGTAAATTGAGAGGAGAAAGAAAACTCGACCGAAGTCGTGCTTGGGCAGGAGCTAAGGAGGCACAATGAGGATCAATGACTTCTCTGGAGTTTTCTGGCTTCGGTTGTGTTTCATTTGCCTTTTATGGACAAGAGTCAGAAAGAAGGTCAAAAATCATTGGCTTCAGCCCTCTCTCTGCTAGGGATCCAGGTGTCCACACTATGGCTATAGGCTGGTACCACCAGCAGCCACCAGAGGCTGGCTCTACTGACAAAAAGAGCCCCTCTATTATTGGGTGGGGTTGTGAGATGCCTGCTAAAATCCATTTCCATCCCCTAATCTTCCTCCTCTCTTCAATTTTTTGTTCCTTCTTAGATTTGTGCCTCGTGTTTACTGCTTCTATCATAAAGACATGAACCTTGATAATTTCTTAGCAATGATACATCCTTCTTGAGGCAAACCTCTCCCTCTCTCCCCAGTTTCCTGATTATGGTTACAGGAAGAAGTTTCAAAATTCTAAAAGAGGTTAATCAGAACCTCCAAATTCCTAAGAAGGGAAAAACAAATGGAATTGAGCTCTCAAGGGCAAATCCAGATGCAGTGGAATCCTGGTGAATAAACCAGACTGTGCAAAAGGGAGAGAGAAACAGAGGAAGATGAGAAAAAGAGACAAAGAAGAAAGCTAAGAAAGATATCAAGAAAGAGCTGTTCAGAGACCCAGAGACTTGAAAGACCTTGGCTTCTCACTCCTCGGTTGCGCAGGCTCCTGCCGAGAGGCCAAGGGCAAGGCGGCCCTGTGAATGGGGCCCAGGCGGCTCTGCTTTTCCTGAGAATGTGCAGAAGACCCAGTGGGGTGGGAAAGACAACAGGGCCTAGCGGTGGGGGAGCCCTGAGGGCTGTGACATTGAGGCTGTCTCCAAGGCCTGCTGGGGCGGGGACAGGCATCCCAACACGGCCTACCCAGCAGGGCCTCAGCAGCCTGTCCCCAGAGCAGCCCAGGCCCCAGACCCAGCCATGTAGCCCTGCTCCGAATTTCACACCATGTCTAATCCAATCACCGGCAGATTGCAAGCTCTCTGCCTACCTCCCAGATAGAGAATTCTTGGCCTGCTCAAGTGATAGGCCCCTTCCCAGCCCAGCCGGCTGTCCTTCTGCCCATCCGTGTAAACCATTCTGCAGTGCTCCCCCTGCCCCCCACCTCCCCTTCTGGGCCCATGGAGTTAATCCTGTTTGCCCGGTCTGTCAATTTAAACAGCTTTAAATATGCCTCACCAGGTCCGGGTGGCAGAACCCTGATGCTTAAGAACAGAGGCCTTGCATCAAAGGGGGCAGGGGTAGCGGGGGCCACAGGGTGTCATTCAAAGACACAAAAACACTCACTTGTTAAAAAGTGAAAAAAGCAATCCAAACAAATCACACACATATAAGGGGAAAAAAAATCGTCCCTAAGCAAAATGAATTTCCCTGTACTAAGTTCAAAAACACCTCCAAAGTGGGGCTATGTTGGGTGTGAAGCAAGCCTGACCGTAGCTAAGTGTCTAGGAGGGGCTTCTGTAGTGTGATCAAAGACAGACCGATCAATACATATGGAGGAACACTCCCACCCTCCTTCCAGGCCGAAAGAGCTGGGGCTGGGTTGCTGGGATAATTTTGTAGCTGGAAGCAGAAGTGAGATCAGGGAAGTGTACGCTGTGTAGGGACAGATTCAGACGCTTTGACACACAAGCCTGCTCTAGACCTGAGGTTCCTGCCCCAGAGCTCACAGTGAGTCACAGAGAATAAGCCCTAGCCCAGTGCTTCTCAATCTTTAATGTGCAAAGGATCACCTGGAGATCTTGATACACATGCAGAAGCTGATTCAGTGGGTCTGGGATGGGGCTCAAGATTCTGTGTTTATGACTGAGTTCCCAGATGAAGCTGATGCTGCTGGTTCATGGACAGGCACTTTGAGTAGCCAGGGGCTAGAAAGAGCCAAGTGCCCTCAGCCTTGGACTCAGTTGTCTTGGTTTCTACTTCCTCTTCCTCACTTGGGTCCTCCTCCAGCTCACTGCCTCTTCTATTTCCTTCTCCACAAAGGACAAGACGAGAGAGCCTGGTCTCACATAAAAGCATATGAACCTAGGCCGGATCTCAGAAAGTATCCTTTCTGTCTGTCCCCTGTCCACGGAGCTGCCAATCACTGGAATAAATGCAAACGAGCAGGGGCTGCTTCAGAGGAGGGCAGACAGCAAGGGCCTGTCTGTAGAGGAGTAAATAAAGACTTAGCGGTAGGCAGGGGAATGGATGAAATGACCCTTCAGAAGCCTTCCCAACCCACGATTCTGTTATCCTAAGTCATGTCCTTGGTTTTGATAAAGGGAAGTCATCTGTCCTCCCGCCATCTGGGCAGGGGAGTGACTCAGGGTGCCGACTATAAGCTGGTATCTGCAGAGGACTTTGGTTACAAGCGAAGTAGTAGGCCTTGGGAAATACAGAACAGAAAAGATATTTGCACTTAGTTTGCTAAGTTTTGTTTTGGCTTTTAGAGAGCGGGGCAGTCCCACTGTCCCACAATTGCTAGAAAACGGAGGCTTCTAACCACAGTAGCATTTGGCACACTCCCTTCACTCACACCTTTCCCATCCTCCACCCAGTCACCCCATGTCATCTCACCTCCGAAAAAGGGACAAGGTAAGTCCAGCCCAGTCTGCTTGGAAATGCTCTGTACCACAGGCTCCCCACAGGGCTTGCTGCAGAAGGTGAAAGCAGGGTTTTGAGACAGCCAAGAGTATAACATGCAATGCTGGGAAGAAAGCAGGGCAGATTCTAGGAAGGGCCAGGTGGCTGATGCTCCAGGAAGACAGGAAAGTGAGCTTCAGCAGGACAGTGTGTGGGAGAGGTGACCCTAACCACAGCTTGGCTCAAGGCAGCAGCCACACTGGGGCATCAGAATGATGGCAGCTGACTGGGGGCAATGGGTGTGGGTGAGGCTCGAGTGGAAGACGGCAGGGAGGCTGGTGTGAATGTACCTTTTTGTCAAAGGTAGAGTCCAAACAGAAACCATATAAAAGGAGAAACAAATGAGAAGTGGAATTCAGAGGACTCAGTTAAGATCCCTGGAGGTTTACCCCAACCACACACAATCCTCATCACCAAAATCCTGGCAGGGCCAGGACTAGGGTGAGGCAATTAGGGTGAAGCACCTAGAGCGCACAATTTAAGGAGGTATTCACTTTCAGACTGTGCAAGTATGCCTCACCTTAGTCCTAACCCTGCTCTGAAGTCCTGAGTTGGTTGTCAAAGAGGAGAAGAGGCAAATGTTGATCCAGAAGGTAGCTGACTTCTTTCTCTCTCTCTCTTTCTCGCAACAACTTACCAGATGCATACTGTCTATCAGTAGGTTGGTAGAGTTGATTATACTCTTGTTGGTGGTGGCGGTGCCATTGAGTAGAATCCCACTCAGCAAACTCGTGTGACAAAGTAGAACTGCCCGATAGAGTTTTCTTGGCTGTAATCTTTATGGGGGCAGATTGCCAGGTCTTTCTCCCATGGAGCTGCTGGGTGGGTTCGAACGACCAATCTTTCGGTTAGCATCTGAGCGCTTAAGCTTTGCACCACCAAGGCTCCTTAGAGTTAGTAATAGGACTGTAAATCATGGACCCTGTCGTTGGGGGTTTCTTTGTGTGGTGGAAAAATTAGCTGCATAAAATATAATTTGAAACAGTAGACTATTAAGCTGGGTGGTGGGTTCATGGGCATTCTTAAAGCATTTTGTATTTCTCGTATAGTTAATAATAAAAATAAAGTGCAGCAAGAAGATACTCACAGAGAAGTATGGGAGGAGCATGGAAGGGTTTTTATAAGCTCTGGGGAAAAGGAATGGGCAGCACTGATGTGCCATTAATCAAGAAAGATCTGGCACCACTGAGTGGGCTGGCCAGCTTGATTCATTGATCATCCTATCATGAGGGGATTGACAGAGATTTCAAGTACCTGTCTTTTGTCCTTATTTTCTTTTTTTCAAGTTCATGGGCTTTCTGGTGTCATATTTAACTTCGTCAAACACAAGATCATGAATACTTCCTTCTAGAAGTTTTATAGTTTTAGCTCTTACATTTAGGTCTATGATTCATTTCAAATCAACTTTTGTATATGGTGTAAAATAAGAGTCAAGGTTCATTTTTTTACATATGACTAAAGAACCCCGGTGGTGCAATGGTTAAGCACTCGACTGTAAACTCTTGCTCTGCAAGACAAAGACCTGGTGATGTGTTTCTGTAAAGATGACAGACTAGGAAACCCTATGGGGCAGTTCTACTCTGTCACATGGGGTCGCTATGAGCCAAAATATACTTGATGGCATACAACAACAGCAGCAACCAACGTTTTCAGACCATTCCTTGAAGTTACTTTCCCCATTGAATTATCTTGCCTTTAAAAAAAAAAAAAAATTGTACTTTAGATGCAGGTTTTCAGAGCAAACTAGTTTCTCATTAAACAATATGCCTATTGTTTTGTGACACTGGTTGCCAACCCCATGGCATGTGAACACTCTCTCCTTCTCAACCTGGGGCTCCCCATTACCAGCTTCCCTGTCCCCTCCTGCCTTCTCGTCCTTGCCCTTGGGTTGGTGTGCCCCTTTAGTCTGGTTTTGTTTTATGGGCCTGTTCAATCTTTGGCTGAAGAACGAACCTTAGGAGTGACTTCAGTCCTGAGCTATAAGCGTGTCGGGGGGCCATACTCTCAAGGTTTCTCCAGTCTCCGTCAGACCAGTAAGTCTGGTCTTTTTTTTGTGAGTTAGAATTTTGTTCCACATTTTTCTCCAGCTCTGTCCGGGACCTTCCATTGTGATCCCTGTCAGAACAGTCGGTGGTGGTAGCCAGACACCATCTAGTTGTGCTGGACTCAGTCTGGTGGAGACTGTGGTAGTTGTGGTCCATTAGTCCTTTGGACTAGTCTTTCCCTTATGTCTTTGGTTTTCTTCATTCTTCCTTGCTCCAGATGGGGTGAGACCAGTGGAGTATATTAGATGGCTGCTCACAAGCTTTTAAGACCCCAGATGCTACTCACCAAAGTAGAATGTAGAACATTTTCTTTATAAACTATGTTATGCCAGTTGAGCTAGATGTTCTCTGAGACCATGGTCCCCAAAGTCCTCAGCCCAGTAATTTAGTCCCTCTGGGAGTTTGGATGTGTCTATGGAGCTTCCATGACCTTGCCTTGGACAAGTTGTGCTGGCTTCCCCAGTACTGTGTACTGTCTTACCCTTCACCAAAGTTACAACTTATCTATTGTCTATTTAGTGTTTTTCCTTCCTCACCCCTCCCCTCCCTCGTAACCATCAAAGGTGGTTTCTTTTTGTATGTAAACCCTTTCGTGAGTTTTTCTAGTAGTGGTCTCATACAATATTTGCCCTTTTGTGATGACTTATTTCACTTAGCATAATGCCGTCCAGATTCACCCATGTTGTGAGATGCTTCGAAGATTCACCACTGTTTTTTATCGTTGTGTAGTATTTCATTGTGTGTATGCACCATAGTTTGTTATCCATTCATCTGTTGATGGGCACCTAGGTTGTTTCCATCTTTTTGCTATTGTGAACAATGCTGCAATGAACATGGGTGTGCATATGTCTATTCATGTAATGGCTCTTATTTTTCTAGGATACATTCCTAGGAGTGGGATTGCTGGATCTTATGGTTTTTCTATTTCTGCCTTTTTAAGGAAGTCCATATCATTTTCCAAAGTGGTTGTACCATTTTGCATTCCCACCAGCAGTGTATTAGAGTTCCAATCTCCCTGAGGCGTCTCTAACATTTGTCATTTTCTATTTTTTTGATTCATGCCAGTGATGTCGGGTGAGATAGTATCTCACTGTGGTTTTGGTTTGCCTTAACATTTTTGTCAACAATCAGTTGACCATATAGGAGAGAGTCTATTTCTGGATTTCTAATTTAATCCCTTTTTTTCTTTAGGAAAGAAACCTGGATTATTAGAACTTCATTTTGCTAATTTTAAAATGCCATTTTCTTTGGTGACCTGAAGGTGTGCTGTGACTCTTCCCAAGGTGTTTCCTACTGCTTCTGAAAAGAGTTGTGTCAGAGTCCATTGTTCATACTTTTTTGACTAGGTGGAGAAAAGGGATGCAACTCCCTGGCCAGATATTGGCCACTCTTTTGGACATTTGTGGGTTTGTATGTATGTATGTGAATGTGTCTGTGTGCATCTCTACATACATTTGCCCTTTCTGAAAGAGCCCCACCCCCATTTTGTGTAACGTAACTAAGTGGCGGGTACATGAACTAAACTAAGACAATCAGATCATCCCTTGACACTTAAGATCTTGAACAGAAAGCTGAAAGCATGAACAACAACAACAGAAGCTTGGAATGCGTTCATTCCCAGGGCAGTGGCCAGAAGATCTGGTCCAGAAGATGCCTCATGTCAGTTCTGGTTCCTCTTCTGTGCCCATGCCTGATTCACCTTCCTATACATTTGTGACCTCCCTCTTATCCCATCAAGAGCTGAAATGAGTCAGAATTCTTTGGCCTGCTACCACTAAACCAAAACCCTTTGCTGTCGAGTAGATTCTGACTCATAGCAACTCTGTAGGTTTCCTGTCAATCTTCACTGAAGCAGCCTGCCACATCTTTCTCCTGTGGAGCGACTGGTAGGTTCGAACCGCCGAACGTTTTTGGTTAGCAGCCGACTGCTTTAACCACTGCACCACCAGGGCTCCTTTGGGCTGTTACCAAAGAACCTAAAATGAATCAGCCACCTCCAGTGTGTGGTACATAAATGATGAACATCTCCCCTACTGCAAATTCACAGGAAAAACCCACTGTGGTGGATTTTGTGGCACGCTACCCAGAATCCGCCTGCAAGATGAAGCCCTCATTCCCCAAACTTTTGGAAATGTAGGCGGCTGGTGACTCTCAGCTGAGTCCATCTCTAAGAATTGCCCTCTACTGAAGGGAGCCACCTTCTTCAAGGTCACACACCCTACAAGGGCAGCCAACATCCAATAACAAGTAGATGAGGGTATATAAAGGCCTGGTTCTCTTTTGTCAGGGTGGGATAACTCAAAAAGTCAGCCCAGCTCCAGAGCTCCCCTTGGGATTGTCTAAGGCCCATTAATGACTGCATCACAGTTCAGCTTCTCCTCTGCCCAGTCCTACGTCCCCCGTAAGTATTGTTTCTGCAATCATATGCAATAAACTTTTTGTAAACAGGGCTCCCTCTAAGAGTCTGTCTCCTAGAGAACTGATCTAAGACACCCACTATGATGGTTAGTTTTATGCGTCAACTTGGCTAGGCTATCGTTCCCAGTGGTTTGGCCAATCACTAGTTTCTGTACTATAATGTAATATAATGTAATGAAATGACCCTCCATAATGTAATCTAATGTAATCAATCAATCAGTTGAAAAGGGAGTTTTCTTAGGGTATGTTCTGCCTCCAGACTATAAATAGATATTTTGGCAGAACTGTCTTTCTCTTCTTCACTCTGAACTCTTTCTATTGTCTGGCCTACGGATCTTGGTTCGGAAGCCTGCAAGTGTCTCCAGCCTGCTACAGACTTTGGATTTACCAGTCCCCAAAATCATGTGAAATAAATTCCTTGAAGTAAATTTCTCTCCGTGTGTGTATATATATACATATATATAATTTATATGTAATACAGAGAATATAAATATTATATACGTATATATTTGTATATATATTATTGGTTCTGTTTCTCTGGAGAACTCTAAGACACCCACCCAGGGCACTGATCCACAAGAAGGAGCCGTCTCTACTGGCACCTATGTCTCTCCCCAGGGGACTTCAGGGTCTTGGCACACCTCAAACACATTCAAACAGATGGTTTCCTGTGTATTTTATTCAACAAATTTACTGAGCATTTACTATGCACCAGGCACTGTTCTGGGTACTTCAGATGCATCAATGAACAAACAGATTAAAATAATAATAATAAAAAAAACCCTAACCCCATGGAGCTTATAGAGTAAGGACTGGGTTTAAAGGTGTTTTCAAAGGCGGAAAGAAGCGTTCTCTTCCTAAGAGGGTGATCGTAGCATTCAGCCCCCCACCTTCACTTTTCCTGGGATCTCCCGTCTCCTTGGAGTTTCTTAATCATCACAAACATAGCCACCTCTTAGAGTGCAAAATGCTAGTGCAGGGAGTGCTTCATGTCACAGCCAGCTATCGATTAAGTCCACTACAGGCACACAATTGGAGCCAGCCTAGTTTGGCTTGACTTTATTTAATTGCCTGAGAGTATATACCTGCTTGATTAATTTGGTTAAGATATCTTTTTCAAAGTTCCACCATTTGCCCTTACAACTTGAACCAAATAATCTCATACCTTACGGATCTTCCAGTTCCCAATGCTCATATTTTTCATGCATTCTCAGGGTCACATATATCTTCCAAAAAGCTGTCATAATTCCTTATCTGTGTCCTCCCTCTCCATATCATTGAATAGCATTGAATTCAAATATAGGTACCCCTTCCTGGTTTTATTATCGTTATTTTTAAATGAAATAATAATTCTTCTTTTAAAGTCTGATTTGCCTTTTCATTACTCCCACCCTGTCCGGTTGTTGCTGTCAATATATGGTTTGGGAGGTAGTGGTCTGTCACCCCAGGAGTGCATCTCTCTCTGACGATGTTAATTATTTTTCTTTTATTTAAAAAATCGGGGTGTGATTACTCTCCCAAGTCTAAGAAAGTGTAGCTCTAACAGGACCATAGTAAGACTCCTCCCACAGGTACTTCTGTATCTTGGTCTATTTGTTAACAAGGAGCCTAGGGTGGCACAAATGGCGTGTGACTGACTGCTAACCTAAACATCAGTGGTTCAAACCTACCCAGCGGCTCTGTGGAAGAGGGGCCTGGCGATCTGCTTCCATAAAGATTACAGCCAAGAAAATCCTATGGAGAAGTGCTACTCTGTAACATATGGGGTTGCCGTGAGTCAGGATTGACTAAACGGCAACAGGTTCATTTGTTAACAATATAATTGCAACCTGTGGCTACAGTCGTCCCACTTCCCTTGCAGGGCCAAATGTCATATCCTAATGTATAAAAGGTAATCTGAACTTTCTAAGAGCAAAGGAGAAGAGATTTGCTTAACTGAATGTAAAAGGTGGATGAACAAGGAGGAAGAGATGGAGGTGGGAAAAGAAATGAGGCATGCTAAATTGTGCTTCTAAAAATAAAATCATAAAGGCTGTAGATTATAAAAGGAAAGAGATCTGCTTTATGGATTACCCACAGTCTCCCCTGGCTCCTTCCTGGCCACTGTACAATCAGTTCATATAGAACGCTGCCACGGACACAATTATAGACACTTCTCCCATCTCATCGTGGGACCCTCAAGGGCAGAAACCAAGTCAGATTCAGCTCAGCACATGATAGACAATGAATAGAAGGTAGAAAGTTTGAACTGAAAGCAATTCTCTTGCTTTCTTATGAGTTTCTTCCATGGAAGAAGATAAAGCAGTAGAATATCTGTAAATTGCATTAGTCATTTTACTCATTCCTTTTCCCTTCATCTGCCTCTGTTATAGACACTCAAGAGTTGACCAAATAGAGTCACAGAGATGACAAAAGTCATGTTTGCCACTTAAAGGCCAAGCTATCTGATGATTCAGAGGAAACGTGAAGTTCAACCCGTCTGCCCTACCTCTTTTTTCAGATGAGAACACTGAAGTCAAAGAGCTAAATGGCTTGTTGAAAGTCACACAGCCAGCTCATGAAAGAGCTAGTGTTCATGAATCCTTAACCAGGAGTCTCTACCCTTGTCACACCATGATATTGATTGGGGTTACAAAGCCAGCCTATTGGAGCAGGTGAATTCTTTCTAGCGGTCTTTGTGCATGACGGGTAGTAGCTACCCAGAGAACACTAACGTCTGCCTATGTCTCATAGGCTCGTCTTCCCAGAGGACAAGATAACTTTACAAAGTGGCTAGGTCATTTGGGTTCTGTTCTGCAGTGAATTTCCTACAACAGTGTAATTCTTTATTAAATTCACAGCACTTATTTAAATTATTCTCTAATTTCCACTTGTACAAGTTCAAAATAATATAATGTATGGGAAAAAGTTAAGTATTTTGGTAATTAACTTCACAGTTATCAAACAGTTGTGAATACAATATTCACCTCCCGGGAGTGTCCGCGTTTATTTTTAACAGCATCTCTAGCGTTTCTGCCCTGTTGCGGTTATTTATCAAACTTAATGCGCATTTGTTGTTTTCTCATTTCTCCCTTTAGCACTTTTAACCCTCTGCGCTGTATTCTGCTGCCACAAAAGGAACTTCTTTTAATGTGCAACGGAAGAACACATCCTGCTTATCTTGCTGGCTTTAGCTCCCAGCTAGCTCCTGTATGCATCTACATTGTAGAAAATGTAACTGCATCGCGTCTTTGTGATAGTTCTTCTCTAGAGAGGTTACAGCTTCATGTTACATCTGAGGTTCCCTTTAACTTACTTCCAAACATTATTTTAAAACAAACTTCATTAGAAGAACAAAGCATAGTAAACATTACCAGAATCACTAACGATCGCGTGCAATACCGTGAGCTTTAAAGACACAAAATACGTCTCTTCACGCCAGCAGTAACGGCTAACACTTACTGTGAAGCAGGCACTATTTTAGGTGCTTTACATCTTCGAATTCATTAATCTTTAGGAAAACTCTACTAGGTAAATATTTTTATCAGGGCCAATTTATAGATAATGAAACTGAGGCAGAACAAAGTTAAGCAACTTACTCAAGGTCACACTTTTAGTGGTGGAACTCAGATTTGAAGCCAGGCACTCTAACTCTGAACGTCACCCGGGATGCCCTACCACCTCCAGTGCCTAGTCTTCCACCCCATACTGAATCTAATCTCATTTCAGAACCTTCTTAGGTTGAGTCTTTTATTAACCAGAATATTTATAAAGCCCACATAAATAAACAGAGTGGCAGTTAAAACAAATTATTAAACAGCTTGTTATAAATAATAAGGTATACAAGAATGCTTGGGTAGTATGGAACTTTTCTTAACATTGCAAATGACTTTATATTATTATCCTTCCTGTGACAGGTGAATATGGTATGGACATAGCTCTACCCCAGGGGTTAGCAAACTTTTTCTGTAAAGGGCCATATATGGCTTTGTGGACCATACAGTCTGTGTTGCAACTACTCAGCTCTGCTGTTGTAGCGTGGAAGTGGCCATAGATAATAGGAAAATGAGTAGGTGTGGCTGTGTTCCAATAAAACTTTATTTATTGACACTGGAATTTGAAATTCATATAATTTTCACGTGTCCCCAAATATAGTTCCTCTTTTGATCTTTAAATAAAACATGTAAAAACATAAAAGTCACTCTTAGCTCCCCGGTCATACAAAAACAGGCTTCAGCTAGATTTGGTCCATGGGCTGCAGTTTGCTGACCCCTGCTCTACCTAGCCTTTCTTTCACCTCATCATGAACTCCCCAAGGGCAGGGACCATATCAGAGTCAATGTGGCACCTTACAGACATTTAGTACAAGTTTGCTGGATTGAAATGAATTGGACTTGGAAAGGGGGAAGGGAAGAGGGCATTTTTCAGAAACCCCATTCTCATGTTCACACAAGAACTCAACTCAGGCCATTGTGAGGCTTTCTTTCTTCCCTGCATACCTCACTGGCTTTTTGTAATAGTTTCGTTCACTTTTGATGGCACTCATACCTGGCTTATCCAGGTCTCCCTATGAGCTGTATCTCTTTCACTATCTCTGTATGGCAGGTTTCAGATTGCAATTTGTAGATAGAGATCTAGAAGGAAAGAAGAAGAGGCTAACGGCCTCTTCTGCTAGGCTCCCTGCCAAGCTGCCCCCCTGGCACTGCATGTGAGGGGACCTTCCAAGGGATTTAGTGGTTCCTCATTTGGCTACGTAGCAAAGCAGAATGCTTCTTTCTGATTTTTGCTGCTGATAGCATGGCACCCAGATCAAAGGAAGAAGTACTGCAAATAATACTGAAACCTTCTGCCTCCAGCCACACAATAGCTTTTTGGAAAGTGAATCTAGAAGGTTTGCAGCTTAGAGAAGGGTAGAAGGAACCTCACCAAGGTTCTCTAAAGATCTATGAATTAGAGACCCCTGTAATCCTGGAGTCTCTGGGTGGTGCAAATGGTTAACGCACTCGGCTGCTAACCAAAAGGTTGGAGGCATGTCCACCCAGAGGCACCTTGGAAGAAAGGCCTAGTAATCTACTTCCAAAAAAACAAGCTATTGAAAACTCTGTGGGAGCACGGTTCTACTCTGACACACATGGAGTCGCCATGAGTTGGAATTGATTGACAGCTACTAGTAACTAGTTACTAAGAGATTATTGGTAACTAGTAATCCTGGGACTTTTTAAGATCAGGGGAAATCCCAATTGTCCTATCAGAGACAGACTATGACATCTAAAGTGTTCCCCCTGGGAGATTCAGTTACTAGAAACAAACCTCATCCTCATCTGCAGGGAGTGATGGGTGAGTCTGAACGCTCTACAGCCAACTGGGTTGTTGAGGTCTAAAGCTGGTTTCTGGGTTTGGGGGCTTCCCAGTGGGCACTTTTCTCCCCAGTGTCTGCAATTCCACCATTGGTTCTAGCTGAGAAGCCACCACCCTAGAGCTTGGTTCTTGGCAGGATAGAGTGGGAAAATGAAATTTTTTCCATTTGGGCGGGATATTTTCATGAGTCTTTCCTTCCACCCAAGGAGCCCTGGTGGCTAAGTGGTCAAGCACTTGGTTACGGCTACTAACCGATAAGTCGGCAGTTCGAACCAACCAGCCACTCCATGGGAGAAGGATGTGGCAGTCTGCTTCTGTAAAGATTCCAGCCTTGGAAACCCTATTAGGCAGTTCTACTCTGTCCTATAGGGTTGCTGTGAGTCAGAGTTGATTTGGCGGCAACGGATTTCCCTTCTACCCATGTTCCCCAACAACATCTACTATGAAAAGCGAACTCCAAAAGACAGATAATATGGAATTTTTTTCTCTCTCTTCTTTATCCAGGTCTGCTTGTAAAAAGTGCTCAATTGGTTAAGGAGCAGATTTCCCCAGCAATGTTGCGATGTGTTTCTCTCTTTAGGGGAATGCACTTTCAGTTTCTTTACTTTCTTTACTGAGATAATTGACATTTCCTTCTGCTTTTCCCTCTCACTCTTACCGTACTTTCTCCTTCAGGGCTCATCCCTGAGTCTAGAATTATGCATACACAGAGTAGGGTGTCACCTACTTTGGAAAATTGAAAGGCTCCCAAATGTTTTTCTCCAGCACTGCCTGATATTCTATTAGTGACTCACTTCTTTGGGTATGCATTGATTCTCTACTATAATTTTTTTTAACGTGTGTGGTAAAATATATATAACAAAACATTTGCCATTTTAATCATTTTAAGCGTACAATTCAGTAATACCATGTTGTGCTAACATCGCCACTATTTCCAATTGTTTTCCATCACTCCAAACAGAGACTCAGGAACCCTTAAGCAATAACTTCCCACTACCTTCCCCCTTCTCAGCCCCTAGTAACCACTAATAAGCTTTTATCTCTATGCATTTGCCTATTCTACATATTTCATTTAAGTGGGGTCATACAATATTTGTCCTTTTATGTCAGACTTATTTCACTCAGCATTTCTCTTTATGGCTGAATAACATTTCATTGTATGGATATACCATATTTTGTTTATCTATTCATCTGTTGATGGATACTTAGGTTGTGTTCACATTTCGGCTATTGTGGATAATGCTGCAATGACTATTGGTACACATGTTTGAGTCCCTGCTTTCCGTTTTTTAGGGTATATGCCTAGGAGGGGAATTGCTGGGTCATAGAGTAATTCTATGTTTAACTTTCTGAAGAACTGCCAAACTATTTTCCAGTGACTGCACCATTTTACATTCTCACTGGATGAGGGTTCCAGTTTCTCCACATCCTAGCCAACACTTGCTATTTTCTGTTTTTCTGGTAACAGCCATCCTCATGGGTGTGAAGTAGTATCTCATTGTGATTTTGATTTGTATTTACCTAATGACTAATGATATCAAACATCTTTTCATGTGATTATTGGCCATTTGTATATCTTCTCTGGAGAAATGTCTGTTTAAGTCTTTTGCCAATTTTTAAATTAGGTTTTTGTCTTTTTGTTGTTGAGTTGTAGGAGTTCTCTATATATTCTGGATATTAAACCCTGATCAGATATACAATTCCCAAATCATTTTCTTCCATTCTGTAGTTGGTCTCCTTTACTGAAATTATTAAATAATAAAACAAAAACAAACAAAAAGCAAGCAACCATAGATATATCTGAAAGGTGTGGCACTTAAAACTTGAACCCTTATTGATTCATAATCTCACTTTTCTGTTTAACAAGAGTAATGACTCATTGTTAGAACAGTGTACATTAGGGGAAAGGCCCAGGGTTCTTCCTGATAAGTTACAAAAGAGGCTTCAAAGTAGATGGAGTACGGTCTAAGCTCTAGAACACCAAAGTACAGCTTCCAGTAAAGAAAGCAACCAATGGCCCCCCATTGCACTTTGACCAAAACTCCAATCTCCTCACCATAGCCTGCAAGACCCCTATGATCTGGGCCATACCAACCTCTCTAATTTCAACTTGCATCATGCTCACCTCTTCAGCTTCAGCTATGATATCTTTCTATTTCTCAAACACATCAAGCTCATTTCCACCTCGGGGTCTTTGCAAGTGCTGTTCCTTCTGCCAGAACATTCTTCCCTCAGATGTTTGCATGCTACTTCCTTCTTGTCATTCAGGTTTCCATTTAAATGCCACTTCCTGACCACCCAATCTAAAGTTACCCACACATACTTTCCATCATATTACTTTATGTTATTTGTATAGTATTTATTGCTCTCTGGAGATTATCGTATTTATTTTTATGTCCTTCTTTCTTAGAGTTGACTCTCGTTAGACTGCAAGCCCATGAAAGAAAGAACCTTTTCTGTCATACTTTTTAAATAAATGAATGAGAGAATGAATGAACATCAGATCTTCAGCAATAACTGAAAGCAAAGAGGTTTGAAGTTTAAGGGGAAGCTTTGACAGCAACCTGAGACAGGTGACGAGGTCCATGTTGGGAACCCAAGAGGAGGGATAGTGGGATCATCCATGTAGGGGTCTCTGAAAGGGTCCAATAGATAACACTCTTCTTTCCCACTCTGATTCAGAACTTAAGAGAAATAAGACAAAGGTGTGAGACAGGCTAAACTATCACTTAAAAAAAATAATTTATTTTATTTCTGTTCTTGTAGAACAGACACCAATTCAACAACTTTTACATATACAGTTCAGTGACATTGATTGCATTCTTCAAGTGGTGCAACCATTTTCATCCTCCTTTTCTGAGTTGTTCCTCCATTAATATAAATTTCCTGCCCCTTAAGTTTCCTATCTAATCTTTCGAGTTGCTGTTGTCAATTTGACCTCATATAGCTATATCTTAAAAGAGCACAGTGCTCAAAGCAGACATTCTTTACTAGTTAAGCTAAGCTACTGTTTGGTTTTAAGAGGCTTCAGGGGAATTTTTGGTTAAAGGTTTAAGGATTATCTCAGGGCAATAGTTCTAGTTCCAGGCCTTTATCTAATCTCCACAGCTCCAGAAAATCTGGACTCTATGAGAGTTTGAAATTCTATTCTGCATTTTACCCCTTTTGATCAGGATTCTTCTGTAGAATCTTTGATCAAAATGTTCAGCAATGTTAGCTGGGCACCATCCAGTTCTTCTGGTCTCATGACAAAGGAGGCAGTTATTCATGGAGGCAATTAGCCACATATTCCATTTCTTCCTCCTATTCCTGACTCCCCTTCTTCCTCTGTTGCCCCAAGCAAATAGAGACAAATTGTTGTACCTTGAATGGCTGCTTGCAAGCTTTTGAGACCCCAGGCACAATGCAACCAACTAGGAGGTAGAACAGAAGCACTGAACACACTCATAGCGACCCTATAGGACAGAGTAGAACTGCTCATAGGGTTTCCAAGGAGCAGCTGGTGGATTCGAACTGCCAACCTTTTGGTTAGCAGCTGAACTCTTAACCATTGCACTACCAGGGCTCTGCACGAAACACATTACCCAATTAACTGGGATGTCCCATGAAACCATGACCTTAAACCTCCAAACCAAGAAGCCAAATTCCACGAGGTGTTTGGTTGTGTATTAGCAGCTTCAGCAGCTACTCTTTGTTGTTGTTGTTGTAAATATATCTATCACACAACTTCGTCCAATTCAACTTTTTACAGGTGTACAATTTGACAACAATAACATTAATCAGGTGTGCAACACTATCCCTAAGCAATGTGATTTTTCTATCACAGTAAACTGAAACTCAGCACACCAGAAACGTTAACTACTCCTTTCTCCCTCCCTCCTGCACCTGGTAACCACTAATAAACTTTGATCTCTATACATTTGAGAGGAGCCCTAGTGGCGCAGTGGTTAAGCACTTGGCTGCTAGCCTAAAGGTTGACAGTTCAAAACCACCAGCCACTCTGCGGGCGGAAAAATGTGGCGGTCTACTTCTGTGAAGATTACAGCCTTGGAGGCTCTATTGGGCAGTTCTACTCTGCCTATAGGGTGGCTATGAGTTGGAATCAACAACAGCAATGGGTTTTTTGTTTTCTATACATTTGCCTGTTCTTGTCTTTTTATATAAGTGAGGTCGTACAATATTTGAGGTCATACTCAATTTCACTCAGCATAATGTCTTCAAATTCCATCCATATTGTAGCATGTATCAAGCATGTATCATTTATCCTACTCGCTGAGTACTATTCCACTGTGTGTGTACCACATTTTGTTTATCCATTCATCTGTTGATGGGCCCATAATTTGTTTCCACCTTTTTCCTATTGTGAACAGTGCCGCAATGGGCACTGATACACAAATATCTGTTTGAGTCTCTGTTTTCACATCTTTTGTATATATACCTAGGAGTGGAATTGCTGGATCATACAGGTAGTTCTATTTTTAGTTTTTTGAGGAACCGTCATGCTGTTTCCCACAATGGCTGTACCATTTTGCATTCCCACTAGCAATGGATAGCGGTTTAAACTATCACTTTTATTACTAATAAACTGGAGAATATGGCTCATATCTATAGCAAGAGGGCTAACTAATATAAAACATCCCTACCAGGCAGATTATCCACTTAGTCCCAGTAGCACTGGGTCATGAGATCTCCTCCATGGGAATCAACCAAACCAGTTGCTGTGGAGTCAGTTCTTACTAATAGCAACCCCTGTGTGTCACAGCAGAAATGTGTGTGCTCCATGGGGTTTTCAATGGCTGATTTTTTGAGAGTAGATCGCCAGATCTTTCTTCCAAGGTACTTCTGGGTGGACTTGAACCTCCAACCTTTTGCTTAGCAGCCAAGCCCATTAGAGGTTTGCACCACCCAAGGATAGGATCTTGTCCGCATGGAGGAGCAGATCGGAAAGCATGCTTCCTACAGGCAGCTTGCTTAAAGAAAGTGAAGGGCTGTCTAGTTTTTCCTTTCGAACCAATCAAATGCAAAACTCCACCTCCCGTGTGACAGAGTGAATGAGGGGATGTGAAGAGGCTTGGCATCAAGGATGCCTTGTTTTACAACTCCAGATGGAAGTGCTTGCACATGGAAGGAAATACCAAAGTTGGGGAAGATTGGCTTTTCACTACCAACCACTGTTGGTGTCAGAGGTGGGAATGAATAGACCAGGTAAGCAGGTCACTAACTGATGGAATATCTGAGGCCATCGATTACCTGATTGCACCTAGCACTGGTTCCTCTTCATTCTAACCTTGGATTTTTCACTCAGTCTTTACTTATTCATGTGCAGATTTGTTCCACAGACACTCTAGACACAAAACAAGGCTAGAAATGAACAGGACCTAACTGCTCCCTTTGGAGGTCCCATGCTGGTGGGGGAGACAGACACAGCCTGGCGCCTTGCTCTTCTCCGCCCATCTCCCAGAATCATCTCTCTCCACCACAGGATTCCAGCCACTTTGACTTCCTCTAGCTCCTTGTGTGTTTTCTTCGCTGCAGGCCTTGTGCTTCTGCTGTCCCCTTTGGAAAAAAAAAAAAAATCTCTTCCCACTGACATTTAGCTCTTTAGTTACTGCTCATTCTTTAGAAGTCAGTTCATTCATTGCTTCATCTGAGAATGGTGTAATTCTCACTATTATATGCTCTTATACCACCATCTATCTCTTCTTCAGAATACTGGCCACAGTTGTAATTTTGCATTTAGTTGTGCAATTCTTTTATTCACTTTTTAAAAACTTTTTATTTTAAAAAAATTTCAAACATTTACAAAACTAGAGAAAATAATAAAAATAATTCCATGTACCCACCACCCAGTTTCAACAATTATCAATCCATGACTAATCTTATTGATGTTTTTTTTTATTTTACTTTAGGTGAAGGTTTACAGAACAAATAGTTTCTCATTAAGCAGTCAGTACGCATATTGTTTTATGACATTGGTTAACAACCCCATGACATGTCAACACTCTCCCTTCTCAACCTTGGAGGACCTTTTTTTTTTTTTTTGGTGAAAACGTGCATAGCCAAAGATACACCATTTCAAAAATTTCTACATGTACAATTCAGTGACATCAGTTACGTTCTTCCAGTTGCACTGCTATTCTCATTATCCTTTTCCAAATTATTCCATCACCATTATCTTCAACTCACTGCCCCCTAGGCTTCCCATCAAACCTTTTGAGTTGCTGTTGTCAGTTTGATCTCTCATAGATAATTCTTTTTTGTTGTTGTACTTTAGATGAAGGTTTACAGAACAAAATAGTTTCTCACTAAACAGTTAGCACACATATTGCCCTAGGACAATGGTTAACAACCCCATGACATGTTAACACTGTCCTCACTCAACCTTGGGTTCCCTATCACCAGGTTTCCTGTCCTCTCCTGCCTTCTGGTCCCTGTCCCTGGACTTGTGCCTCATTAGTCCCGTTTTGTTTTATGGGGCTGTCCAATGCCCGGCTGAACAGTGAACCTCGGGAGTGACCTCACCACTGACCCAAAAGGGTGTCCGGGGGCCATATTCTCGGGGTTTATCCAGTCTCTGTCAGGCCAGTAAATCTGATCTTTTTTTTTTGTGTTAGAATTTTGTTCTACATACTTCTCCAGCTTTGTTCAGAGCCCTCTGTTGTGATTCCTGTCAGAGCAGTCAGTGGTGGTAGCTGGGCAACATCTAGCTGCACCGGACTCAGTCTGGTGGAGGCCTTGGTAGCTGTGGTCCATGTGTCCTTCGGACTAATTTTTTCCTTGTATCCTGTTCTCTTCATTCACCCTTGCTCCTGAAGGGGTGAGACCAGTGGAGTATCTCAGATGGCTGCTCACAGGCTTTTAAGACCCCAGACGCTACTCACCAAGATAGAACGTAGAATATTGTCTTTATAAACTGTGTTATGCCAACCGAGCTAGATGTTCCCCAAGACCATGGTCCCCACAGCCCTCCACCCAGCATTTCAGTCCCTCAGGGAGTTTGAATGTGTCTATGGAGCTTCCATGACTTTTCCTTGTATAAGTTGTGCTGGTTTTCCCAGTATTGTGTACTGTCTCGCCTTTCACCAGTTACCACTTTTCTATCGTCTATTTACTATTCCCCCCCCCCCATCCCTTACAACCAAAGAAGATTGTTACTTTTTTTTTCTTGGCTGTAATTTTTTTTTTTTTATTATTGTACTTCAGGTGAAGGCTTACAGAACAAATAGTTTCTCATGAAAC
>NW_004444017.1:1337252-1356191 GCF_000243295.1 Trichechus manatus latirostris
TATTTCCTTTCTTCTGGTGGTTGTGGGCGGTTTTTTTTCGGCTGTTCTCTTTCTATTTGTTCAAGTTGTGTAGTTAATGTTTTGATTTTTCCCTTTCTTCTTTTTTGATGTGTGCATCTATTGCTATAAATTGTCCTCTAAGGACTGTCTTTGCTGTGTCCCAAAGGTTTTGGTATGATGTGTTTTCATTCTCATTTGATTTTAGGAATTTTTGATTCCATCTCTAATTTCTTCTATTTCCCAGTGGTTAGTAAGCAGGGTTTTAATCAGTTTCCATGTAATTGGTTTTTTTTTTCTTACTCTTTCTGTTGTTAATTTCTACCTTGATGGCAGTGTGGTCAGAGAAGATACTTTGTATTATCTCAACGTTTTGGATCTTGTTGAGGATTGCTCTGTGGCCCAAGATGTGGTCTACTCTGGAGAACGTTCCATGTGCATTGGAAAAGAATGTGTAATTTGCAGCTGTTGGGTGGAGAGTTCTGTGTATGTCTGTTAGGTCAAGTTGGCTGATTCTGCCCTTTAGGTCTTCTGTATCTTTGTTGAGTTTCTTTCTAGATGTTCTGTCCTTTACCGAGAGTTGTGTGTTGAAGTCTCTTACTATTATTGTGGAACTGTCGATTTCTCTTTTCAGAGCTGTTAGAGTTTGTTTTATATATTTTGGAGCTCTTTCATTGGGTGCGTACATGTTTACTATGGTTACGTCTTCATGATGGATCATCCCCTTAATGATTATATAGTGTCCTTCTTTGTCTTTTTTGGTTGATTTTGTTTTGAAGTCTATTTTATCTGAGATTAGTATTGCCACTCCTGCTCTTTTTGGTAGTTGTTTGCTTGATATATTTTTTTCCAACCTTTGATTTTTAATAAATTTACATCTTTCTTTCTAATGTGTGTCTCTTGTAGACAGCATATTGATGCATCTTGTTTTTTTATCCATTCTGTCACTCTCTGTCTCTTTATGGGTGCATTGAGGCCATTTACATTCACTGTAATTATTGATAGGTGTGGGTTTATTGCTGTCATTTTGCAGTGCTGATGTTTTCTTTGTTCCTCTTACTCTCCTGTGCTGAATTCCTTTTGTTTGTGGGTTTTTTTTCCATTTCTTTTGTTTTTGTATGTTTTGTTTTTACTGAGACTTTATGTTTTTCCTCTTTATTTTGATATGTTTGTTAACTTTCTTTGTAGTTACCGTGAAATTTACCCTTATCTTTCTAAGTTTGAAGCAGTCTGTTATTACTTGGTATTGCCTTGCCTTCCTCTCCCTTAGAAGGTTCTATACCTACACCATTTATTCCTTCTTTTATTGTTCTGATGTTTTTGTCATTTATGGATTAACTGCTCTGATTCCCTGTTGTATTTCTTTTGGTTTTGGATAGTCCTTGAGAGTTCATTTCCTAGATTGGTTTCTGGCTGGTATGATCCTGCAGCCTAGATTCAGCCTGTGAGCTGATGTTGTTTGTTCTCAGGTCGAAGGACTCCCTTTAATAAGTCTTGTAAGTTTGGTTTGGTTTTCACATATTCCCTTAATTTTCTTTTTAATGTCCTAATTTCACCATCATATTTGAATAAGAGTTTTTGCAGGATATATTATTCTTGGCTGGCAATTTTTTTCTTTCAAGGTTTTATGTATGTCATCCCATTGCCTTCTTGCCTGCATGGTTTCTGCCTAACAATCTGAGCTTAGTCTTATTGTTTCTCCTCTCTATGTGATCTTTTGTTTTTCTCGAGTACCTCTCAGGGTTCTTTGTTTGTCCTTGGTTTTGGCGAGTATGATTATGATATGCCTTGGTGATTTTCTTTTGGGGTCTATCCTATATGGGGTTCGTTGTGCTTCTTGGATGGCCAGCTTCTCATCTTTCATGATATTGGGAAAGTTTTCTGTCAGCAGTTCCTCAATGATCCTCTCTGTGTTTTCTGTTTTCTCCCCCTGTTCTGGAACTCCAATCACTTGCAGATTTTTGCTTTTGATTGTAACCCACATAATTCTCAGGGTCTCTTCATTTTCCTTCATTCTTTTTTTTTTTCCCCTCAAACAGTGTTGCATCCAAGTGTTTGTCTTCGATTTCGCCAATCCTGTCTTCCACCATTTCAAACCTGCTCCTCAGCCCTTCTATGACACCGTCCATTTCTGAAATCTTGTTGTTTATCTTTTTGATTTCTAATTGATGTTTTTTTACGATTTCTAGCTGTGAATTTATTTTGGCATTTTGTTCCTGCATTATTTTCCTGAATTCCTCCATTTTTTTATCTGTATTTTCCATGAATTTGCCTTTTCCATGAATTTGTCTATTTTTTCCTAATTTTTTTATGTTTTTTGCTTCACCTCCTGGACAATTCTGAATATTAGAGATTTGAATTCCCTATTAGGTCTAGTGCCTTCTACTGGAAGGTCATCTGGTGTTTTATTTAGGATGTCTACTGGAACCATGCTGCCCTGTTTTTGTAAATGTTTTGATATTGTCTGCTGTCTTTGGGACATTCAGTAGTTTTTTTCTCATTTATCGATTGTAGATTTGTTTGTTTTGTCCTGCCTTTTTGTTTTATTTGGCTATGTCTGAGCAGGTAGGCTGTGTGTTCTTTGTTGTTTGCTCTTCTGTGGGCATAATTTTTGCCTCCTTCTCCAGTTGGCAGGGTCAGTCACTCACATATGGTACAGCAGGGCAGGTCTAGCTGAAGAGGAGTTGCTGGGATGGGTTGTTTGTGGCACTTAATACGGCCACCAGGGTGGGCCAGTAATCAGTGCAGGGCAGGTTCTGGTAGGGCGTGCCTGGGCGGCTTGGTGACGTGATGTTCAGTGTGTGGTGCAGGTAGGCAGGATGGAAGGGGGAGATTGTGATGTGTGGAGCTAAGATGGGTGTGGGAGAGAGGAGAGAGGAACAGGGCCAAAAACATACAAACAAACAAAAAAGAGTGCTAGGGGAGCTTGCTGTTGGAGTGGAGAGATGAGACACTATGAAATGGAGAAAAACAAAGGAGAAGAAAAAGAAAAGGAAAGAAAAAATGAATAAATAAAAATTAGAAAGAAAAAAAGAAAAGAAAACCTCCCAGGGATCCCGCCCATGCGGCTGGGAGGTTTGGGGAAATTACTCCCAGGCTGTGAAGTACCACCTGGCTAGAAGGGGTAGAGGTATCACTCAGCACCAGGTATTGACGAGACAGGAAGAGAAGGAAAGTATAAAGAGATGAGAATATGAGTAATGAAGAAAGACAAAAAGGGAAAAAGAGGGAAAAGAAAACAAAACAAACAAATAAAAAAAAAAGAACAAGAAAAACTCCCCCAAAAAATAGAAGGAAAAAAAAAAACAAAGAAAAAAGAAATGCCCTCAGGGATCCCTGTGCGCTTCTGCGCAAAATGAGGGGGTAGGTCCCAATCCACACAGTACTGCCCGACTAGAGTGGGCTCCCAATTTGAGAAAACAAAAAGAAAACAAACAATTCAAAACAAATGAAAAAAAGCCCTGGGATCCCACCAGCATGGCAGCACAGGCCGGGACGCAGTCTCACCTTCGAGTGGCGTTTCACAGCCTTTCAGGAAGAAGCAAAGATGGCGTGCGGATTGAGAGAAAGGTGGAGGAGGTGGTGAGAAGTAAGGAAGAAATCTGAAAAAGTGGGAAAAAGCAATACCAACAGCCAACAAATGGCACTTAGGGAGCTGGCCAGTGTGGGTGGGTGGAATCCAAGCAACACTGGGGTGAAGCTGGTGCTTCCCGGCCAAGAGACTGTGGCCGCAGGAAGCAGAGGAGCCCGAGCTGGGGTGAAGAAGGGTGCAGGGTGGGAAAGTGTATATTGCTGGTTACCAGTTGTTTTATCTCCTGCTGGAAGCTCCATGAAGCTGCTTTCTCTTACCCCCTGTTTGCTGGTCTCTGATAGGAGTCCAAGATGGCAGGTCCGTGCTTCGCTAGCTGATAGGGGACCTCTGCATGTATCTCTCCTTGCTGTCTGTTCTAGGTCAGTTTCTTATTCCATTCGGTACCTGTGAGTTCTTTATCTCTTCATTTGATGCTTAGGGTTTCAGCATTGACTTGTGACTCTGTTTGACTTAGTTTTTCAGATCTTTGCTGTGGAGGGACAGCATGGTGCTTGTGTCTATAGTGCCATGTTGCCTGGAAGTCTTATTAATTCCTTTGCTCTCTGTTAATTCTCCTCAACAGCATTTACACCTCAAGGAAGCAAAAGAGAGTATTTGTTTTTTCACTAATGTATCCCTATTGCGTAGCACAAGGCCTCGCTCATACCAGGAACACGTTTATTCAATGAGTAATAGATTGAATGAATGCATGAATAAATGATATGTTATATATCATGAAAAAGGGAAGCTCAGGTTGCTATGGGAGCACAGATGAGCAGCACCTAGCCTAGACTGAGAAGTTCTCACATGCTCAGTCTGCCAGCATGCTTCCCATGGTTCTGATCCTGAAAGCTTTGTGAGGGCAGAGGGGAGGGTGTAAAAGATGGAGGGGTCGGGCAGGATGGGAAGAGGTAGAAGCATCCACAAAACCAAGGAGAGGGGCAAAACAGACCTTCTTAAGACATCATGGTTGGCAGCGGCCCAGTCCATCCATCTTGCCTACGTAATTTATAGCTCTCTATACCAGAATTTATATTTGGCCTTGACAGCCTAGAACAGCTACTTCCAAAGAAGTTTCCAAAGAGCGCTAGTCTAGAGACCTGATTTTTGAAAATAAGGCTCAGTGTATTTGGGAATGCTGCCTCTTGTACCTCCTTCTTGGGTATTAACTCTGAGAATTCTTGCCGTTCCTTTAAAAAAAGTTTTAATTTGATCTAAGGAAGCCCTTCCCAAATTTATTTATCTTGAAATTTATTTATCGTCACCACTACCATAACATCTGTTAACATCATGGAGAACCAGTGTCTGCAGACTATGTTTTGGGACCCCTTGTAAACACACTTTCTCCATGACTGGCCATTTCTAGTTAAAAAAAAAAATTAAGTGTGTTCCTTTTTTGTTTTTACTTTTTAAAATTATATAATTAATGTGATCAGTAGAGAAAAAAATAGAAGGTAAAGATAAAATAAAAGAGAAACTAAAACTGCCTATGATTCCACTGGAAACCCTGGTGGCGTAGTGATTAAGAGCTATGGCTGCTAACCAAAAGGTCGGCAGTTCGCACCCGCCAGGGGCTCCTTGGAAACCCTATGGTGCAGTTCTACTCTGTTGTATAGGGTCACTATGAGTTGGAACCGACTCAACGGCAACAGGTTTGGTTTTGGGTTTTTTTTTTTCCTATGATTCCACTACATAGAAACAACCTTCTTCCCATTAAAATTTTCTTTTTATTATTGTGGTAATATATATACATACATACATACATATATATATAACACAACATTCACCAGTTCAACACTTTACATGTACAATTCAGTGACACTGATTACATTAATCATGTGTAACCATCATCAGTATCTGTTGCCATATTTTCCACCCCTTCCCATTTTTGATGCAGTTTTTTCTGGACTTTTTTTTTTAATGCACACTTACTGCACATAATTCTCAAAAAAATATTTTTAAAAGAGTCATTGATATTAACGACTAGTGTGGCAATGGTAAAATAGTTTTAAAAAGAGAATGCAATCTCTGACAACTTAAGTACAGGGTTCTTCCCCAAGAATTCTAATGTGCCTTTTTACCCTTTGTTTCTTTGTTTTATTGTGGGTGCATTCCATTTGCTTTCCTCCGTTTACCCTATATTCCCCCAGGCTAGAGTTAGCTCAGTTTGACAGACCGCTAACTCAAATGCAGGTAGGACACCAAACTTCTAATAACAGTAGGATGCAGGGAAAGAATGCAGCTTATCCCACTTCTTGCCACCCAGTGACTTGAAAATTTCCTTACGATCTTTTGTAGGTTGGGGCAGAGGACGCTTTCCTAACTGTGGTTAGACCTACTAAGGGTGAGACAAGGAGGCTTGGAAATAAGCTTGAGCTTACTTCTCAAAGATGTGTGTTTGTAGTCCTAAAAAGCAGTTTTCAATTTACGTGACCTGCTTCTCCTTTGAAGCTGGGTTAGCCAGCATTTTTGATTTTGTAGTGCTCGCCTTCTCCTCCCCACTTGTCTCTGAAAATGTTACATAACACGTATTTACTTGAATTTGAAAGTAAAATGCTTTGGAAGGAGTTTGCACAGAATATCATGACACCCTTTGAATGAGTTGGAAGCCCATTTTGAGAGTTTTAAGATTAGTTGGGGGCACCTTCCTCTCAGACTTTACATTGTGGTAGAGTGATCATTGATCTCATTTCTTCACTCCTCTGTGGTAGTATTATACACCTCCACCCTTGCTAAGGAGCCCTGGTGGTGCAAATGGTTAAGCACTCCTCTGCTAACAGATAGGTTGGTGATTTGAACCCACTAGCGACTCTGCTGGAGAAAGAACCTGGAGATCTGCTCCTGTAAAAATTACAGCCTAGGAAATCCTATGGGGTAGTTTTACTCTGCCATATAGGGTTGCTAAGGAGAACTGATGGTGCAGCGGTTAAGCACTGGGCTGCAAACTGAAAGGTCAGCGGTTCAAACTCACTAGCTGCTCCATAGGAGAAACATGTGGCAGTCTACTTCCATAAAGATTTACAGCCTTGGAAACCCCACCAGGCAGTTCTACTCTGTCCTACAAGGTCCCTATAAGTCAGAATCAACTCAACGGCACCTAACAACAGCAACAACACCCTTGCTAAGAAAATCTGGTGGCACAAATGGTTGGCTGCTAACCAAGAAGTCAGCAGTTCAAACCCACCAGCGGCTCTATGGGGGAAAAGATCTGATGATCAGTTCCCATAACGATTACAGACTAGAAACCCCTATGGGGCAGTTCAGCCCTGACATATAGGGTCTCTATGAGTTAGAATCGACTCAATGGCACACAACAACAACACCCTTGTTGTGGCATTATGGTGGGCAAGATGTACTGCCCTGCGCTAGACTTTGAGCCTGGTCATCTCACTTGATTCAGCTAACAATATTGTAGTGGACAGGACATGAGAAAAAGCTTGAAATATGTTGGTGTGATTGGCCTTGCCCTCTTGTGCACCTGTCTTTTGCCCTGAGATGAGTTTACCCTGGGAAGCCATTGGACCAAGGAGGATGAGAGACACATGGAGCAAACCAAAAACCAATTCACAGCTTGGAGCCAAGCCCATCTGAGACCAACCTAGGTCAGCTGAACCCCAGCTGAGCCACACATGTGTGAGCAAGACGTAAACGCTTATTGTCATGTACCACTGAATTTCAGGGTGGTTTGTTACGCAGCATTACAGTATAGCTAACTAGTATGCTTAGGATAAGTAGGTGTATGTGCAGCGCAGAAATGGAATCTCCTAATAAAACAGCCAATTAATAAACATTAATTAATAAACAGGAGGTCTATGTGGTGTCTCGAATTTTTCTGGGACCCAATTACAAATATTTGGCCCTATTTTTCTTTTAGGGACTCTATCATCCACATGTAAGTGGTAAGAGAATGTTGTCATTGTTTGACATTGAGTTGATTCCAAGTCATGGCAACCGCATGTGTTACAGAGTAGAATTGGTCCATAGGGTTTTCTTGGCTGTAATCTTTATGGAAACAGTCTGCCAGGCATTTCTTCTGCGGAGCCACTGGATGGGTTTGAAACTTTAACCTTAGGTCAGCAGCCGATTGATTGCAAACTGCTTGTGCCACACAGGCTCTGTTTAGAGAATACAGATACCATAATTCTATATATCTGGCACTCTGAATTATGGCGGACATTACCGAGAACACAGAGAAGAATGATAAGGACAATGTGGTGTAGATAAAATAGCACAGGCTTTGGAGTTAGAAAGATGTAAGTTTTCAAAGTGGCTCCGTACTTACTAGCTATGGGACCAGTAATAAGTTATGTATAATCTCTGAGATGTATATAATATGAAAATAATAGTGTTTAATATGACCCTATCTTGCAGCATGTAAGAGTCTAGCACAATCCTGACACATAGAAGTCACCCATTAAAATAGTAGCTCCAATAATAATTATTGTTCATATAGTTTCTCAAGGAACTTGCAATGATTTTACAGACTTATCTCACGGAAGCATAAGTAAGAATATCAAACAGGGTAAGGTAGATGCCCAGTAAGTATAAATGTTGGCTGGAATGGAGGGATCCATGTAAGAATCAAAGGAGAAGAGACTTAAAAAGGTTAAGAGTAAGCAAAAGTGGATTTTTCATGATGTTAATGAAGCTTAGGAGCCCTGGTGGCATAATGGTTAAGAGGTACGGCTGCTAACCAAAAGGTTGGCAGTTCGAATACACCAGTCGCTCCTTGGAAACCCTATGAGGCAGTTCTACTCTGACCTATAGGATCCCTATGAGTCGGAATCAACTCAACAGCAATGGGTTTTTTGGTTTGATGAAGCTAAAGTCTCAGGCCCCCCTCACTTCCAAGGACCCCTTCCAATGCCTTAGATAAGACCCTAGCTAATTTGTATTATTTTTACTAAAGAACCAAAAACCAAACCCAACCCATTGCTGTCAAGTTGATTCCAACTCATGGTGACCCCACATGTTACAGAGTAGAACTGCTCCAACGGGTTTTCTTGGCTGTAATCTTTACGGAAGCAGATCACCAAGCCTTTCTTCTTTGGTGCCACTGGGTGTGTTCAAGCTGCCAACCTTTAGGTTAGTAGTTGAGCACTAACTGTTTGTGCCACCCAGGGACCTTATTTTCTTAAAGAGGGCCCCTCAAATGGTATAAGCTTCAGAAACCCACAAGTATACAGCTCTGGGTGTAAGTTATTGTGGTAACCAGCACGAACCAGGCTGAGGAGTTCAGACTTCTCCTGTAAGCCCTGGAGAGAGCTCTCCAGTGGGAAGAAAGTGATGAAGTTGGTGTACCTGGAAACTTCCCACTTGCCTGGCATCCAGGGAATTTGCTCAGACCCTGTATGTTAGTAAAGAAGCAACACAGAGCATGCCTAGATCAGCAGACTGAGAGAAAACCATGGACTCAACTCCCCACCCTCTGGCAAGCCAATGCACGCCTTTCTGTTTGTGTGGGATCTGCTGTGGCTCACCCAGGCTGCTAACAATTTGGGGAATCTAAAGCATGGTGCTGCTTTCCTACAGGCTCCAAGCCGGCTGACATTACTATCCGGCTAAGGAGATTAACCAGGCTTATTTACAGAAGACTTCCTGATGACAGCATCACCCACCACGCCCAGGTAGAGCCTGGTAAGAATGAAAGCACATTCTTTTCTTGTCACGCTGAGTACCAGGGCAAAGGCCGCATCCGCCACAGATGTTGTCTACACAGGTATCAGGGAGGCCTGGCCAGAGGCTGCCCAGGCAGACTGCCAGTGAGCATCATGGATAGAGCAACACCTAGTGCAGGATCCTAAGCACAGTGGTGGTGAGTGTGGAGACTGGGTCTTGTATCCAGAGAGTCCTGTATCACCTGCACAGTGCAGAGCACAGGAAAGAGACCTGGTGAACAAGTGCTGAATGAATGAATGAATGAATGAATGAATGGGACTGACCAAAGACTAACCCCACTGGTTCTGTGTCATATCCCTTCACTAGTCCTCATTTCTGGGAGAAAGAGTTTTTTCAAAGCAATAAGTATTTTATAAACACAAGTATTAATAAAAATTATTATTATATTAGCAAGCAATAGCAACATACCTCCTAGGTGAATTTGCACTAGAAGAGAATTTGAGTGGAGAGAAATTACTTCCCTCTCCTCCCACCCCATGCCTTTCACTTGCACATGCATGTGGACACACACACACACACAATGCACACATGCAGACACGTACATGCATACACAAGTACACACACACAGCTCTGTGTAGTGATAAGTGGACGATCTTTGGAGTCAAAGTCTTTGGGCTAGGGTCCTAGCTCTACTGCTTATTAATGGAATAACTTTGGATAAGTCACTTAACCTTTCTGAACCTCAATTTTCTTATTTATAAGATAGGATGGTAATATCACCCACTTCACAGGATTGTATTGAAGATCAATTAAGATAATGTGAAGTGCCATAAAAATTGTGAAGGGTTATTACTACTATCTTAGTTATCTAGTGCTGCTGTAACAGAAATACCACAGGTGGATGGCTTTAACAATCAGAAGTTTATTCTCTCACATCCTAGGATGCTAGAGGTCTGAAATCAGGGCACCACCTCCAGTGGAAGGCTTTGCCTCTTTCTTGGCTCTGCAGGAAGGTCCTTGTCATCGATCTTCCCTTGGTCTACGAGCTTCTTCTCGTAGGAACCCTGGGTCCAAAGGATGCGCTGTGCTCCTGGCACTGCTTTCTTGGTGGTATGAGATCCCCGTGTCTCTCTGCTCACTTCTCTCTTTTATATCTCAAAAGAGATTGACTTAAAACACAACCTAATGTTGTAGATTGAGTGCTGCCTCATTAACATAACTGCCTCTAATCCTGCCTCATTAACAGCATAGAGGTAGGATTTACAACACATAGGAAAATCACGTCAGATGACATAATGGTGAACAATCACACAATACTGGGAATCATGGCCTAGCCAAGTTGACACACATTTTTTGGGGACACAATTCAATCCATAACAACTATCTACAGAGCAGCCTGGTGGTGCAGTGGTTAAGAACTCAGCTGCTAACCGAAAGATTTACAGTTCAAATCTACCAGCTGCTCCTTGGAAACCCTATGGGGCAGTTCTACTCTGTCCTATAGGGTTGCTATGAGTTGGAATTGACTTAATGGCAACAGGTTTTGTTTTGACAGATCCGCCTGGAATTAAGTGAAAATGAATATTTTGCATTCGTTCTGCCTGGTATTCAGTGGAGACAGGAAAAGAATATGCATATCCTGCATAGGCAGGGATTCGTAGGGGACGCTGTCACAGGAAATATTTCTGTAGACTAAGCTGCTAAACCTTCAGGAAGTAATCAGTGGGAAACCAAAGAAGACTTCCTGAAGGAGGCGATTTTGAAAAACAGTAGGTGCCTGATCTCTTAGCACTTTCCCCATCCACTTTTAAATCCAAATGCCTCTGTTATCTCTGACCTCTGCAAAGATGCTAGTACCAAGGCAAGCCATGCCTTTCCTATTTCTGTTCTGAGATCCTGTGTTTCTTGGATTTCTGCCCAGCCATGTCCTTTGTTGACATGTCCATAGTGTAGCCAGTAGTTCTCTTTACGAGGATCCCAGCATAACACCATGTGCAGTTGTACAATTATAAAAACGCTTTCAGTTATTATGGTGATGAGACACAGGGAATGAGCCACAGGGCACTTTTAAGAACCCCTTTCCTTCAGGTAGCTTCCCTTCCATCTTCCAAACTTCTTATGTATTTCAGTCATAATTCCTGCTGAACTTGGCTTAATATTTTGACTTTGGATTCCTACCTGTCAATCATTATTTTTCTCATCATAATAGAGAATGAATGTCTATATTTGGCATTTCCCAAGTAGTTATGTAGTCACCTAGATTATTTTATACTGCAAGGCAGAGAGAGAGAGTAACAGAGGGAAGCAGTGCTGAGTGGGCTGGCCTCTCAGGAACTGGTTCAGTTCACACCAGGGTGGCCTTCAGAGCCTGATATATGGAAAGGAAAGCAGGCCTGCATTCTAGTCTTGTTTTTGCTACAGAATTGCTGTGTGACCTTGGGTGAGTTGCCTCACTTCTCTTGTCCTCAATCTTTCTCCGTTAAAAAAATATTTGAGTTGGGTGCACTCATCCTTGCTCTAAAATTCTGTGATTCATAGGCTTTGCAGCAATGAGGGGGAAAAAGAATCTCTCACCTTGGAATTCCTCCAAGACACCATCCTTCCCGTAACCCTTAGAGCTGTGGCTGTGCTCTACTGAAAAATTAATTTCTTGCTCGTGGTCAGCAGACAGGCTTTACCTGAGGTCATATAGGGGCTCAGACACCTTTCCTCTATTGGCTCCACCTTCTGCAGATCCTCTAGGGGAGAGAGATAATGGGTGGTACATCTATCATAGCTTTTCATGAGCCAGGCTGAGATGAGGTATGTATCATTTTGCTCCCATTTTATTGTACAGAATTTAGTTGCATGATCACGTGTAATTGCAGGGGAGACTAGAAAATGTAGTCTAATTATGTGTCCAGAAAGAGGAAGAGAACATGGCCATGGGTGAGCACCAGCAGCGCTGGGGATGCTGAAGCACTAGCAGCGTTGGGGATGCTGAGGCACCAGTTTGCCTTGAGAAGGATGCTGGAGAGGATTGCCTCTGGGAAGCATTTAGGTCTCTGTCTTTCTGCAGGGAGTTTTCCACATGCTAGCTTGGGCCAGTAGGCTTCATCAGCTGTAATGAAAAACATGTTGTGTGTTTGAATAATGGCCATACTTGTTTCATCCACTCATATGATCATTCAGCAAATAGTTATTAACATCACATTTAGACCAGGAAATGTGCTAGGGACTGTGGGTATACAAAAAAAAAAAAAAAAAAGAATTATTCACAGTCTGAACCCTCAAGGAGCTCACAGTCTAGTAGATTAGCTAAGACAACTACAAAAACATTTGTCATATAAGGCAGTATGTAGTGAATGCTAAAGGAGAAGGACAATGTGTCATATGCAGGATTCCTAGTATGGAGAAAAGGAGCTCTGGTGGCACAGTGGTTAAGTGCTCGACTGGTAACCAAAGGGTCACCTGTTTGAAACCACCAGCCCCTCCGTGGGAAAAATATATAGCAGTCTGCTTCCGTAAAGATTTACAGCCTTGGAAACCCTATAGGACAGTTCTACTCTATCCTATAAGGTTGCTATGAGTCAGAATAGACTTGGCGGCAATGGGCTTGGGAGTATGGAGAAAAGGAGCCCTGGTGGTGCAACAGTTAAGCGCTCATCTGCCAACCAAAAATTGGTGATTCGAACCCACCCAGCAACTCCATGGGAGAAAAGACCTGGGGATATGCTCCCATAAAGATTACAGCCTAGAAAACCCTGTGGGGCAGTTGTACCCTGTCACATGTCACTATGAGTCGAAAATCAACTCAATGGCACCTAATAACGACAACAACGATATGGAGAAAGCTCTTCAAATTATGGTGTTTGGTGTGGGCCTTGGGAAATGAATGAGAGCCCTACAGATGAATATGTGGTGGAGAAAGTGAAGGTAGAAATGAGCAGAAGTGGGTAGAGGACCCCATGAGGTAATGCTGGGGATGGAAGGGGGGAAGTCAAGAAAGGTAAACTCAGGAGGACCTTGAAGAGTTTAGACTGTGCTTATCAGAATATGCAGGCCATTGACAGTCTTGAATGTTTGGGACAGTTGTCTTTAGAGAAAAAGGAATTTCTAGTCATATATGAGAGCCCTGGCATGGCGCAAATGGTTAACACTCTCGGCTGCTATAACTGAAAGATCAGAAGTTTGAGTTCACCCAGAGGCACCTCAGAAGAAAGGCCTGGCAATCTACTTCCAAAAAAAATCAGTCACTGAAAACCTTAGGGAGCACAGCTCTACTCTGACACATATGGGGTCGCCATGCATTGGAGTCAATTCCATGGCAGTTTTTTTTTTTTTTAGCCATGTATCACACGCTTAATCCTGCCCCAGAGCCTTGCAAATGCTGATTGCAGAGGAGACCAGTCAGAGAGCGTAGGTGACTTGGATTCCTGGGGAAACAAACCAAATCCAGGCTGACTAAGGGGTGGGGTGAGGGAGTGGTACCATGGCTAGTCTTCCTGCGGACATTACCTTTCCTCAGAAACCCACTCTCTGAGGATAGTAAACATTCCAGCGACCTCTAGCGGTCAACATGGCACCCAAACGGTCCCACATACCTCAGCTCCACAAGTCTGTCTGTTGAGGGAGAAATTGCTTAGACTAGAGCCTCTCTTCTTTCCAGCCTCTTCTTTCCTACCCTCCACAAGCTTTCTCCCTTCATTTAACTAAATTTATCCACCACTCACTCTTTCAGCAAGGGTGCCTGGACTAAGCTGTGGACTACAGGACTTGAGACAATTGATACTCCACTTGTCTCCATGTTGGTCACAGCCTGCTGAGGACATTTTCACCATGAAGTATCCTGGTTGACAGTGAAGAATAAAGCACATTCTAAAAGCCGATATCCTGCTTGCAGTTAAATTTTATTAAAATGTGAAGAAGTAGGGTCTAGAGGTCTGATAATAACCACTAATGCTTAATAAGCACTTGCTGTATGCCAGATGCCATTCTGAACACTTTGCATGTATGAATTTATTTAATCTTCTTAAAAGAAACTCTTTTGAAGTACACACTGTTATTATCCATGATTTTAAAGATGTAGAAATTGGGTACAAAGAGGTTAACTAACTTGCTCAAGGTTGCAAAGCGAGGCAGTGGTGGACTAGACACCAAACCCAGGCAGTCTAATTGCAGAACCCACGCTCTTAGCTCCCACGGGATACTGCCTCACAGCACCATCTTGGACTAGCCATGTGACATTTCGCAGGTCCCAGGGCTTCTGGTTTTTCATCCACTCATGAGGGGATTGGATTAGAATGGAGGTTTCAGACTTCTCTTGGATGTAGAATGAATGCATATAATAGATGAGAGAACATCTGCTTTACCTAAAACAGAAATGGAGACCAATAGCCCAATTTGCTTTTCGTCTCCCTCTTCCCCTCCCTTCCCCCAAAGAAACAGTTACTGTCAAGTTGACTTTGACTCATGGTGACCCCATGAGCGTCAGAGTGGAACTGTGCTCCACAAGGTTTTCAATGGCTGATCTTTTGGAAGGAGATCACCAGAACTTCCTTCTGAAATGCCTCTGGGTGGCCTCGAACTGCCAACTTTTAGCAGAACCTTTTAAACATTTGTACCATCCAGGAACTTCCCCCACTGCCCAAGGGGACTTTAAACTTGTGGGAAAGATCTTTGGGCTTCAAGGGACTTGTTGGTACCAAAGAATTACTCAACTAACATTTATTTGGCGTCTATTGTATTTCAGGCAGCAACAGGTTTAGTTTGATTTCTATTAGGTGTTTTAGAAATAGTCTACACTTAATCCTCACAACCATCTCATGAGGTAGCTGTTATTATGCCCATTATTCAGATGAGTAAACCAAAGCACTGGGAGGTTAAATAACTAGCCTAAAGCCACACAATTAGTAAGTGGCAGACCTGCGATGCAAAACCAGGTCTGTCTGACTCCAAAAACAAACAAACAAACTCGTTGCTGTGGAGTGGATTCCAACTTATAACTGATCCTATAGGACAGAGTAGAACTGCCCCCCATAGGGTTTCCAAGGAGCAGCTGGTGGATTCCAACTGCTGACCTTTTGGTTAGCAGCTGACCTTTTAACCACTGCGCCACCAGGGCTCCTGTCTGACTCCAAAGCCCATGAATTTTCATAGCAAACTCCATGGCCTTGACTCTCTTACAATGAGGGCTGTGTTTTAGAAATTAGTGCTCCCGGAGCCTGGTTCCAAGCTCACCCGAGTCATTGTGCCAGGTAAGGAGAAGGTGAAGATAATTTTTTCCTGTAGGGCAGTGGGGGAAGCCCAAGGTAGAGCCAAGCTTATAGGAAGAACCAGAATGACACCAGGCAGTCCCACAACACCTTAGATCTCCTCCTGTGGAGAGCTATGATCAAGGGCCATAGCTGCCAACAAGAATGGAGGCCATCTCTGTCCTTCCAGAAGGTTTAAGTCAAAGAAAACTGTTCTGATTTAAGCCCTTACTCTCAGGGTCCCCTTCTTGTTTCTGACTCCCACACCTAGGGGATACTAGAAGCAGAGCCATTGCCACCAGCCCAGACATGAGCTGTCTCTAGGAGGAAAGAGCAAACCCTGCTCGGCAGGGCTGGCAGATAATCCCACATCTCCCAGCCCATTTGGTGGTTGCTTATCTCCACTTGGCGGGTGAGGATAAATTGTTGGCTAGAGGCCTCTGGGAGGCCTCCTTTCTTCAAGGCGTGTGTTGTTTCTTGAAGATGCCTGCGGTTGTTGCCCTAAATCCAGGGTCTGCAGAGAAAAGAGAGATATCTGTGGGCCCTTGATGCCCTCTTCCCATTTACAAAGGACCTGATTTCTAGGAAGTGCATCTTAGAAGAGAGTCAGAAGACCTGCCTTCTAGTCATAGAAACCAGGACCAGCTTTCCTGGTTGGGAAGGGAGAGACAGAGGAAGAAATGTTGCCGAATGTTCTGCTCTTACTAGCGGTGTGATCTTGGGTACATCCCATTCCCTGTCTGGCCTTAGAAAGGGGAAACGACCAATAAGTTCACCCAGCTAGTGAGTGAGAGAGTCAGGTCTTAAAGCCAGTCTCTTATTCTCTCTCCAGTAGATTCATTAAATCACCAGATTCATTCACTAATTCAACAAATGTGGATTAAGCCCTCACTTTGTCAGGATCTGTGCTGGGAACCTGGAATATTGTGGTGAATGGAGAAACACACTCCTAACTGGGCGGGGGGGGGGGGACTCTAAAATCATCTAGTTGCTCCTTCTCTGTTTAAAGGTGAAGAAAGTGAGGCCAAGAAAGGTGAAGCACAGTGACTTACTCATGGTAGAAGAGGAAGTGAAGTGGGTTAAAATAACCTTGTCTGCCTGCTGAGGGTGAAGGTGAGTTGTGGAGATGGACTTAGTGTATTTAGCTTCATTGTCGTGAATGAAGGGGACAAAGGCTGGTAAAGGATGGGAAGAGAAGAAAAAAGCCTTATTTGGCGACCCAGAAGCTATAGACGAAGAGGTCAATGTCAAAGGAGCCCAAGCAAACCTTCCATTCCCCACTGTGGCTTTCTGTTCCCTCTCTAGGACTAGGCAGAATTTCTAAGTTCAGAGAAGTAACTAATGTTTGCCGTCAAGTCTCCTTAGCAGCTGAGCGCTTAGCCGCTGTGCCACCAGGGCTTCTTCAGAGGAGTTGTGTTGTTGTTAGGTGCCATTGAGTCGGTTCCAACTCATGGCAACTCTACGTACAACAGAAAGAAACACTGCCTGGTCCTCTGCCATCCTCACAATCATTGTTATGCTTGAGCCCATTGTTGCAGGCACTGTGTCAATCCATCTGGTTAAGGCTCTTAATCTTTTTCTTTTTTTCTTTTTCCCATTCAAAAATTCGTACATACATTTTTATGTGACCCTAATTGCTCTCCCCATACTGTGACAGCACACTCCTCCCTTCCCCCCCTGATTCCTCAAGTCGTTTCAACCAGCTCCTAACCCTCTCTGCCTTCCCATCTCACCTCCGGACAGAAGCTGCCTGTTTAGTCTCTTGTATCTACTTGAGCTAAGAGGCACACTCCTCACGAGTATCACTTTATGTCCCACAGTCCAGTCCAATCCCTGTCTGAAGAGTTGGCCTTGGAAATTGTTTTAGTTCTGGGCTGATAGAGAATCCAGGTTTCCGGGGTTCCTCCAGTCTCAGTCAGACCATTAAGTCTGGTCTTCTTACTAGAATTTGAGTTCTGCACCCCATCTTTCTGCTGGTCCATCAGGGACTCTCTGTTGTGTTCCCTGTCAGGGTGGTCATTGGTGGTAGCCAGACACCACCTAGTTCTTCTGGTCTCAGGCTGATGAAGTCTCTGGTTTATGCAGCCCTTTCTGTCTCTTGGGCAAATGCTTTGTTTGTGTCTTTGGTGTTCTTCATTCTTTACTCCAGGTGGTTGGGACCAATTGATGCATCTTAGATGGCCACTTGCAAGCTTTTAAGACCCCAGACGCTACTCACCGAGGTAGGATGCAGAACATTTTCTCAATAAGCTTTGTTATGCCAGTTGACCTAGATGTCCCCTGAAAGCATGGTCCCCAGACCCCCTTGCCTGCTACTCTGTCCCTCAAAGTGTTTGATTGTATTCAGGAAACTTCTTAGCTTTGGTTTAGTCCAGTTGTGCTGACTTCCCCTGCAGTGTGTGCTGTCCTTCCTTTCACCTAAGATAATTCTTATCTATTGTCTAGTTAGTAAATAACCCTCACCCTCCCTCCCCACCCTCATAACCATCAAAGAATGTTTTCTTCTGTGTTTAAACCTTTTTTGGAATTCTCATAATAGTGCTCTTATACAATATTTATCCTTCTGTGACTGAATAAATTCACTCAGCATAATGCTCTCCAGATTCCTCCATGTTATATTTCACAGCTTCATCGTTGTTCTTTATTGTTGCATAATATTCCACTGTATGGATATACCACAATTTGTTTATCCATTCGTCTATTGATGGGCACCTACGTTGTTTCCATCTTTTTGCTATTGTAAACAGAGCTGCAATGAACATGGGCATGCATATATCTATACGTGTGACGGCTCTTATTTCTCTAGGATATATTCCAAGGAGCGGAATAGCTGGATAATATGATACTTCTATTTCTAGCTTTTTAATGAAGCACCAAATCGATTTCCAAAGTGGTTGTACCATTTTACATTCTCACCAACAGTATATAAGTGTTCCAGTCTCTCCACAACCTCTCCAGCATTCATTATTTTGTGTTTTTTGGATTAATGCTAGCCTTGTTGGGGTGAGATGATATCTTATTGTAGTTTTGATCTGCATTTCTCCAATGGCTAATGATCGTGAGCATTTCTTCATGTGTCTGTTAGCCACCTGAATATATCCTTGGGCGAAGTGCCTGTTCATATCCTTTACCCATTTTTTAATTGGGTTATTTGTCTTTTTGTTGTTGAGGTTTTGCAGTATCTTGTAGATTTTAGAGATTAGAAATGGACTGGATTTGTCACAGCCAAATTTTTTTTCCCAGTGTGCAGGTTGTCTTTTTAATCTTTTGGTGAAGTCCTTTGATGAGCATAAGTGTTTGATTTTTTAGGAGCTCCTAGTTATCTAGTCTCTCTTCTGGTGCTTGTGCATTGTTACTTATGGTTCGTATTCTGTTTATGCTGTGTATTAGGGTTCCTAGTGTTGTCCCTATTTTATCTTCCATGATCTGTATCATTTTCAATTTTATAGTTAAGTCTTTGATCCATTTTGAGTTAGTTTTTGTGCATGGTGTGAGGTATGGGTCTTGTTTCAGTTTTTT
>NW_004444017.1:1359234-1387512 GCF_000243295.1 Trichechus manatus latirostris
AGGCTTTATATATGTCATCTCATTGCCTTCTTGCCTGCATGGTTTCTGCTGAGTAGTCAGAGCTTATTCTAATTGACTCTCCTTTATAGATGACTTTTTGTTTATCCCTAGCCGCTCTTAAAATTCTCTCTTTATCTTTGGTTTTGGCAAGTTTGATTATATGTCTTGGTGACTTTCTTTTGGGATCTACCTTATGTGGGGTTTGATGAGCATTTTGGATAGATATCTTGTCGTCTTTCACAATATCAGGGAAGTTTTCTGCCAACAAATCTTCAGCAATTCCTTCTGTAGTTTCTGTTATCCTCCCCATTCTGGTACTCCAATCACTCTTAGGTTATTCCTCTTGAAAGAGACTCACATAATTCTTAGGATTTCTTCATTTTTTAAAATCCTTTTATCTGATTTTTCCTCAAATAAGTAGGTGTCAAGTGCTTTATCTTCAATCTTACTAATTCTGACTTCCATTGCCTCAATTCAGCTCCTATGACTTTCTATTGAGTTGTCTAATTCTGAAATTTTATTGTTAATTTTCTGGATTTTTGATTGCTGTCTCTCTGTGAATTCTTGCAGCCTGTTAAATTTGTCATTATGCTCTTCTGTAATCTTTTTAATTTCCGCTGTTCCGTGTTCTGCGTTTTGCTTAACTTCCTTCCTAATTTCTTGAAGAGTTCTGTATATTAATCTTTTGTATTCTGCCTCTGGTAATTCCAAGAAATTTTCCTCCTCTGGAAAATTTCCTAGATTCTTTATTTTGTAAGCTTGCTGAAGCCATCATGGATTGCCTCTTTATGTGATTTGATATTGACCGTTGTCTCCAAGCCACCAATAAGTAATTATATTTATTTTATGTTTGCTTACTCTGTCCTAACTTCTTGTTTTGTTTTGATATGTCCAAATCGGCTGCTCGTATGAGCTAGTTTGATTCTTAGCAGCTTTGAAGCTCTAATGTCCTGTCACCAGATGGTTAGATCTGTTACTGGGTACGTGAGCTCAGGATTCCGCCCACTCCTCCTGTATGGATTCAGCTCAGGTGCCCAGGTAGATAGCCACCAAGTGTGTGGTGTAGGCTCTCACTTACAGTCCTAGACAGGCATGGGTGATTGGTGTGGGCACAGGCATCTGGCTACAGCAGAGGGACACACTCTGAGCAAGGCAGGGGGCTGACGGCCACCCCTGAGTGTCCAGGAGGAAGGTCTTTCCCTGTTCCCTAGAGCACGTAGGTGGGTGGCTTTTGCAGCCAGACTATGAGCGCCTGATGCTGTTGGTTATAAGGACTCGGGGGGCACCTCTTATTCATGGGCCTCTGTTGCAGGTGGCTAGGTGGTGTGGGTGGAGCCATCAGTCCTCAGGCCTCTGAAGGGGGTAGGGGAATACTTTGCTTAATGGGCAGAGCAGTGTGAAATGTCAAGAACCTCCACTTCACAGCTGAAACAGTTGAAGTTAGACTTCAGGTATATACCCTCTTGTACTGCAGTAATGAGGGCCTACGCTGTTGAAATGGGCCCACACAAATCTATGTGGGGGGAAACGCATTCAAAGTCTGTGGATCCCTTATGCCTGTGCCTAGGCAAAGGAGCTGTGCCTACCCTGGGTTTCTGGCTTAGGGGAGCCGGCAGTTTATTTTTTCCCTTGTTTATTAATTTGTTCACTCTCCAAGGCAGGGAGAATGGCTCTGGGCATGTGACAGATCCTACTTCTGGCCCAGTGGACTCAGCATTTGCTGAAGCTCGTCTGGGATCCAGTGCAGAGCAGGGAGCGGGGAGGTAAATGTGAGAGAGGGTTTTCCCTAAGGGGGGTGTTTTTGATCCGTGCGGTAGGCTGTATGCAAGTACTTATCTTTTGCAGATTCAGGGCTGCTTCTCACTGATTCTGGGTGGCCGTGTAGACTCTCTGGCACTGTGTCTCTCCCAGTGCAGAAAACACGTCTCCCAAGGACTGCTTCTTGCCTGCCTCACCGCTCGCCCCCAAACTGCTCAGGCCTGAAAGGCTCAGGCTCTCACCGGGTCAGGGCTGGCAACTCCTCTCTGCTTCTGAATTGTCTCTCCCTCCCCCTGCCGCTGAGTCAGGTTCCTCAACTCTGCCTTTGATGTTCAGGGATCCCCGATTGCCATATATAATTGATTCACTTGTTTTTTCAGGTCCTTGTTGTCAGAGGGTCCACCGGAAGTGTCTGACTACTCTGCCACCTTGGCCCCGCCTCGCTCTTAATCTTTTTCGCTGACCCACTATTTTACCAAGCATGATGTCCTTCTCCAGGAACTGGTCCCTCCTGATAACATGTCCAAAGTATATGAGACATAGTCTTGCCATGTTTACTTCTAAGGAACATTCTGGCTATATTTCTTCCAAGACAGATTTGTTCGTTCTTTTGGCAGTCCGTGGTATATTCAATATTCTTCGCCAACACCACAATTCAAAGGCATCAATTCTTCTTCAGTCTTCCTTATTCATTGTCCAGCTTTCCCATGCATATGAGGTGATCGAAAACACCATGGCTTGGGTCAGGCACACCTTAGTCCTCAGGGTGACATCTTTGCTTTTCAACACTTTAATGAGGTCTTTTGCAGCAGATTTGCCCAATGCAATGCATCTTTTGATTTCTCAACTGCTGCTTCCATGGGTGTTGATTGTGGATCCAAGTAAAACGAAATCCTTGACAACTTCGATCTTTTCTTCATTTATCATGATGCTTCTTACTGGTCCAGTGGTGAGGATTCTTGTTTTCTTTATATTGATGTGTAATCCATACTTTATGTTGAGGCTGTGATCTCTGGTCTTCCTCAGTAAGTGCTTCAAGTCCTCTTCACTTTCAGCAAGCAAGGTTGTGTCATCTGCATATTACAGGTTGTTAATGAGTCTTCCTCCAATCCTGATGCCCTGTTCTTCTTCATATAGTCCAGCTTCTTGGATTATTTGTTCAGCATACAGATTGAATAAGTATGGTGAAAGGATACAACCCTGACATACACCTTTCCTGAGTTTAAACCACACAGTATCCCCTTGTTCTGTTCGAACAACTGCCTCTTGATCTATGTACAGGTTCCTCATGAGCACAATTAAGTGTTCTGGAATTTCCATTCTTCACAATGTTATCCATAATTTGTCATGATCCACACAGTTGAATGCCTTTGCATAGTCAATAAAACACAAGTAAACATCTTTCTGGTATTATCTGCTTTCAGCCAGGATCCATCTGACATCAGCAATGATGTCCCTGGTTCCATGTCCTCTTCTGAATTTGGCTTGAATTCCTGGCAGTTCCCTGTCGATGTACTGCTGCAGCCACTTTTGAGTGATCTTCAGCAAAATTTTACTTGCATGTGATATCAATGATATTATTGGATAATTTTCACATTCAGTTGGATCACGTTTCTTAGGAATAGGCATAAATATGGATCTTTTCCAATCAGTTGACTGGGTAGCTGTCTTCCAAATTTCTTGGTATAGATGAGTGAGTGCTTTCATTGCTGCGTCCGTTTGTTGAAACATCTCTATTGGTATTCTGTCGATTCCTGGGGCCTTGTTTTTTGCCAATGCCTTCAGTGAAGCTTGGACCTCTTCCTTCAGTACCATTGATTCCTGATTATATGCTACCTCCTGAAATGGTTGAAAGTCGACCAATTCTTTTTGGTACAGTGACTCTGTATATTCCTTCCATCTTCTTTTGATGCTTCCTGCATCGTTTAATATTTTACCCATAAAATCCTTCAGTATGCAACTCGAGGCTTGAATTTTTTTTTCCTCAGTTCTTTCAGCTTGAGAAATACTGAGACATTCTTCCCTTTTGGTTTTCTAACTCCAGGTCTTTGCACATATCATTATAATACTTTACTTTGTCTTCTTGAGCCACCCTTTGAAATCTTCTGTTCAGCTCTCTTGCTTCATCATTTCTTCCTTTTGCTTTAGCTACTTGATGTTCAAGAGCAAGTTTCAGAGTCTCTTCTGACATCCATTTTGGTCTTTTCTTTCTTTTTAATGACCTTGCTTTCTTCATGTATGATGTCCTTGATGTCATTCCACAACTTGTCTGCTCTTCGATCATTAGTGTTCAACGAGTCATATCTGTTCTTGAGATGGTCTCGAAATTCAGGTTGGATATACTCAAGGTTGTATTTTGGCTCTCATGGACTTGTTCTAGTTTTCTTCAGCTTCAACTTGAACTTGCATAGGAGCAATTGATGGTCTGTTCTGCAGTCGGCCCTGGGCCTTGTTCTGACTGATGATAGTGAGCTTTTCCATCGTCTTTTTCCACAGATGTAGTCAATTTGATTCCCGTATATTCCATCTAGTGAGGTCCCACGTATAGTTGCCATTTATGTTGCTGAAAAAAGGTATCTGCAATGAAGAAGTTGTTGGTTTTGCAAAATTCTATCATGTGATCTCCGGCATAGTTTCTATCACCTAGGCCATATTTTCCAACTACCAATCCTTCTTCTTTGTTTACAACTTTCCCATTCCGATCACCAGTAATTATCAATGCATTCTTATTGCATGTTTGATCAATTTCAGACTGCAGAAGTTGGTAAAAATCTTCAAATTCTTCATCCTTGGTTTTAGTGGTTGGTGTGTAAATTTGAATAATAGTCATATTAATTGGTCTTCCTTGTAGGTGTATGGGTATTTTTTTATCACTGACAGCTTTGTACTTCAGAATAGATTTGGAAATGTTCTTTTTGACGATGAATGCAATGCCATTCCTCTTCAAGTTGTCATTCCTGGAACAGCAGACCATATGATTCTCTGATTCAAAATGTCCAATAGCAGTCCATTTCAGCTCACTAATGCCTAGGATACCCATGATTATGCATTCCATTTCATTTTTGAGGACTTCCAATTTTCCTAGATTCATACTTCATACATTCACATTCCAATTATTAACGGATGTTTGCAGCTATTTCTTCTTATTTTGAGTTGTGCCGCATCAGCAAATGAAGGTCCTGAAAGTTTGACTCTATCCACGTCATTAAGGTCAACTCTACTTTGAGGAGGCAGCTCTTCCCCAGTTGTCTTTTGAGTGTCTTCCAACCTGAGGCTGTCGTCTTCTGGTACTATATTGGACAATGTTCCATGGCTATTCCTAAAGTTTTCACTGGCTAATGCTTTTCAGAAATAGACCACCAGGTCCTTCTTCCTAGTCTGTCTTAGTCTGGAAGCTCAGCTGAAACCTTTTTGCCACAGGTGGCCCTCTGGTATTTTTGTTTGTTTGTTTAATTTTTTATTGTACTTTAAATGAAGGCTTACAGAGCAAACGAGTTTCTCATTAAACAGTTAACATACATATTGTTTTATGACATAGGTTGCCAACCACATGACATGTCAACACTCTCCCCTTCTCAACCCTGGGCTCCCCATTACCAGCTTTCTTGTCCCCTCCTGTCCTCTCTTCCCTGCCACTGGGCTGGTACGCCCATTTAGTTTTGTTTTGTTTTGTTTTATGGACCTGTCTAATCTTGGGCTGAAGAGTGTACCTCCGGAGTGACTTCAGTACTGAGCTATAAGGGAGCCCAGGGGCCATACTCTCGGGGTTTCTCCAGTCTGTGTCAGACCAGTAAGTCTGGTCTCTCTCTCTCTCTGTGTGTGTGTGTGTGTGTGTGTGTGTGTGTGAGTTAGAATTTTGTCCTACATTTTTCTCCAGGTCTGGCCAGGACCCTCTATTGTGATCCTTATCAGAGCAGTCAGTGGTAGCATCTGGGCACCATCTAGTTCTGCTGAACTCAGGCTGATAGAGCCTGTGGTACCTTAGGTCCATTAGTCCTTTGGACTAATCTTTCTCTCGTGTCTTTGGTTTTCTTCATTCTCCCTTGCTCCAGATGGAGTGAGAACAGTGGAGTATCTTAGATGGCTGCTCACAAGTTTTTAAGACCCGAGAACTACTCACCAAAGTAGAATGTAGAACATTTTCTTTATAAAGTGTGTTATGCCAATCGAGCTAGTGTTCCCTGAGACCATGGTCCTCACAGCCTTCAGCCCAGTAGTTTGGTCCCTCAGGGCATTTGGATGCTTCCATGGAGCTTCCATAGCTTGCCTTGGACAAGTTGTGCTGGCTTCCCCAGTATTGTGTACTGTCTTACCTTTCACCAAAGTTACAACTTATCTATTGGACCCTGCTGGTATTTGAATACTGGTGGCATAGCTTCCAGCATCACAGCAACATGTAAGCCCCCACAGTACGACAAAATGACAGATGCATGGGGGTCAGAGGAGTAGCGGGCATAAAATGTGAATTCCCTAATATGAACTAAGGAATCTCTGGGTGATGCATATGGTTAAGGTGCTGGACTGCTAACCAAAAGGTTGGAGGCTCAAGTCCACTCAGAGATGCCTTGGAAGAAAGTCCTGGTGATCTTCTTCTGAAAACTCAGCCTTTGAAAATCCTGTGGTGCACAAGTCTGTTCTGACACACATGGGGTCACACAAGGTGTTGCCATAAATTGGAGTTGACTTGACAGCAACTGGTACTGCTAACACGAATTAAACAAGGAGTGAATCCAGGGAAAATGATACTGGGACAAAGTTTAGGGAAATTGTTCCCCTATACAGTCTTTGCTCAGAACTTGGCTATGTGATAAAGAGCAAAATGCCCCTGCATGGGTTTTGGGCTGTCTGAGCTTGGTGGTAGTTCCCAGCCGAATTTGAGGATGGAGAATGGTAAGCTCCGCAGAGACACACGATCTGATAGTGTGTTAGATCCAAGGCTTTGTGCTTTGTGATCACAAGACACATGTTGCCAACTAATTTCTGATGGTAATTGTTTTTCCTCCCTTGTAACCGCAGCATTCTAGTTAAAGACTGAAAGCAAGCTGATTTTATGTGAACTGAATTGTATACAGAAAGCTCACCATTTTAAATTATTTTATTGTAAACAAAAACATCACTCCCTACTTTGTCTTTTCAGTAAATGATTATTTTGACTTCTTATGCCAGATTTTTTTGTTTTTTTAGTGTCTGACTTCTTGGATATGGCCCCTGCTGAATGTAAATTCCAAGAGAAGTCTAAAGAAACATAGAATAAAAGTTGAATTCACTGTGTATGGGCTATCTATATAGCTATTGTCTTAATTATTTACTTACTCTGCCACCAATAAGGGAAAAACTATGAATGAGAAAGGCCTTTTCCTTTGAGGATTTCAGAGGCTGGTGGGAGAAAAGCTGTATGAAGAGAACATTTCAGTACAATGTTATACTTGTTCTTATAGAAGTGTACTCAAAGAGCACTGGCTAAGGCTATAATTTTTAGAAAAGACAAAGCACTTCCACTTTCTTGTATCGTAAAACCAAAACCAGTTGCTGTCGAGTCTGTTTCAACTCTTGGCAATCCCATGCGTGTAGAACTGTGCTCCACAGGATTCTCAATGATGGATCTTTTGGAAGTAGATCACCAGAGCTTTCTTCCAAAGTTCCTCTGGGTAGATTTGAGCACTTAACCATTTTTGCCACCCAGCAACTCCTTGTATCATAAACCCCTCCAAAAAGGAATGTATTTTATGCCAACATGTATTGTGGCAATGTGAAGGAGAGAGAAACTATGCTCACTAGAGCGAGAATTCAGTGCTTTAGACATCCCGACTGCTTCCCCCCACACTCTCCAACAGCTCCAGTGTGGTTCCTCTGAGGAGTCTGTCCAGCCTGTGCTTCAGAAGGGCCAGTATTCCTCCAGGGGGTGGGCTTCCCAACCCAATCTGTGAACAGTTGGCATGGGCACTTTCTGTGCTTTCCTGGCTGGGAAGGGAGAGAAAGAAGAAATATTGCCCAGTGACTTTCTCTTATCAGCATTTGTCCAGGTTCCTCAGGGAAGTGATGGCCTTTTTAGTGTTTGTAAACAGTACCTGAAAAACGAGCAGGGCTGGGACGTGAGAAAACTGGGGTATGGAAGGAAATGGGGTGGAGAGAAAGGGAAGTCAGGCTGCAGTAGGTTTTTTTATAGTTTCCAGATCTGTCAGATTCCACCTGGTTGAGGACCAGAACTCATCTGGCTTCAGTCCACCACGAGGGAGGAGCCTGTGTTGGCCGTGAGCACACACGTGTCCAAGATGGACCACAGCTGGAGTCTCGGGCTGAACCCATCTGTGAGGTTGGCCTCAGAGTGACCTTGGCCTTTTCCAAAACCTGTTCAGTCAGGCCAGGGTAAAGGACAGGGGGTGAATGGCAGGAGGCCAGATGGCTGGGGCTAAAGCTGGGGTGGGTGCTGAGGCTGATGGGTTCAGGGCCCCTGGCTGGACTTCTGTCCCTGCCCTCGCCAAACCTCCTGCCTATGGCTGGCAGCAGGGAGTGGTGACTGTGGGGAATTAGTAATAAGATATGGAGTCATTCACCTCCAGGTCACTAGTTCAAAACCAGGTCATCGGTAAGTCAAAGTTCCCCATCAGGGGACCAGGGTGGGGTTTCATTTGAGTGGCTCGAAGGCAGATATTTGCTTTCCCAGAAGACAGCTCAGGCAGGTCAGCCTGGGCCACAGGGCTCTGTCCCTGCTGACATACTGTGCACAGCCAGAGAGGCCTCCATGTGGGGCTTGTCTTTCTGGATCCCTTCTCTCCAGGACCCTGCTTATCTGCCCCCAGGCCCAGGTCACACTCATGTAGGGTCACACAGGGCTTCCCTGGTCAAAGGGACCCAGGCAGACAGATCAGCTAGTGACAGCCCTGTTTTCTTAGAAAGCGCTGGCTCTCTGAGGGCAGAGACCATATCAGTTTTATTAGACAGATAAAGATAGATAGATATACATCACATACATGTATATCATTCCCTGTTTTATTTTTTTTTCCACTGTCTTGTCATTCTCTAAACTTACTTATTTGCCTATTGCCTGAATCTCACCATTGTTGTATCATGTATGTTCTTTGAAGGTAGAGATCTGTCTGTGTCTGGCACTTACTAGGTGCTTAATACATGTTTGCTGAATGAATAAATATGTGAAAGACTGAATGAATAAATATGTGAAAGACTGAATCCCTGGTGACTCACATGATGTCTGGCACAAAATGTCTGTGCATAAAGATATCTGCTGAATCAATGAATGAATGGATGGATCACAGAATCCATTCAGCTCCCAGCATACCAGTGGTACCATTTTACTACTGGAGAATCAGGAAGTTCTCAATACTAAACTAAAATCTCTAAGCCCAAATCACAGTGCTTGGCTCACAGTAGATACAGGTGATGCTTGGGAAATCCTTATGAGTGAATAAATGATAACTGGATGGATGAACAAGAGGCTCCAACAAGTAAGGCTAGCATGCATGAATGAGCAAAACAAAACAATTTATGAAAATTAATTTTTTCCTCTTCATCCAAAATTATCTTTTGACTTCTCTCTCTCCTTAACTCTGGATCTGAAATTTCCTCAGGCATTCAGTCTTCTAAGTTTTTTCATTTATTCATTCAGTCACTCGGTTAATCAGCACTCATACTGAGTGTGTTATTACGTGCAAAGCACTGTGCTAGGTGATGAGAATATAAAGACGAATGAGACAGAATCTAGCCTGTAAGGAGCACTCAGTCCAGTGGTGGTCAGACAACTCTTCTAACTCCCTTTGCCTGCCACTTGGCTAATGTATCTTTTTTTTTTTTTTTTTTTTTTAATCATACAGCCTTTTGCCTGGCATTCATGTTTACTCATGTGTTCACTGAGCACTTCCTCCATGCCATGCCAGACATTATGCTCAAGGGGTTACAATAATGAGTAAGAAAGTCTGGTTGTGTTGTTGTACTGTTGTCTTTATGTCTTGCAGTTGTGCTGTCTGTCCTAGACTATAAGCAGCTAGTCAGTTAGGTGTAGCAGTGGGCTTCAGTCATGGATTAGGACTAACATTTAATAAATGCAGGCAGGGGTTATACTGAGGCTATTTGCTATGTATTGTGACTGACCTTAAATGCTACGGGGAGCTACGGCTGTTAACCAAAAGGTCGGCAGTTCGAATCCACCAGCCGCTCCTTGGGAACCCTATGGGGCAGTGCTGTGCTGTCCTCTAGGGTTGCAAGGAGTTGGAATTGACTCGACGGCAAAGGTTTGGTTTTTGATTTTTGTTGACTAACCTAGCACTGCTGACAATTTTGAACAACAAGGCTGCTAATTATATACACAGGTATTGTAACCTCAAGTCATATTTCTCTGGACAACAATTGAGTAGCCTCATAATTTCAGTAAATTTCCATAGCATTTATAAGTATCTATTATGTGCTAGATATTGTGCTAAGTGTTGGGGATGATGAATAAAACCTGACTCTGGCCCTCTAAAAGGTCTGAATCTAGTTACAGACATTAAAAACAAAGACTTTGTTTAATGTGATAAGTATTATAAATGAGGTATGTTCAAATGCAATGGGAGCAAAGAAGAGGGCTTGATTAATTATGTTTTAGGAGATTAGGGTGGGTTTTACATAGTAGGCAATATTTGAAGTTTGCTTTGGCCAAAGAATAGAAGTTTGTGGAAAGAGAGAAGTACATTTCAAGATAAGGGAAAGGCATAGCCTAACTCTGACAGTATTAGACGTATGAATGTTTGTAGAACCATGAGTTGTCTGGTGTGGCTAGAGTGCAGGGTGTACAGTACAAAGAGATAGGAAATGGACTGAAAAAGAAGGTACAAACCAGGAAGTTTTCTAAAGGCCATGCTAAAGAGTTTGATTTTTAATGCTTAAATTTTAATGACTAGATAATAGGAAGTAATCAAATTAGTGTTTTTGACAGTTAAGTCTGCGGGGCTTCTATTTCCTGTAATAAGAAGATTAGATAAACTGAAGACTCTCTTATCTCAAAACTCCTGGAAGTACTGGACAAAATATAACAAGCATTTTGCTTTTATGCAAAACTGAGCTCACACGAAAGTAAGGAAAATTACCCAGGGCAAAAAAAGAATGAATTGAAAATAAGTGCAGTTAGTGAGTGAATTGATGGGGAGGCAACCATGGGTGGTGGTGGAGGAGAGCATCAGACAGGTTGGGTTTTTAGGTTTTTTGATATTTAGATTTAGGTTGGGTTTCAGGTTCACAGCAGTATTGAAAATGAGGGCTTGGGTCTATCTAGCTGGAGAGTTGGAATTAAGGCCCTCACATAAAGCCAGGAAAAAGGTGAATAAGTAAACATTCTGCTGAATGTTGCCAAGTCAGTTTGTCTATTGAGCCTGGGCTATGAGTGAAAGAAAAGCGAGTGTCTCCTGTAATCTCATAACCATGTGCCTACCTTCATGTGGGTCTGGAATTTGTATTTATATTGCTTGAGTGGTCCAGGAACCCCAAGTCAAGAAAATAATGAGAAATCATGTTTGGTGGATGATATTCTGGGACACCAAGGAGGATCATATGCAAAATGGTTCTGGTGGGGAGCTAACTCAATGTTAGATCTCACGGAATTCTCACAACCAGACTAGTGAACTCTCAACTCTGAAGTTATAGGCTTATGTCGTGGATTGAATTATGTCCCCCCAAAAATGTGTAGGTCATGATTCCCAGTATTGTGTGATTGTGTATCATTTTGTAATCTGATGTGATTTCCTTATGTAAACTCTATCACTATGATGAGGTTATATGTGATTTCCTTATGTGTTGTAAACTCTATCACTATGATTAGGTTATACTGATGAGGTCTACAAGATTGGATAGTGTCTTGGGCCAATCTCTTTTGCGGTGTAAAAGAGAGAAGTGAGCAGAGACACATGGGGACCTCATACCACCAAGAAAGCAGTGCCAGGAGCAGAGCATGTCCTTTGGACCTGAGGTTCCTGTGCTGAGATGCTCCCAGACCAAGGGAAGACTGATGACAATGAGGACCTTCCTCCAGAGTGGACAGAGAGAGAAAGCCTTCCCCTGGAGCCAATGCCGTGAATTTGGACTTGTAGCTTACTGGACTGTGAGAGAAAAAACTTCTCTTTGATAAAGCCATCCACTTGTGGTATTTCTGTTAGAGCAGCACTAGATGACTAAAATAGCTTACAATCTACCATTGGCCAACGTCAGCCGGTCTAGATCACAAAGACCCTTTAGAAAATAGACCAATTTAAGAGAAACTATAAAATAGTATTTTAAAAAAATTGTTAAAGATGTAATGGGAAAAATAAAAAAAATCACAAGATACGATGAAGCAAACAGGTAGATTTGAAAACTAAACTGAACTTAGGAAAATGGAAAATGTAATAATTTACATAAAAAATGTACTGCATGGGTTAGACATAGCTGAAGTGAGAGTTTGAGAACTAACCATCAGATCTGAGAAAACTGCCCAGAGTTCAATACAGAGACGTCAAGAGATAGAAAATATGAAAGAGAGACTAAGAGCCATGGCGAATAGAATCAGGGAAATGATTAATACGATTCATCATACGATCAGTAGGGATTCCAGAAGGAGAACATTAAGAGAATGAGGAGAGAAAATCACCAAAGAGAAATGACTAAGAATTTTCCAGAACTCATGAAAAAAGTGAAACTTCAGAGGCCAAAATCAGTACAGAGAAAGATAAATAAGATAAAATCTGTAGCAAGTAATACCACAGGAAAAAAACTTTAAACAAATCAAAAATACAAAAAAAGATCTTATAAGCAACCAGAAAGAAAATGTGGATTACTCACAAAGGAACAATAATTAGATAACAGATTTCTTAAAAGCAACAATGGAAGCCAGAGGTCAATGGAGTAATATTTTTAAAGTACTAATGACGCCCTGGTGGCACAGTGGTTAAGAGTTTGGCTGTTAACCAAAAGGTCAGCAGTTCGAATCCACCAGCCAGCCGCTCCTTGGAAAGCCTATGGGGGAGTTCTACTCTGTCCTATAGGGTCACTATGAATCAGAATTGACTTGACAGCAATGGGTTGGTTTTGTTTTTTTGTAAGAGAAAATAACTGTCAATCTTTTTTTTTTTTTTTTAATTTTATTGTGCTTTAGGTGAAAGTTTACAGTGCCAATTAGTTTCTCATTCAAAAATTTATACACAAATTGTTTTGTGGTAAAGGTTGTAATCCCCACAATGTGTCAGCACTCTCTCCCTTCCCACCCCAGCATTCCCCGTGTCCATGCATCCAGTTTTCCTGTCCCTTCCTGCCATCTCTTCTTACTTTTGGACAGGACTTGCCCGTATGGTCTCATATACTTGACAGAACTAAGAAGCGCATTCCTCATGTGTGTTAGTGTTTGTTTCAGGCCTGTCTAATCTTTGGATGAAGCGTGTGCTTCAGGAGTGGCTTCAGTTCTAAGTTAGCACGATGTCTGTGGGCCAGAGTCTCCCAGGTTCCTCCAGTCTCTGTTAGACCAATAAGTCTGATTTTTTTTGTGTGTGTGAATTTGAATTTTTTCTACATTTTTCTCCCACTCTGTCAGGGACCATCTGTTGTGATCCCTGTTAGAGCGGTCAGTGGTGGTAGCTGGGCATTATCTAGCTCTTCTGGGCTCAGGCTGGTGGAGGCTGTGGTCCATTAGTCGTTTGGGCTAATATTTTCCTTGTGTCTTTGGTCTTCTTCATTCTCCTTTGCTCTAGATGGGATGGGACCAATAGATGTATCTTAGATGGCCGCTTGCAAGCTTTTAAGACCCCACACACTACTCACCAAAGTAGGAAGTAGAACATTTCCTTTATGAACTATGTTATGCTGACTGACCCAGATGTCTCCTAAGACCATGGTCCCCAGCCCTCAGCACTAGGAACTCAGTCCCTCAAGGTGTTTGGATGTGTCTAGGAAGTTATGTCATTTTGCCTTGGTCAAGTTGTGCTGACTTCCCCTATATTGTATTGTCTTTTCTTTCACCAAAGTTAACACTTGTTTACTATCTAATTAGTGATTTCCTCTCCCCTCCTTTCCCCTCCCTTATAACCATCAAAGATTGTTTTTTTTCTGTGTGTAAACCTTCTCTTGGGTTTTTATAATAGTGGTCTCATATGATATTTTTCCTTTTGCAATTGACTTATTTCACTCAGCATAATGCCCTCCAGATTCATCCATGTTGTGAGATGCTTCGCACAATTCATCACTATTCTTATCGTTGAGTAGTATTCCATTGTGTATATGTATCATAATTTGTTTATCCATTCATCTGTTGATGACCACTTCAGTTGTTTCCATCTTTTTGCTATTGTGAATAATGCTGCAATGAACCTGGGTATGCATATATGTCTATTAGTATGACAGCTCTTATTTCTCTAGAATATATTCCTAGGAGTGGGATTGCTGGATCATATGGTATTTCTATTTCTAGGTTTTTAAGGAGGCGCCATGCTGTTTTCTGTAGTGGAACTGTTGATCTTTAATTTTACCTCCTTCAACTATCATTTAAAAAGAAGGAGAAATAAAGATGTTTTTAATGATGGAGAAATTTTAATAGTCAAGAATGCTTGCAGAAAAAATTTTTAGGGTATATACTTTAGGAAAAAGGAAATTGAACCCAAGGGGAAAGACTTGGATACAAGAAGAAATGGTAATCAAAGAAATTGGTAAGTATATAGGCAAAGCCAAAAATTTACTAACTGCATAAAACCAATAAATAATAATAAAATTTGGAGGTACAAAAACAAGGTAGAACTATCCAAAATGCTGGATGGCAATAATAGACAAGATGGGTTACAATGTTCCAAATTCTCTGTATTATTTGAGGAGGTGGTAATGATATTAACTTTAGCCTTTTGGTCAAACATGACTGACAAAAGTTTAAGGTTAACTACTGTCATGGGTTGAATTGTTTCCCCCAAAAATATGTGTCAACTTGGTTAGGCCATGATTCCCAGTATTGTGTGGTTGTTCTCCATTTTGTGATTGTAATTTTATGTTAAAGAAGATTAGGGTGGGATTGTAACACACTAAGTCATATCACTGATCCAATGTAAAGGGAGTTTCTATGGAGTGTGGCCTGCACCACCTTTTATCTTACAAGAGATAAAATGAAAGAGAAGCAAGCAGAGAGTGGGAACCTCATACCATTAAGAAAGCAGTGCCAGGAGCAGAGTGCGTTCTTTGGACCCAGGGTTCCTGCGTGGAGAAGCTCCTAGTCCAGGTGACGATTGATGAGAAGGACCTTCCCCCAGAGCCAGCAGAGAGAGAAAGGCTTCCCCTGGACTTGATGCCTGAAATTTGGACTTCTGGCCTACTAGACTGTCAGAAAATAAATTTTTCTTTGTTAAAGCCATCCACTTGTGGTATTTCTGTTATAGCAGCACTAGATGACTAAAACAACCACTAAAAGTTTAGAAAATATAAGTTCTAAATGAATAGAAGGAAAATAGAGAAATAAAGAAAGCTTGGTCGGTCCAAAATAAGACAGAAAAGGAAAAAGCATTAAAAGGAAGAGTAAATAGAGAGTACAAAAATATATAGAAATAAATCCAAATATGTACATAAACAATGTTCCACTTCTATTTGCAAGGTTTTTAATGGTCAATTTTTTGAGAAGTAGACTGCCAGGTCTACTGAAGTTGTCAAGGATTTCATTTTATTTGGATCCACAATCAACACCCGTGGAAGCAGCAGTCAAGAAATCAAAAGATGAATTGCATTGGGTAAATCTGCTCCTGCAAAAAAAAAAAAAATCAAACCAATCCCATGCCATCAAGCTGATTCCAACTCACAGCGATCCTACAGGACAGAGTAGAACTGCCCCATAGGGTTCCCAGGGATTGGCTGGTGGATTTGAACTGCTGATCTTTTGGTTAGCAGCTGAACTCTTATCCACTACACCACCAGGGTTTCCTCTGCTGGAAAAGACCTCTTTAAAGTGTTAAAAAGTAAAGATGTCACTTTAAGGACTAAGGTGCACCTGACGCAAGCTATGGTATTTTCAATCACCTCATATGCATGTGAAAGCTGGACAAAGAATAAGGAAGACTGAAGAAGAATTGACGCCTTTGAATTGTGATGTTGGCAAAGAATGTTGACTATACCATGGACTGTCAGAAAAACTAACAAATCTGTCTTGGAAGAAGTATAGCCAGAGAGCTCCACAGAAGCTAGGATGATGAGACTTCGTCTCACATACTTCGGACATGTTATCTGGAGGGACCAATCCCTGGAGAAGGACATCATGCTTGGTTAAGTAGAGGGTCAGCGAAAAAGAGGAAGAACCTCAATGAGATGGATTGACACAGTGGCTGCAACAATGGGCGCAAGCATAACAATGATTGTGGGGATGGCACAGGACCGGGCATGTTTCATTCTGTTGTACATAGGGTCACTATGAGTTGGAACCAACTTGACGGCACCTAACAACAACAACATATAGGTAAACACAATAAATTTAAATGTATTAGACTCAGTATTGAAAAGATCAATTGACAGGTTCACTAAAAAAGAGAAAGAAAATCTAGCTTATGCTGTTTTCAAAACACATACCTAAAATAAAGGATACAAAAAGATTGAAAATAAAAGGATAGAAAGAGATCTACCAGGCAAATACCAATCAAAACAAAACTGTAGCTATATTAATAGCAGAGTAAACAGGGATGCTGCTAAACATCCTATAATGCACAGAACAGCATTATAACGTTATAGAAATTACAACAAAGAATTCTCCAGCCTAAAATGTCAATAGTACTGAGATTGAGAAATCATGATTTAGAGGAAAAGTTATAATCCTAAATGTTACATTACAAAAGAAGAATGATAACTATGTTGGCAAGGTTGAAGACAGATTAGAAAAGAGAACCAAACGGCAGAGAAAGTTAGTAGGCTATCGTAATAATTAAGGTAGAGGATAATGGGGACTTGACCTAAGGCAATGGCAAAAAGAATGGGGAAAGAAAATAAATTTAGGGTAAAATTGACAGGATTTAGAAATAAGTAGTGGAGAGGGAAGAGTAAAAAATAAGGTGGCACAGTAGAGACACTCGAGGGTAGATACAAATGTTTGCAAATTTTTTAATCAGCCCTGGTAGATTACCAGGGCTGATCTTGAATGGGGCATCCACAGGCACTGATGTCCCATGGAACAGATCACCAACTCAGTGTTTGCTCCTGCAGAGTCCAAGACATGACTGGACAGCCATGGTTCCCAAAAGAGGAAGTGAGGTGTCATCGTTAATTTTGTATATCAGTTTGGCCAGGCTATGGTTCCCAGTGATTTGCCCAAACACTAGTCTAGTTGCTATTCCATAATGTAATCTAATGTTATGTAATGTAATTACGTTCCATAATGTAATCTAATGCAGTGTAATCAATCAGTTGAAAAGGGAGTTTCCTTAGGGTATATTCTGCTTCCCACTATAGGTAGTTTGGCAGAACTCTCCCTCTTCTTTTTTTTTTTTTTTAAATACTTTATTGTGTTTTAGGTGAAAGTTTACACAGCAAATTAAGCTCCCATTTAACAATTGTTATACAACTTGTTCCATAACATTGGTTACAATTTTCACAATGTTTCAACATTCTCATTTCCATTCTTTTTGTTCTGTTTTCATTAATACACCTTCCCTGACCCTCCTTGCCTTCTCATCTTTGCTTTTGGGTAAATGTTGACCATTTGGTCTCATATAGTTACTTGTTTAAGGGAGCACGTTACTCATGGCTACTGTTGTTTATTTTATAAACCAATCTAGTATTTGGATGAAAGTGACCTGAATAAATAGCTTCAACTCCAAGTTCAAAGGGTGATAATCTTGGGGGTTCTTCTAGTCTCTATTGGTCCAGTAAGTCTGGCCTTTTTTAGGAATTTGAGTTTTGTTCTACATTTTTATTCCTTTTTATCCAGCACCTTCTATTTTGTCCCTGGTCAAAACAGTAGGTAGTGGTAGCTGGGTACCAACTAGTTCTTCTGGTCTCAGGATAGATGAGGCCATGATTCATGTGAGCTATTAGGCCAGTGGACTGGTTTCATTTTTGAGTCTTTGATTTCCTTCATTCTCTTTTGTTCCAGACGAGCAGAGACTAATAGTTGTATCTTAGATGGCCAGTCACAAACTTTTAAGATTCCAGACGCTACTTACCAAACTAGGATGTAGAACATTATCTTTATGAATTTTATTATGCCAATTGACCAACTTGCACCATGAGACTATGATCCCAGGCCTTCAAACCCAGTAAACCAATCCCGTGAGGTGTTTGGTTTTGTGTAGGAAGTATCCATAACTATGCCCCCATGTGGTTTATTATACATATGAATATATATGCAACACACAAACATATATATACTTATGCCTACAGATGTGCCTGTAAATGCATACCCATATACTCATATGTGCCCTTCTCTACATACATATGCATACATGTCTACCTATGTAACCACATATATATATACATATTTTTAGGTTGTTATTACTATTGTTGCAAAATTGTATGTTATAGCATTTACCAAAATGGTCCCTTATTCTCGTGTACTTCTTAGTGTCCTCATTTACCCTGGTCAAGTGGTGCAGACTTCACCCTTATTGGGTATTGCCTTTCCCATCACTAAAAATAACAAGTGCCTACTGTCTAGAAAGTGATTCCCCCTTCGTCTCCCTCCCATCTCTGGTAACCATCAAAGAACGTTGCTTTCTCTGTGCATACCTATTCTTGACTTTTTATAAAAGTGAGACTAAACACTATTCTTTTGTGATTGACTTATTTCACTCAGCATAATGTCTTCCAGATTCATCCATGTTATAAAATGTTTTGTGGACTCATCATTATTCTTTATAGTTGCATGGTATTCTATTGTATATATGTACCACAATTTGTTTATCCATTCATCTGTTGGTGGGTACTTAGGTTGTTTCCATCTTTTTGCTATTGTGAATAATGCTGCCATGAACATAGGTGTGCATATGTCTATTCATGTCACTGCTCTTATATCGCTAGCATATATAACTAGGAGTGGGATTGCTGGATCATAAGGTATTTCTATTTCTAGATTTTTGAGGAAGCACCATGCTGTTTTCTATGGCGGCTGCACCATTTTATATTCCCATCAGCAGTGTATAAGAGTTCCAATCTCCCCACAACCTTGCCAGCATTTGTTGTTTTCTGTTTTTTTGATCATTGCCATTTTTGCAGGGGTGAGATAGTATCTCATTGTAGTTTCAATTTGTATCTCTCTAATGGCTAATGACTGTGAGCATTCTTTCTTGTATTTGTTGGCCACGTAAATGTCCTCTTTGGTAAGTTTCTGTTCATGTCCTTTGCCCATTTTTAATTGGATTATTTATCTTTTTGTTGCATTGTTGAAATTTTCTATAGATTTTAGATATTAGACCCTTATCAGCTATGTGGTTGGCTAAGTTTTTTTCCCAGTCTGCAGGTTCTCTTTTTACTCTCTTGCTTAAGTCTTTTGATGAGCACAAGTATTTAATTTTAGGAGGTCTCAGTTCTAATTTATCTTCTGTCATTTGTGCATTTTTAGCTTTATTTGAGACACTATTTATGCCAAAAATTAGGTCCCTTAGTTTTGACCCTATGTTATTCACTCTCTATCTTCCCTCTGCACACTTTCTAACACCTGACTTATGGATCTTGGGATGCAAGCCTGTAGGAGGTCTCTAGCCTGACACCTGACCTATGGATTTTGGACTTGCCAGCTTCCACAACTATGTAATGTGTAAGCCAATTCCTTGAAGTAAATCTCTCTCTTCTGTGTGTGTGCGTGTGCGCACATACATATATGTATGTATGTATATATACATATACACACTCATATTCACTGGTTGTTTCTCTAGAGAGCCCTGACTAAGACATGAGATGAAGGCCATTTAAGGCCATGTCCTGGGAGGTGGGGAGGCTAGAGGACACAGGCCCTCAGACAGACAAGCAGACAGTGGGGAGAGGGCATTCTTCATGAATTATCAGATATGAGGTCATCTGAGGTGGGGGCATGAGTGGGCGGAATTGTTAGTAGCCACAAGTCCTTGCCTCGTTCGCATGCATGTGATGCAAGTCACTCAACAGTTTCCAATTACACCATGGTAGAGAAAAAGAAAGAGACGATACCACACATCCCACAGCTCAGTTTCAAAGACCACATTTAAGGTGCTCTTCAAACAGCCATTGTGCAGCTTGAGCACGTCACTGACTTGAGTCTGTAAACAGGATTATATTTACTAGCATGAGGCCTGAAATAGAAACTTGACAGCAAGCTCTTCTCTCATTAACGGTGTCTTTTTTATTCGTAGAGGGCACCCATGAAGGGGCTGGTGTCCATTTTGTTAATGCCAGAAACAATGGCTGGTGGGGAATGCTTTTATCTTTCACACTTTACGGGAAAATTCAACAGGTACTAGACTGATAGTATGGCAATCTCCTAGGTGGAAACGCTCAGATTTTTCTCTGTTTGGCTATAGCTAGTCTCCATGGGGAGCCCACGTGGTACAGCGGTTAAGTGATACGGCTGCTAACCAAAAGGTCAGCAGTTCGAATACACCAGTCGCTCCTTGGAAACCCTATGGGGCAGCTCTACTCTGTCCTCTAGGGTCTCTATGGGTCGGAATCAACTCGACAGCAATGGGTTTAAGGGAGTCTCCATGGTGAAACCCTGGTGGCGCAGTGGTTAAGAACTTGGCTGCTAACCAAAAGATTGGCAGTTCGAATTCACCAGCAGTCTCCGTGGGTTGGTGTTCAGAGTTGGAAGAGCCTCAAACAGGTGGCTGAAGGAACTTATAGACTTACCATTTAAAATAATGTTTTAGATATTCACAAAATTAACTTCTCTGAGCCCCTTTAAGGGCCCTCAGACTTTTCTGATCTAATGTGCTTTTCTTTCCATTTAGACAAAAGGCAATCCATTAGTCAAGGTAACTTGTACTTTTTATTCATTGGTTTCCCATCAAACTCTGTCTCTCTGAAATATACACAGATCTTTATTTGGTTTGTGAGTGTGGGAGAGACATACGGACACAGGGTGACAGACACAAAGAAAGGCAAAGAGACACCAAACTGCTAGACTGTTTGTCACCTCCTCTGTTCAATTGTCTACCTGTTGAACTGTCTGTCTCTGTGAAGCTAAGTATAAATAGAACTTCTAAGTCGTTAGTGGTGGTAGCAGTGGTGGTGTGGGAAAGGAAGAGAGAGCAGAGAGAAAGACCGAGAGAGGTGCAGCGAGAGAGAGAGAGATAAAGGGAGAGAGGAGAATGGCACGAAGAGAGGAGCATATATGGATATTTTTCTCTGCCCTTAACCAGAAGTGCCTCAACTCTCTGTCTGTGGACAGACATATCATGTCACTGAGGATGGACCTAACTGGTTCCTTGGTCCTGTACCTATTTGGGGACTTAGGGCTATGAAGGAGAAGCAGAAGGAAAGATGCTGGCAGCTTCAGCTTCAATTGGAGTGGTTGATGGAGGGTGGAGGGGCAGGAGGGAGGCCCAGGACATCTTGGCTAATGTCACTGCCTGCCTCACACTGGGCGGTCTCCTTCTAATAAGGGTCGGGAAGAGAAATTGGTGGAACTTGTGCAGGCTGGTTGGAATTTTTGTGGGCTGAAGTGATTGTTGGATTTCAACTTCAAGCAGTTAGCGTATGTGAAAGTTTCTTTGCCTTCAAAGATGAATTTACTTAGCACCTTTCCAGGAAAAACAAAGATGTTACAATGCAGTTTTCTCTTTTGTCCTGTGAAAGAATTCTGATACTAATAGCTCCCTGCGTTGCATAGTACCTTATGTTTATTCAAGTTATTTTCACAGCTGTGATCTCATGCGGTTCAGTAAGGAAGTAAGAGATATATTGCTATGTCTATTTTTATCCCTAGGACCTGGGTATGCTTCCCCCTTTCTGATAATAAGGATTATGTCATTGATCATCTCTCATCTTTTGCTTTGGTTACCAGGAAACTCGGAGCCAAATTTGTAGCTCAAACATCACTTATTCTGTTTTTTCCTGGTTTTGATTTTTGCTCATATTTTTATTTCCCCTGGGTTTATTTTTCATTTCTAATTTTATATATATATACATATATATATAAATTCTCCTTTGAGTTTTTGGCTCAAAGTTCATAGCGTTTGTTCAACAGGTATTTATTGATTCCCATGCTCCCTATTCCTCTTCCCTGCTTTATCTCCATAGCACTTAACACCATCAAACATGCCACATACTTTACATATTTATTGTTTATTATCTCCTTTGCCCTTTCTCTCCACTCTGTCTGTAGGAATTAAGTTCCATGGAGACAGAGATTTTTGCCTCTTTTGTTCTTATTGTATTTCCAGAGCCTAGAGCAGTGCCTGACACATAGTATGCCCTCAGTAAATACCTACTTGCCAGGTACTGTGCTAGGAGATGAGAATCAGAGCCAGCTTCATGCTTCATCAGAGCTGGGTGTGTAGTTGCACAGGGCCCTGCACTAGGACAGCCCCACTCTTGGTTTAATACTCTGCTGTAACTATCTTGGAATTCTTAATAAGTTTTGAAGCATTCACATTTCCAATTTGCACTGGGCTCTGCAGATTACTTGGCCAATCTTAATGGGAATGGCCAGTTTCACTACCTTCATGAAGTTTTTGTCTACTGGGGGAAGGATCATAAAAAAGATACATACGTACCATAAATATTTATTTTAACCCAAAAGGTATGTATATGTATATATACACACACACATACGTTTGCATGAATCTTTTGATGTAGAGCCAGTGCCTTTTCTCTCTTGTCTTGTATAAACCACACCCTTAATGCATCATCTATGATTTCCTGTTTTCATTTCTTTAAAGTGGAGGGAGAAGTTAAAGACACACTTGAAAGAAATCTGACTTCAGAATTCTTGTATAATTATTTAATTCCCTCCCCAGGCTTTTACAATTGCTTTAAAAAAAAAAAAAAAACCTCAAAAACCAAACACACTGCTGTCGAGTCGATTCTGACTTGCAGCGACCATACAGAATTGCTTCACTCACTCCTAAAAAAGCAACACTTTTTGGTACTTCATCTTTATCAAGTTTTCCCAAATAATTCAATTTAGTTTTCACCAGGGCTTCGAATAGGTGCATTCTGGTTTGAACTGCTGCTGAGAATTTGCATTTTCACCCCAGGCATACTGAATCAGAATCTACAGTTTAACAAGATCACTGGTGATTCTTATGTATAATAAATTTTGAGAACCACAGCTCTACTAGTTGTTCTCAAATTGCATTAGCATTGCCTGGGAACTTGTTAGAAATGCAAAGTCTCAGCAGCAGTTCGAACCAGAATGAACCTGTTCGAAGCCCTGGTTTTTATATTTAAAAAACCATCTTTTCACACACATAACTCATTGGCATAAATAATATTTAATTAAATTATGTAAATTACCATAATATCTACAACTAGCATAAATCAATTTGGGAGCAAATACAAAGGACTCTTGATCAGCAAAAATGGAACAAGAGAGCAGAAATATGCAGCCATATTAGAGTGGTCTCCCAGCACCAGCATTCAGGGTACTGCAGGCATCACTCAGTATGCTTCACAGAAAGGGGTGAATGTTGGTGAATCTGGGAAGTCAGCTGAGTGTAGATTGATTAAGAGAATGTCTACTGTAATTAATGCTATGTGAGCATATGCTGCTGCTGTTGTCATTGTTGTGTGCTGTTGAGTCAATTCCCACTCATAGGGACCCTATATGACAGAGTAGAAGTGCTCTATAGGATCTCCTAGGCCGTAATCTTTACAGGAGCAGACCACCAGGTCTTTTCTCCTGTGGAGTGGCTGGTGGGTTTGAACCACTGAACTTTGAGTTAGCAAGCTGAGTGCTTTAAACATTGTGCTACCAGGACGACTTATGAAGTATATAGCAGGAAGATTTAACCAGATCAGCGAGCTCACAAAAGGCTTCCCTGAGGAATTAATGACTCAGAAGAACTCTACAAAAAAAAAAAGGATCAGGTTTGATTAGGTGAAGGGAGAGGAGTGTTTCAGGTTGCAGGAATAGCATGTACAAAGATTCTGTGGAGGGGCAGAGACACGGCATGTTCAAGGACTTGAAAGAATGTGGGTGTAGCTGGAACCTAAAGAATGAAGAGAATTGTGGGACATGATGATCTAATGAGTCAGAAGTAGAAGACCTGGCAGGCCTTGTAGACCATTTTAAGGATTTTAGTTTTTACAATGGCAGCCAAGACAGCTACTAAAGGTTTTAAGCAGGGATCATGACGTTATCAGATTCAAGTTTCATAAAGATCATTCTGGTTGCAATGGGGAGAACAGGTTGAAGAGGAACAAAAGTGAATTTAGGAAGACCAGCAATAGTCCAGGTAAGCGATGCTGTTAGCTTGGACTGCGGTTGTGATGACAGAAAGGAAAAGGATACAGTGAAACCTGTGAGAGCCAGAATTTGATGAGATTGCCTTGTTTTTCCGGGTCTCACAGGTTTTCCACCTTTGACAGGGTGCAGTCTTACCACTTTTGTATTGCTCATTTTAGTGGAAAATATTTGAGTTTTCCTTGTCTAACAGGTTTCTGCCTTACACAGGGTCTGGCTTTCACAGGTTTTACTGTGCTTAGAACTTGGTGATGGATTAGATATGAAGGCGGAGGGATAATTAATCAAGGATGATACCTACCTAGATTTCTGTCTTTATGAAACTGGACGAATGATGGTTTTGTTTATTGAAATAGGAAGCACTGAAACATAATTATATTTTAGGAGGAAAAATCTTCCTTTGAACATGGAAGTGGAAGAGTCAAGTTGGATATAAACATACAGGTCTGGTGACAAGAGAAAAAGTATATCGACTGAAGATAAAAATTTGTAAACTAGTTTATATAGGGGGAAAGAGAAGTAAGAATTAGATCACCTAAGGCAAGGACCCAGAATGAGAAGGGAAATCCTTAAAGAAGTCTAATATTTAATTGCTGGAGAGAGGATGAAGAGCCTCAAAAGGGGAGAGAGAAGTAGCACCAAACAGGTTGGAAGAAAAGTAGGAGGTGTTGGGTGGTGATAGTCAAGCGAGGAGAGTGTTCCAAGAGGAGAAGGGGTCAGATGTTCCTGAGAGGTTAAGTAAAATAAGAAATGTAGATATCTGTTGGAATTAGCAACATGGAAGCCAATTGTGACTTCAGTTGAAAGTGTTTCCGGGAGTGAGGAGATGAAAGGTGGATTGGAGCGGGTTGATTAAGGAGACGGAATCTCTGCAAATCATTTCTGTGAGAGATGAGGACACACATATACACACACACTTCTGTTTTATTGTTGAGAAGACAGATTCAGAGACAGAGTAAGACTTGCTTTAAGTCACACAGAAAACCCATAGCCAAGCTAGGACTATAGCCCGTGCTTTTGACTCATCAGAGACAAACTCAATACAGGGGAAAGAAGATGAGTTTTACACCTCTGGCAAATCACTTATTTTCTCCGAGTGTCAGTTTCTTCAGCTTTACTTCATTTGTTGTGACGATAAACGAGGCAATCCAGTAGACCACCTCATCCTAATAGCACTCAATAATTGTCAGTTTCCATGTCTCCTTATCCCCTAACTCCTCTGCTTTTCTCCTTAATCCAAGAAGAGAGGGATAAAATGAAAGGAGAAAGAGCATATGGGTATTTATTTTGAAAGGGATGATGAGCTGGAAGTTAGCTGGAGAGATGTAGGTTAGATGAAACAAATGACATAGTGATTGCCAGAGAACTAAGCTAGCAGAATGGAACATCAAGAGGAACTGGAAACTGTCTTTCCCTGGAAGTTTTTCAACTAAGGCAATAATTTCTTTTTGGGTACTTCACGCCATTTGTTGAGTGCTGTTGTCTCTGGCCTTCAGAGGGAGTGATACATTTACAAGTCTGAGAACTTTGTAAGCAATTCTGAAATAAACTCTTCATTAGCATTTCAGAGGAATATCTAAATGCCACCACTAAAGTGCAGGCTGCCATGCCTCCTCAAAGCACATGGGGCAGATTCCTGTGATGCCAGGTCACTAGGCTGAGTTTCCAAGGGTGACTGAGTGGGAATGGGGCTGTTCCCTCCCATCCGCCCCACCTCTCCATTCTGTGCAGAAAAGGCAAGTTGTCCTCTGCTTCAGCCCAAAGATGTTAAACCAATTTAGATGGCTGGGATTTGGCAGAGGCATTAATTTATTTCAAGTGCTTTTTCAGGCATCCTGTTATTTCCCTAGTGGAGCTCATTTAAGCAGAGAACAGTTTCTTATCAGCCTGAAACAATACATGTGGAGATTTACCTAAAAGTTGAGGGTGGCTTGAGGAGGAGAGTGAATGACTCTCTCCAAGCTCTGCCCAACACAAGAAGTATATAATTTACAACTCTGTAGATTACATTTGAATTCTCCTACCCAATGAGTTATTTATTTTTTTCACCTGAACCAGCCCTAGAAGTTGCAAGTACCATTCCACGTGCTTGAAGAAACGATTTCTAAATAATTCATTCACAGTAATAGCCAGAGGCTCTGTTTTCTGCTAGTTGGGGGAAAATGTGGAGGGGGAGCTGGGGGGAAATAAAGCTAATTGGATGTCATAGGAATAAATATGAGAGTGCAAGAGTTGCATGGCTGATCAGACTCAGTTTGTGGAAAAGGTTAAATAAATAACCTTTAGCCAAGTCCTGAGTGAGACAGAGGAAACCCAAAACCTCCAGTCATATCAGACAGACATTTCTAAATTCATGGACTATCCTCAAGGGCCCTCCTCTTCACATAGCTGTTTCCTCTCCACTCCACACAAACACTTAGGTTAAAAGCATTCACTCCCTTTCTCAAGGATTGGGCACTCAACCATGGCATCTCTTTCCTTGGTGATTTTTAAGCAGCAGTTCAACATTTGGTTTACAATTTAAACATCACCCTCAAGGTCGTCTTATGTGTTTACAAGCATATAACACTCTCAGCCTCCTCTCCTCATAGAATACTAGAGTTAAAGAAGGTCTTAGAGAATCTCGGGCAATTTGAGCCCGAAACAAATTATGACAGTAAAGGAATATAACTCATTGAATGAATAAGAATCCACACAGATGTATATAAACAAATAAATTAGAGAAAAGGAAGAGCTCTTCCCTAGAGTAGAAAGCCAGCTAATAAATAAATGTAGAAGGAATGATAAAATTAGAAAAATCACCATTACACAACCATGATAATGATAGTTGATGTAGAAAAGAAACATTATGGATGCTAAAACTAGTGGGTGAAAGTTTGAGGAGTATCAAGCAATTTATTTCCAAAATATCTTTCTATAAGATTGTTATTAATTACAAGGGGAAAAATAGTTACTTTATAGTGGAGAAACTTTACAGACAGCATGTTAATCAAGTAATCAAAGCTAACATCACCAGTAATTGGGCAAATCAACATCATGTGCCTCCTGATGTGATGTGCTAAGAAGCACACAATATCACTTCTGTGGTATTCCTGGCAAAAATGCATAATCTAATCGTGAGGAGGAGTCCCTGGGTGGTGTTAATGGTTAACACACTCAGCTGCTAACCAAAAGGTTGGAGCTTCGAGTCCACCTAGAGATGCCTCTCAAAAGAAAGGCCTGGTGATCTACCTCGGAAAATTCAGCCAGCGGAAACCGTATGGAGCACAGTTCTACTCTGTAACACATGAGGTCTCTATGAGTCAAAATTGACTTGATGGCAACTGTTTTTTTAATCATGAAGGAACATTAGACAAACCCAACTTAAAGGACATTCTACAAAATAATTGAGCTATACTCTTCAGAAATATTTATGTTATGAAACACTAAGAAAGACTGAGGAACTGTTCCAGATTAAGGAAGACTAAAGAGGTGCAATACAGTAATCGAATGCAACAATAGTCTAGATTTTCTTTTGCAATAAGGGACATTATCACGGCAATTGGTGAAATCTTTATAAAGTCCGTAGACTGGATAATAACATTGTCTCAAAGTTAATTTCCTAATTTTTTTTTTTTTTACAATGTGAACCACATATGCAATTTAACGTTTGGTGAAATTAATTTTAATAATCTATTTTATTAAAACCAATGTTTCCAAAAATTATCGTTTCAACGTGTCATCAATATAAAAATCAGCGCTGCTTTAGTTTTTCAATTTAAATTTTAGTTAAGTACAATAAAAAATTTAGTTCCTCAGTTTTACCGTATTTCAAGTGCTCAATAGCCACATGAAGCTAGTTAGTGGCTACCATAGTAGATAGGGCAGATGTAAAGCATTCATTTTTTTATAGATTATGTTAATGGTTAGTTATAATTTAAAATTATTAGAAAATCAAAATGACATAGCAGATAAGGAGATTTTATAAGACTTTTAAAGGCTTTTATAATGTTTTAACATTACATGGTAACTTCTTTTGGAAAAAGAAGAAAATCTTCTTTTCAGGAACCAACATCTACAGTGGGATAGATATATAGTTTCACTAAGATATTAATTAGTGGTTGACATTTACTTTTAACTTTCAACTAACCACTAACTGCTACAAGCAGAAAGGTAGTAATTTATTTATTTATTTATTT